>NC_071994.2:81017272-81320303 GCF_028885655.2 Pongo abelii
CCACAATTAGGTTGGGAGCATTTGGTTACACACAAGTAACAGACATGCAAAGTCTGTATGTCTAGGCTCATCCTTATACCAGAGCTCTGGTCTTAGTCGGCTGATGCTGCTGTACCAAAATTCTATAGACTAGGTGGCTTAAATAATAGAAATTTATTTTCTCATAGTCAGAAGGCTGGAAAGTCCAAGATCAAGGTTCTGATGGGATTCGGTTTCTGGTGAGGGCTCTCTTCGTGGCTTGTTGATGGCCACTTTCTTGCTGTGTCTCACATGGAGGAGAGAGAGCTCTTTGGGGTCTCTTCCTCTTTTATAAGGACACTGGTTCTATCTTATCAGGGCTCTACCCTTATGACCTTATTTAATCTTAATCATCTCCGATGCCATCACATAGAGAGTTAGAGCTTCAACACATGAATTTGAGGGTGGTGGGAATGTTGATGGTGAACACAATTCAGTCCATAGGAGCCCTATAGATACATAAAAGTAAAGTTCACTTCCAGATAAGCCTGAATGTGCAAACTTGCCTGTGTTCCTCAGTAGTTAGCATCTTTCTCTAGGAAGTTCCCCCAACCTCCCAGTTTGCATTACACCTCTATAGCCCCACACACCCTGGCACACTCCATCACCAGTTCCCCTTACTGGTGGCTGCTTCAGGGCAAGCTGTTTAGTGTGTTTCTGTCTCCCCAGCAGGGGTGAGCTGACTGCTTTCTATCCTCCATGGGCCCTGGCACACAGTAGGTCCTTAACAAAAAATTTGCTGAGTTGAATTGGTTCTGAGGGTCAACGAGCCTCATTTTTCCTCCATATCACTCGAAATCAGAAAGACCTTCCCTGTTTTCACTCTGATTAGTGAGGCTTTGGCCTTTTCTGCCGACATCACCAGACATTGACCAGAGGCTGTGTTGAATCTGCATGAAAGTAAGCAACTTGAGGAAGGATAGGGCTCTGGGAAGAAGGGCTGGGGCTGCCCTGCTAAGGATCAGGACCCGAGCTGCCAGCAGTGGGAAACCCAGGGAGGGCACTAGCAGGGGCTCTTTGAAAGGTAACACCTGGAACAACGTGAGGGATGGATTAAAGGGAGAGACAGGGGCAGGGAGGCCAGAAAGATGCTACTGAAGCGGTCCAGGAGAAAGGAGACATAGTAGGAATGTTTTGGCTAAGAGGAGCAGCATTTTGTAAAACTAGCAAATAGACAGGGATCATCTCCACTTCCATTTTTGCTCCTTCTCAGGATAATAGCAGACCGGTGATCATAACTTTCGTTTTGATAAGATAACCTCCTTACCCCCTAAAAATGGTCTCTATTATTTGCCAAGAGAAGACCAGTAAACACTAAACACCTGCCTTGATCTCAGTGTCTTAGATGTTTTCCTGTTTCTCCTTTATCCTAACAAACTCCCCAGGTTGCTATTCTTATTCCCATTTTATAGATGGGCAACTGGGTAAGAGAGGTAAGCTTGGTGAGGTCACTGAGATAGTGGGGAAAGGAGCTGGGTTCACATCAGGTATGCATTCCCCCAAGGTTCCACTGGGGCATCTGAAGAAGGGTTTCTGGAAGTACAAATATAGGTACTGTTGTTAGCTGGTTAGCAGCTTCCCAGTGTTATTTATAGAAATAGGATCCACCAGGAAAGAGGGAGTGGAGCATAAATGAATTACCAGTCATTCTCCTTTCCTTTCAACTCTGGGGGAAGGCCAGCTGACCAGAAGGAAAAAGCATCACAGCGTTTCATCTGGTACCAAACATCAGCACTCCATTGCTGGAACTATGGGGACTGGAAACAGCGTAGGGGCTCCAGCAAGAGCATCTGAGGCTTTGTCTGTGAGACTACAGGCTATGTTTGTTTAGCTGGTGCTTGGGCTCACTCTCCCACCCAAAATCTCTGGAAATCACCCAGGAGAGGGAGGGGGATTAAAGATCATGACTCCCAGGCTGAGCTGTTAATTGCTGGGGCTCTTCCAAGCCAGGAGGGGTAAGAGTGTAGGAATCTGCTTGCCTCCCAGGAATATCTGGCCAAAAACTTTTGGGGTCCAGAAAGGGAATAAGGAAAATGACATTCATTGGGCATCTATTATATAGCAATCACTGTGCTAGAAGCCTTACCCATATTTTCTCATTTATACCACAATTTTGTGAAGTACAACTGGCCCTCCAAATCCATGGGCTCAACCAATCGTTGACTGAATATCAAAAATAGTCAGAAAAAAAAGTATAAAATTTAAAAATACAGTATAACAACTATTTACATAGCATTCACATTGTTAAGTATTATAAGTAATATAGGGATGATTAAATTATACAAGAGGATGTCTGTATGTTATATGCAAATACTGTGCCATTTTATATCAGGGCTTGAGCATCTGTAGATTTTAGTATCCGTGGAGGTTGCAGTTGCGGGGAGGGTCCTAGAACCAATCCCCTGTGGATCGAGAGAGAAGACTGTACTATTCTCCATTTTACAGAAGAGACTGAGGCCCAGAGAGGTTAAGCAAATTGCCCAAGACTACACAGCACAGACCTGTAAACCTCCACAACCTATTTTTCCCTGCCATTGCTCCACATTGTGCCATTTCTGTTTTTCTTCTGGCTTCAGTCCTTTTAGGCCTTATAAAGCAGAGGGATTTTTTTTTAGTTGTTTAATCTCAAACACCTATATAAATAATGGCAGTTCAGAAGGAGAGGAAGGGGAAGGAGAAAAGGAAGCCACAAGGTTTCCTGGTTTAAACTGGGAGCCATTAACCAGTAATGGGGGATCCAGCTGAGCTCAAAGCACCCAGCTCAGACATGATGACAGGGGCAGAGGGCAGGGAGCTGCCTGGGGGAGGATGGGAACAGATGGCTCCCAAAGACCACGTTTAGGAAAGGGAAGAAGGATGGGCCTGAGAGCAGCAAGAGATGTTTATTCTCAAGGTGAGCAGGCTGTGTGGGGGCAGCATTAAAACCCTACAGAGTACTGGAAAAAGCCACAGAGCTGTGTACCCAAGGGATGTGATTTCAGGTGATTACAGTGAGAACAAACATTAAATAACACCGAGTCACATGCAGAATAGCTTCTATTTTCTTTCACCCCTTTGGATGATGTCAAAGAGGAAGTCTAAGTTGGGAACTAGTGTGTTTTCACCACCTATCAGTTGCCAATGTCCTTGTTTAATGCAGAGAGGCAAATCTCTCCTCAGTGTCCTTGAGCAGACATTCTCTCGCCAGAATGGGATAACCTGCTTTCATAGTATTTATTTTTACAGTTACCTTCTATTTATGGCAAGTCATACACTTGCCATATGGCAAGTGGAATGCAGCAGTAATATACAATTTCCTTTTGAAATAAAAAAATTCACTAAAGGAGAAAAAGTTTGGAAAAGGCAGCAGTTTAAAGGAACATAAATAACCATTTAGGTGGGCACACTGCTGTGGCACAGACTAAGACAGTGACACAGAAATGAATATGGTTTGGGAAATGCTGGTTTCATCCAGTTCTCTCACTGCTCAGACTAGAAAGTCGAAGAACCAACAGATGAGCCTTTTGCAAGGTGACACAGCAGGCTAGAGGCAGAGCTGGGATCAAAGCAGATCTCCTGCTCCCAGGCCTATGCCTCTCTGTAAGCAGGTTTTCATGATGAGGGTTCTCCAGATGAAGTTTGTAACTGGGAAACTGAGCTCACATGATAGCAGTGGGCCTCACATGATGACAGTGAGCCTCACATGTTGGACTGACCATCCATGAACAAAGCCCAAACTAGTTCCAAGCCTTGTGGCCAAGGTGCAGCTCTGTGCTAAGCTGCTTCTCCCTGAGCCTGTTTCTCACGTGGACACAGTGTTCACCCTCCTTCACATTTCTCCAACCTCACAGGACTTCTCTGTGGATCCAGTGAGATGACAGAGGAGAACGAGCTTCGGGAATGAGAGGGTACACAAATGTTAGTTCTACTAATCTCCCACACTCCCCTTGGCCTCCTTCCAGGTGCCTCTTCAACGGTCTGGGCCCTGAAGTGTCAGGAGATGGTTTAAAATGTGGTCTGGTGTCCACAGGGGATCCACAGAGCAGACCACGACCATTTCAACAGGGACACAAATGAGACTTAGTTTCCAGATGGAAAAAGCCTGGACACACAGCTAATGTGCCTTCCTTGTGGGGTGGTCTAGGAATTCCTAGGTCCAATCAAGCCATACATGAAAAACGTTATTTTTGTACCTTTTAATGCAGTGGTATTTGGGGAAATTAGTGGAGAAGGAACTGCAAAGAGTCTACAATGAGTGACTAATTAGAGGGCCCTGGTTCTCCCAGGATGTTCAGTTACATTAATTCAAAACGTGACCTGTTTATTTTGCAAGGTCAGGAAGAAGCCTTACCTCCTAGAAAGCCAATGTGGCAATTAAATTAGAGTCACCAGAGTTTCCCCGAGGTAATGTATGAAAAAGGGCTTTGTCAACAGTATAAAAACAGAAGTGACCCCTGTAAGGTTGTCACCACTGCCCTCAATGCGGGGGCATAATGGTCTGCCCCAGGTGGGAGGCCATAGGTGAGAACTTGTCTAGTTAAGGGAGGCACCTGGTAGAGTGGAAAGAACACTGGAGTCTGGGGCCATGCTTTGCATCTTGACTCTGTACCTAGACAAATCGCTTCATCTCTGTGACTCTCCACAGCTGTATCATGTATGTGCCTCAGTGTCCCGTTCCTAGGGTTATTGCTGTGCATGTGTGTAGACGGGGTGCTGGTGGAAAGAAGGAAGAAAGGAAACCAGCGCTTTTTTTTTCAATTTTGATTTTAGCACATACACATACACAGGGCACTGTGCTCAGCCCTGGAGATAGTGTACACAAGGCCTACCTCTAGGAACTGGGAGTTGCACGAGGGAACCAGACATGTGAATAACTAGGTCCCAGACTGTTAGGGAGAAGTGAGTACAGAAGACAGTGGGGCATCAAACAAAGGGGGCCAGACAGCAGACGGTCTATCAGGAAATGCTCCTTATCAACTCAGAGTTGCCAAGTTCTAGGCTTCTGACCACTTGGCTTCTTTCCTGCTGAATTTCCAGGCCTGAGAGCCACCCAGCCTGCTGGTGTTGGCCTCCTGAACTCTCTTTTCTATAGCAGAGGGCCTAGGCCTTTCTAAGCAGTGATTATGGATAAACAATAAACACATCTATGGAGCTTCCTGGTCAGCAACTTGTACCTGTATCATGCTGTCTAGTTTTCAAGTTATCTAGTTATCTCTACAACCATGAGCAAGTTGCTAAATCTTTCTGAGCTCCGGTTCCCTCATTTTTAAGAAGACACAATTCAGGATCACCATCTATTAGCCATCATTCTGAAATCCCAAAACTCTGAGACTAAATGTTTAACCAAAACTCATTTAGAGGCAAAACCTGACCTGAACTGACATGAGGCTTGGAGTCATTTTAAAATCCCATGAGTATAAGTATTCATGTTTCATGGCAGAAATAGTGATGTGTTTGATTACTGTAGGAGTGTTAGGAGAAATACAAAATATGTACTCCATTTTCTTTCTTAAATCTGAACATTTCCAAATTCTAAAGTGCTTCTGATTCCAAGGGTTTCATTTAAGGAATTTTAACCTGATAAATTAAATACCAATTTTAAAGGGTCTCTCTGTTTAGAATACCCTTCATTCTTCATCTCTCTGGAAAACATCCACAAACATTTAAAATGTCATCATGAATGAATGAATAAAGGAAGAAATCAATTTGTCTTGTCAACAGGAGTTAGGTACTTAACTTTGCTACATAGCTGGTGTAGTAAGAATCTATTTACCAACGAGGGTCTTTTGATGCAAGAGAGTTGAGAGAAGTAGTGAACAAAATTGCTGAAAACTTTACCTACCCCAGTGTTCTACACCCTCAGAACTAGGTAAAGAAGCACATTCAAGTTACTGCAGTTGGCATAAAACAACAGCAACAACAACAACAACAACAAAAACCCAGGCTCCACGAAATTCATAGTGAAAGAAGACAAAAATCTCACTGGACCTTCCTTTCAACTGTTAGAAACAGGCACAATTTTGCTTTCTGATTTCACAAACTGACTTAAAAGGACCTCGGTTGACTCCCCCAGGGACTCTGAATAGGTTCTCAATTAAGTTGAATTTTTTTGTTTTAAGAAAACACTTTTAGAAGGAGCTTACAAACATAGCAGTGTTTCCCATTTAGAAAGAAAAATAAACACTCCTCCACTGGATTGGTAGTCAAAACAAAATAATCCCAGCTGCTTAAGACCTGAGAAAGTCAATGAAACTGCCAAACAACAGTGATACTGACCAGTGAGAAATTTGTAAGGCAAGGCAGTAAGGACCCAGTGCTGAAAAAAGAAAAGAGCCATGGACGGCTCAGCATCCAAAGTTTGGCTCTGAGGAAGCTGCACCAAAATTTAATGCCCAGTCATCTGGTCTGAATCATCTCATATAACAGGGGCTTCATAAAGGTTTGTGAGGTAACAGGAATCCAACAACTTGGAATTCTCTTAAAACCAGCTTTTCTTTGGTGGAATTCCTCTTATCTTCTTCAAACTCCTACTAAGGAGAAGACAAAAATAACAGGATCTGATATTTGAAACAAAACAAAAAAAATAACAGAAGGAAAAAAAAAACTGGGGCTCTAGAGTCAAACAGGCTTGGGTCTGAATCTTTTCCATGCCCTTATGACCAATGACCAATGGGCAAGTCACTGCCCCTTATTGAGCCTCAGTTTCCTAAACAGTGAAAGGGACATAAATTGAGACACAAATACGATAATGCATGTTTTATAGAAAGACTTCGAGCACATAGAAAGTTCTTATTAAATGTAAATTCTCCCACCCACCCACTACCTTACCTAGGCTTTGAGAAACTGACACATTTCTCAGAGCTATTTATTCCCTGACCCTCTTAAATATTAACCACCAAGTTTTTAAAGCCCCTTTGCTTTAGAATTTAGATGAGAACAATTCATGAAACATTTAATATTTATTCTGAAAAGTTTCTATGGAGTAGGGACGAATACCCACTTAATCCTAACCACTTCCTTTGCTTTTTCAACTGTGACTAGTTGATATTTTAGTGAAATCTTTCTTTATATATATCAGTGATTTCTGGATGATTACCCTTGGGGAAGGATTAGGATTTTGATAAGAGAAAAAGCTACTTCCCCTGTTTTCTTCTCCACAGGGACAATGAGCTGTTCTGTGATACCCCATGGTCCTCTTTGCACTTTACATGGGGATTTTAGCAGGGCAGCTCTGAGGCCTACCAGATCTGGGATGGCAGCTCAGGCTGGAGTTGACACAGCTGTGGGCAGAGGGCCTCTGGGAGTGATGCTGGAGAGTCCAGCGCAAGCTCCCGGGAAGGCTGGCTCCAAGAGCCTCAGCTCCCACCATAGGAAACTGTCTCACTTTCACCCTTTAGGAGACAGAGAGGCATTCTTTGTCATTTAAAATACAATACAGTCTCAGCTGGCCCTAAAGCAATTGCTCTGTTGAGGGTGGTCTCCAAGGTCTCAAATTGGTGGAAGGAGATGGGGGTGTGGAGACAGGGAAGAGAGATAGAAAAGTTTTATCAGCTTTAACTTTTTTAAATACCATAACAACCTTGGAAGGTTTTCTCCCATTTCATAGATGGAGCAACCAATGCTTTCAGAGGTTGGAAACATTGCCTAGAGTTGCACATCTGGGATCCAACTTCAGGCCTGTCTCTAGAGCAATGGCTATAGCTCTCTGCTACACTGTGATCCTTAAGCATTGCTTGCTCATTGGTTCATTCACTCACTCATTAAATGAACACTAAATTAAAAGTCTCTGAAAGACCATGCACCAAACTGTTAAACGTAGTTATATCTGGGAGGAAGGATTATAAGAGAACTTAACATTTTACCTTTCCATATTATTTGAATGTTAACAAGCATTGCCACTTTTGTAATTGGCAGAAACAATAAAGATAATTCCATTAAAATAATTTCACATTTTTTCCATGAAAAAAATCAAATTAAAAACCATAAAAGCATTTATTAGGCCTGCTACGTCTATGTACCAGGGCCCTCCAATCTTCACTCACTAGTGCTGAGTCCACACCAGTACCAGCATGTCCTCTGGCTCATAGAAGATCCCTGGTTTTGGGTTTCAGGAGAGAGGAAGGCAGTAGGCAGGGTCCAGCCATGGCAGAGACTCATTGAGCTCTCCCATGATCCTAACCCCAGAGCAACAGACCATTAAGGACCCAGACTCTTCCTTCAGGCATGAGACATGCTTATTACCAACTTTTAGAGTGACACTCAGAGCAAGGGCCTGGGGAAGGGATCCAAAGTGACAAGGTCCCCTGGGATGCAGGAGCATGAAGGAACAGCACTGAGCAGACAGCTGCAGGCTAAAGTCCCCCATCTCCTTCCCTGCACATCAATAATGCAATAATGTCATCAATTTGCCTCAGAACTTGCAATAAAGTGATTGCTCTTGTTCGCTAATTTGCAAAGGAGAGATTAAGGACTTTAATCTCTTGCCTTCTCTTCTACGTGTAAGGCTTACTCAGAAATGAACAAAGGACATCATCACATATATATATATACACACACACATATGTACATATTTCCCCCCTACCGCATAAGCTTAAGAAGGCTACTGGCAGGAATAACTCATGACACTCCTAAAATCAGGGTACCTTAGAAATTGCTCCATCACTGGCAAAATGGGGAAACTAAGGCTTAGAAAGACAGTGATTTGCCAAGGATAAATAGCCAGTGAGCCACAGAGCTGGGTCTGGAACCAGGTCTCCTTGCTCCCAGCCCAGGGTTCCTGTGTTTCTGTGCATCATTTGAAACACAGGCAGCTAAAAGGCATAGAGGAGTAGGGACACTGAACCACTAAGAAAACAACCCCACCCCAGGGAGCACTGAGAAAAAAGGAGGAGGTTTGGGTCTTGGTCATGGAGAATGCAGGGTGTAAAATCCTGTCAGAAGAGAATCATCAAGGACAAAGATCTCTCTGATTTTCAAAGACAGCGGAAGCGAGGAGGTCCTAGCTAGAAAAGGAGGGTAGGTAATGACTGCCCTTCATTGTCATTTGGTGGGGGAACTCAAGCCAGTTCTCAGAAGAGCTCAGGTGACTTTCACCACATGGCCTTCCATCCCCTTCCAAGGTTCACACCTATTTACAGCCCAGGCTCTCAGGTTTAAAAGAGCTGGGGGAGGCTTCCCATGTCCCCACCTCAATTTCTTTGTCCGTGTGTTCCGTCTGCCCAGAACACCCTTGGTAATCTCTGTCTGGCACACCTCACTAATTTCTTTAAGCCCTGTAAGTGCCCCCGCTAGGAGGCATTTCCTAATTCTCTCAGGCAGAGTAGAGGCTTCTTCCTCGGTCACAGAACATACTAGATTCCTACCGCCTTTGCCACCTTCGGCTGTAATGATGTAGTCCCAAGAGAAAAGATGGCATCTGACATTTCTTGGAGCATCCCCAAGTGCCAGGCAGTGTGCTGGGAGCTTTCACAGACAGGCTGTCTGTAAATCCCCTAGAGGCAGGTGGAGGGGACCAGGCAATGACTAACATTTCACACTCCTTCTGTGTTCCAGGCACTGTGATGGGTGCTCATCATGAGGTGGGCACTACAATGCCCACTTGACCCTTGAAGAAATAAGCCTAGAGAGGCAATGTGACTTATCTAATGTCCTACAGCAATAAAGCTTGTATGTAATTCAAAGCTGTTTGGTTCCAGAGCCCATAGACTGTCTTATCCCTCTTTGAACCTCTGCCTCCTTTTTCAGAATCTGGCCTGGAATTTAGTACCACACAAGCACTTATAAATAAATGTTTGCCAAATCAACACGCAACCTACAGTGTTATTTGTGGGGAAACAGTTTCATTTCCTCTCTTCTCCAAACATCAGGAAATCCTGGGGCTATTAAGGTGATCCTAGGTTACCTCATGTATATCCTGCCCCACCTCTTAGAGGTTTGAATTCCTTCCTGGGTTTCCTTGCAAAGAAGCTGACTGGCCTCTGCTGGACAGAGAAGGCAAGCACCTTGGCTCAAGTCTAACAGCACCTGATCAGGGGATACAAGTTGGTCACCTGGAGCTCTTCCGCCATACCCCACCTCCCACTTTAAGAACGCTAGGACAGAGCAAAGAATAAGAGAGCTTGCAGATCCATGCTTAAACCCAGTGGCTCTCTTTGCAGCCAGCATTTAGCCCTGCCGCTGCCTGGGGCTTCAGGGCCGCCTGTCTCCAGGCTCTGTGAAAGTGGAGAACTTTTAAAGCCAGCGCTGTTTTATGGGTAACGGGGTAATCCTTCTCAGTTTTTCCAGTGAAAATGGGGACACTAAAATACTGAGTCTCTGGGCATGGTTGTGACAGTGCCTGGCACAGTCCCTGGCACAGAGTAGGTAGTTGGTTGGTGTTGCCTATGTCTTAACCTTTTTTTTTTTTTTTTCTGTCTGTGTCAATCTTTGTCTCTACCTTTACCTGTCTGGGCCTTCACCTGATGTTTCCTTCTCGTGATGTCTGTCTGTGCATCTTTGTCCGTACATCTGCCTGTTCGATGTCTGTCATGGGGGTTGGGGACAGAAGCAGCCCCCCAACTCTTGCACACTCCAGCGGCGCCGCGGGGCAAGAACGGGGCTGCCTGAGCCCGCGGAGCCACGTCAGGCCCCCAACTCCCCCGGAGCCCACCATGCACCAGGCCCCTCCGCCCGGCAAGCGGCCCAAGCAGGCAGCGGCAACGAAAGGACAATTTTAAAAACAAACCCGCAAAAGTAGGAAGAGAGAGGGACTTACCATTCGCCGCGACCCCCAGGCTGGCGGAGCCACTTTTAACTAAGAATGAATTAGGGACAAACTCTTCCTCAGAGTCTGAGTCCGGGGTTGGCTGGGCCACACCGTTGCCTAGCAACCGCCTCTGGCTCTCATTGGCCGGAGGGGAGGGGGGCGGGGAGGGGGACTGCTCAATAGGGGTTGATGAAGCGGATGAACAATGCAAGGGAGCACCTGCGAACCACAAAGACAAACACAGACAGAAAAAATAATGAAAATTGATTTTGAGGCACACGGGGAGGGGGAGTGAGCAAAATAAAACACGCATCAACGGGAAGGGGGGCTCCCAACACGGGGAGATCTACTGCACACGTGGGCCGGGGGCGGGGCTGATGCCTCCACAGAGAAAGTTGCTGCAAACTCCTTCTGAAGAGCTGGGGCCTCAGTGCAGGCTGGCAAAGAGGGAATCTCGGAAGCACACAGAAAGCCTTTTCTGTTCTGCCTATTCTTTAAAACATACCTGAAAACCCGGGGTCTAGTCCTGACGGGGCTATGTGATCTATCAAGCAGCTGCGCCTCTCTGGGCCTCAGTGGCCTCGCTGATAAAAGCAGCAGTGGGGACTGGGTGATCCCTGAGCCCCTATAAGCTGGCCATTCTGTGATGTCACCGAACTGAAATGATGTTCTGATTACTGAGATTTTATTCCGACCTGCCTGGAACAGGCCCTAGGCCTGGTAAAAAGGTAGAGAAAGCCGGAGAGAATGATTCAAGGCTTCACCTTTGGCAGTCTAGGATTTCAACACAGCAATGTTTCATTTTTCTAAGAATCTCACATTTTATGATTCTTAAATTCTGACATTCTCTGGAGCCTCCCTGAAAGCAAGACCCTTAGGAAATTTTGTTCATGTCTTTATATTCAGAATCTAACATAGTGCCTGGCACATAGTAGGCATTGTAGAAGTATTTGTCGACTAGCTTAATTCTAGGGGGTCTCACATACTAGGATTCTTGAGTTCTGATGTTCAAAGATGAGAACATGCTATAATTTTAGGACACTCACATTCTGTGAGTTCCAAGATGTTGTAAATTAGTCAGTCTGACCCCAAGTTTCTACCATGCCACGGTTCTAAAACCCCAGCTTTCTATAGATCTATGAGCAAACTCCCAACTCTTCAGAAGGAGGAGGCCATGGCTTAGGACAAGAACTTTGAGCTCAGACAATTTGCAGTCTTATCCGTGGCTGACCTTTCAACATGTGCAGTACATCGTCTACAAGAGAGGGAACATAAGCACAGACATATAAAAGTATACAGTACAAGACAATGCAACCACTTACAGCAAGGGCTGCTCATTTTCTCCCACCTTGAGTGACAGAAGGTTTATAACATAGTCATATCCATCCAGCTTTTCAAACAGACTGAACCTTAGGAAAAATAATGCAGGGCCATCTTAAGGTTCAGTGGGGCTCTAAGGGGGAGGTGACACAGAGAGCAGCTGATTATTTGCAGGGTAGGGTGGGAAGCTTTTTGTGGTCTGTCCACACAAGAGCAGCCCACTTGGTTCACAGTCACCAATTCCTGTAGGATTTTGCAGGTTCCATGACTCTTTTTCTTTGTTTTTTGAGACAGAGTCTCACTCTGTCACCTAGGCTGGAGTGCAGTGGCATAATCTTGGCTCACTGCAACCTCTGCCTCCCAGGTCCAAGTGATTCTCCTGCCTCAGCTTCACAAGTAGCTGGGATTACAGGCACCTGCCACCTGCCTGGCTAATTTTTTTTTTTTTGTATTGTTAGTAGAGATGGGCCAGGCTGGCCAGGTTGGCCAGGCTGGTCTGGAACTCCTGACCTTGTGATTCGCCCACCTCAGCCTCCCAAAGTGCTAGGATTACAGGTGTGAGCCACCACACCCAGCCTTTTTTTTTTTTTTTTCCTAGATGGAGTCTTGCTCTGTCGCCAGGCTGGAGTGCAGTGGTGTGATCTTGGCTCACTGCATCCTCTGCCTTCCAGGATCAAGTGATTCTCCTGCCTCAGCCTCCTGAGTAGCTGGAACTACAGGCACGCACCACCACACCCAGCTAATTTTTGTATTTTTAGTAGAGACGGGGTTTCACCATGTTAGCCAGGATGGTCTCAATCTCTTGACCTCGTGATCTGCCTGCCTCGACCTCCCAA
Organism: Pongo abelii; assembly: GCF_028885655.2. Lineage (NCBI taxonomy): Eukaryota > Metazoa > Chordata > Mammalia > Primates > Hominidae > Pongo > Pongo abelii. The sequence goes on from NC_071994.2 coordinate 81,030,170, forward strand.
AGTGCTGGGTTTACAGGTGTGAGCCACCGTGCCTGGCCCCAGGTTCCATGACTCTTAAGGTCAACCCCTGAGCTTAACTTTATGTGACAACATTTTACAGAGTTGATGTGTGTGCCACTTGGCTGGTTGATATTAGAAATTCAGCAAGAAGAACTGAAGCAGCAGAAATCAATGACCAAGGTACAACCTCTGGGTAGCCTCTTCCTCTGTGTTTTGGTTTCTTTACCTAAAAATTCAGGCTATGATTCACCGTACAATCTTTTAAGCCAGCATTCCCAATTCACCTTGAGAGCCTGCCTTCCCTGACACCACTGACCACCCGGTGCTAGAGGGCTGAACATTCTGCATTCCTTTCTCTGAATTAACCTTGTCTTCGATTCTGATATATCTGCTCTGCTATATTTCTATTTATCTGTATCTGTCTCCTACATGAAAGTATATAGTATATTCTTGGGGTACAGTGCATTTGTGGAGTGAGCTTTGGAGTTCAACAGAATTGGGGTTTGTATCACAGCCTCACCTCCTATTAGTTTTATGATATTAGGAAAAATACTTCCAGTTCCTCATTTGTAATTTTTTATTTTTATTTGACAGGGTCTCTGTCACCCAGGCTGGAGTGCAGTAGCGTGATCTTGGCTCACTGCAACCTCCACCTCCTGGGTTCAAGTGATTCTCCTTCCTCAGCCTCCCCAGTAGCTGGGATTTCAGGTGTGCACTACCATGCCCGGCTAATTTTTGTATTTTTAGTAGAGACGGGGTTTCACCATTTTGGCCAGGCTGGTCTCGAACTCCTGACCTCAAAAGATCTGCCTGCTTCGGCCTCCCAAAGTGCAGGGATTACAGGGGTGAGACACCATGCCCGGCCTCTCATTTGTAACTTGTCTACCCGCCACCCCTACCTTTTATATAGCTGCTGTGAGGACTAAAGATTAATGTACGTGAGTACACAATATGCATGAGCAAGTGGTTAGTGCTCACCAAATGTCTATTAAAGGTAACCAAGAACCCAAGAACCGCATTCATGACTCCCCCTACGGTTCCAGTTTTGGAAATGTTCTGTCTACCAGGCCACATGTATTAAGCCAATATACACTCATTTCCTCATCTTTTATTAACCAAAGACACAATATAATCTTCAATCGGAGCTTCTAATGAGCTTGAGATAACCAGTCCATGCTGAGTTGTTAGAATTTCAGACAAAAATTAAGAAACATGATATGTTGTTTCAGGGTGTTTGTTACAGCCTCTTCCTGAGTAAATCTGTCAAGCTTTATGAAATAAATAGTTCCAGAACTAAGTAAATTGTTCCATCACAAACTTCAGGAGCCCTGGGGTGAGAACGGCAGAACAGCACTGCGCCCTCCCAGGCCTCATCCCTGTCTCTTCTTTCTCCCGCACATTCCCCGGTCTTTCCTCAGGCCTCTGGGTTGCTCTGAATATTCATAACTAACATACAGGAGCCCCTAACAAGTTGCCAGGCCCTTAGTAGGTGTGCAGAGTTTCTGTGAGGTACAGTTATTATTGGAAACAAGTTAATTTCCTTCCTCTTAGTCATTGGCAACTTCGAATTGAAGTGGTTTCCAAGGTAGGGTACACAGAACTATTTCCTAGGATGTAAGAAAATATTTTAACTCATCTATTTCAAATTTCTATTTAGTATGTTTTTTAACATATGTAATACACAAGTGCTTGGAATATGTGTACGAAAATGCACTGCTGTACCAATCCAGCATGTACAGGAGCAGGGTAGGGTCACATTGAGAGTACAGCTCTGGAGCCAGATTGCCTACATTTGAAATCCAGTTCCATTACTTGCCAGCTCAGTGACCTTGGGTAAACTACTTCACCCTTTGCAACTCGGTTTCTACACCTTTATAAAGGAAAATTAAAAAAAAAAAAAAAAAGAGTGCCTACTTATTTCTGGGTTGCTCTGAGGATGAAAGAAATTAAAATAAGTAACACATTGAGAACTGTGTGTGGCAGCCAGTAAATACCTATAATAAACGTTAGATGTTGCTATGCATAAATATGTACATGTAAAGTGAGGAATAGCTGTCTTCATCTTTTCTTTTTTATAAAACAGTGTATGATCACGAAAGTATGGCAAATCCTGTTTCATTCCACAAACATTTCCTAAACACTCAGTGATTGGGCTAGAAGGTGAGGGAGATACAATTAGGAAGCACAGCTGCAAGGGAGCTGGAAGGAGGGGAGGCAGAGTGCACAAGGAGGTCTCAGCAGGGCAGAGGTAGGACCTGTCAGAACAGAACCACAGCCCAGTGCAAGGAGCTGGGGGGCTCGTTTCAACTGGAGGAACTGAGAAACGCTTTACTGAGCCTTGGAGGATTTCAATGAGAAGAGATAGGGGCATTAGTATCTGTGGCAGAGGAAGGAATACTCTGGCCTAAAGCCTTCATCCTTCACCTGGTCTTTAGCAATCTGTCTCCCCACCTGTCCCCTTACCTCCCAAGTCTCATTGTTACCATTAGCTTCTCCTTACCAAGTCCACTGAGACTTGCTGAGACGCGCTGGCCTGCTCTCATTTCCATGGACTCAGTGCTCTCTCTTTTGCCAAGTTTGCAGAGCTTTAGGGCACTTTTTGCATTAAATCTATCTGAACGGCAACCCATGGAGCACAACCACAGAAGTTTTGCCTCTGAGCTTTTGCACAAGCTTGTTCCTTCTCCCTGGGGCATTTCCTTTCCTCTTCCTTCCTCCTCACAGCTACCACCCTATATGTCTCTTAGCTTCCACTCATCCTTAGGGTTTAACTTCATGACCTCCTCCCTCAAGAAGCTTTCCTGATGCTTCAAGCCTGCATTTGGCACCCCCTCTAGGTGCTCCCACAACTCCCTGGACTCTGCCTCTTGCAACATTTCTCACACTGCCGTATTTACTTGTCTGTGTCCACCCACTAGCTTGCCTTGCCATTACCATATGTGCCTAGTGCAGTGTCTTGCACGTAGAAAGCAGTAGTAAATATTTGTTAGATGAATAAAGGATAGAAGGAAGGTAGGAAGGAAGGAGAGTACCTTGATTATGGCACAAAAGTCTATGTCAAGAGAGCAGTGAGAAATGAGACTGGAATGAGAACACTAGAAAAAGGAAATCAGACCTTAACTGGGGAGTCATGGAAATTTTTAAAGCAGGAAAGTGACAAGACCAGGGCTGTACTGTAGAAGGATCTGCTCTTTAAACATAAGGCACCTGCTCAGTCACCTAGATCTCCTTTCTAATTGGCTCAGCTCGGGCAGGATGTTGAAAATCCAGATGATCTGAGCTTGCTTTTTGGGTGGGGCTCAGATGTATGTTCACGTGGGCAAATAAGGATGCCTGATTCCATGGGACTGGGGTGTAGTTGTGCCTTCCCACATGTCCTGGTTATCAGCTGAAGGAAACCTGGCATTGCAGATGCTTCTACTGTGTTTGTGGTAAAAAAGAGTGGGATGACTGAAATGAACCTCCTCACACCCGACTCCAGCAACCAAGAGGACCAGTGAAGGGTGGAGGGGAACCATCCAGGTTTCTAGAGAGGCGGTCTCAATGAGCCCAGCTCTGGCTTATAGGAGATGAAGATGGAGAAAGAAGGAAACAAAGTGAGTGATACAGTTTGGATACTTGTTCCCTCCAAATCTCATGTTGGAATGTGATCTGCAGTGTTAGAGGTGGCACCTGGTGGGAAGTGTTGGATCACAGGGGTGGATCTTTATGAATGATGTGGTGCCCTCCGCATGGAAATGAATCAGTTCTTGCTCTGTTAGTTCACTTGAGATCTAGTTGTTAAAGAGTCTGGGACCTCCCCTCTCTCTCTGGCTCTCTATACTCATGCTCTCTGTCTTGCCAGGTGACACACATGCTCTCCCTTTGCTTTCTGCGATGAGTAAAAGCTTCCTGGGGCCTCACCAGAAGCTGAGCAGATGCTGGTGCTGTGCTTGTATAGCCTGTAGCACCATGAGCCAAATAAACCTATTTTCTTTTGTTTGAGATGGGGTCTCACTCTGTCACCCAGGCTGGAGTGTCATGGAACAATCTTGGCTCACTGCAACTTCCATCTCCTAGGCTCAAGCGATCCTCCCACCTTGGCCTCCTGAGTAGCTGAGAACACAGGTGTGTGCCACCATGCCTAGCTAATTTTTTGTATTTTGGGGACAGATGAGGTTTCACCAGGTTGCCCAGACTGCTATTTTCTTTATAAAGAAACTCAGCCTCAGGAGTTCTTTTATAGCAATGCAAAATGGGCTAACACAGTTAGGGAGTGCAGACACCTGTATGGTTGAGATTGGCAGAGGGGTGGGGGCATTTACAGAGCTTCTCCTGGAGGCCAGGAACAGGCCCAGATTCTTCACAAGATTTTTTCCTTAAAACATTCTCACTAGGAAAATTCATCTCCATTTTTCAGGTGAAGAAACAGAGGCTTAGAGAAGTGAAGTAAATTGTCTGTGGTCGTAAGGCCCAGATGAGAACCCATAACTTCAATGCTGTTTCCAAGTGGTGGTGAGAGTGAAATTCATCAGCTCTGGTTTGGATTTTCCACCAGGCATAGGGAAAGGGAGAGGCCTGTCTATCAGGGAAACACAGCTAAAGCAGAAAGACCATGAACTTCCTATTGGGCAAACCAAGGATCAAAGCCTAATGTCGCTGCTGGCTATGTGACCTTTGATAAGTCACTTTACTTCTCTTAGTGTTAATTTCCTCCTTAGAAAAAAAGGAGTGATGATACCTACCGCAAACAGTTGCTGAAGGACTGGTGATCTTATGCTCACCACGAGCCCAGCAGTCTGCTTGCTCACTGTAAAGGCTCAGCCAATATTGGTTTCCCCTGCCATCTCTCCAGCTGTGGGTCTGTCATAGAGAGAACACGGTGGTTTTGGGAAAGAAGCAATGACAGATTTGCAAGCCTGCCAATTACACTTTTATCAATGTGTTACTTGATGATATCAAAAAAAGGGGAAACGTGTTAGGGAAACTGTCCTAATACGTAAAGAGAACATGGGACAAGGGAATCCTGAGATCTGCAGAAACAATTTCCATTACTCACATCCTTGTGTGAATTGGTGATGGTAACTTTCTCTTGCATTTGAAATCTAACCTATAAATAGAGCAAGCTAGTTGTCCAAAAAGAACATTCAACCGTTCTGGATTCTTAGTGTATCTTTGGAGTATACCACGAGACTAAAATTATGAGGGCTAGCTGATGAACAAGTTTATTACTCTGTCAAAAAGAAAGACCATTAACAAAATATACCTTTTAACACTTTGCTCAGCAGTTCTGAGAAATCCATCTAAATGCCCAAATGGAATCTTATTGGTCTATGATAAAACCCCATCTAGTCTATGGTAGGAAAATTCATGTGAGCTTCCACAATAGAAAAGTGTGAGTTCTCAACTGTAACATGAGCACTAGCTGTGGGCTGCAGGGAAGGCACTTTTTTCCCTGGTAATTCCCTGGATTATCGGAAGAGCTTCCTAATAACCTTTTAACTGGCAGCCCTGTAATTTAGAGGCTTGTATGTAAAACACTTAGCCCAACACACAGGCATTACTCAATAAATGACACCTAGAAAGAAAATAAAACAAAATCCTTAGACCTAAGCAGGTACCTCATCTCAGTGGCACACTGCCCTGATGGATTCAACCTTTCCAGAAACATTTTAGTTTCTTCACCTAAAACCAAATGTATTCTTTTTCTTCTCATGTGCTAGCCATAGGGCATTCAGTTGCTTCACTGAGTAAGTGAAATTATACTCAGTTCTGAGCAGAGGATGGGGCACTGAAGAAAACTGAAGTTTCCTTCTGATAGAAAGGTCTGCAGCTCGTGGAGGGTCAGGAATTCTAATGCAGTGGTATCATGCCCTGCTTTTTATTCCAGTGAGTTATGTTCTTGTCTACTGTTTGAATACACTATCCTGCCAAAGAGGGACCACGTATTGCTCACCTATGTGTTCTGGTCTTACTCAGAGTCTCAGCTCAGCAAAGAGAGGCAGAGCTGGTTTCCCTAGTTATTTGAAAGGGATTGGAATCCACTTTTGAAAGTATTTCAAAGAGCTGGAAATCTGAAAATCTAGAGTGACTATTCATTCGGGTTTGTCAGTGACAGCCCCGATTTATATCTGTTATCCTGCATTGATTAATAATAGTTCCCCTTTACTGTAAAAATGTATTGATTTGGTCAATTAATTACATGGCCACCCTGTTTTAGGGCAGTGAAGTACATATTCAGTTCCACATCAGAGGCTGCAGTCTGTAGCAATGGAATAGTGGTCCAGATAGCTAGGTGCAGGTCAACAAAGGAGTCCAAGATCATGGGCAAAGCAGTCAAAGATCCTTTCCTCTCTGTTGGATGGTTATTCTCTAAGGTTCCTTTATGGTCCAACAAAAGACAGCAGTAGCTGTAGTCTACGCCTCAAGAGGTTGCTCTGAGGGTTAAAGGAGACTATGGAAAAAATGCAGGATATAAATGACTTAATTTACAATGGAGACTCAGATTCCTCCAACATAGCAGATACTTAAAAATATTTATGGAACAAATAAATTTGTATAAATATATAGGAAGAAAGATTGGTTAAAAATAACAAAAACCACATTAACAATGGTTATCACTGTTATGGGCAATTTAAAATTTTTAATATGCTTTTATATCTTCAAAATTTTCTACAATTAGCATATATAGTTCTTTTTATTTTTATTTCTTTATTTAAAAAATTTATTTTAGAGATGAGATCTCTCTATGTTGCCCAGGCTAGAATGCAGTGGCTATTCACAGGCACAATCACAGGGTACTGTGGCCTTGAACTCCCGGGCTCAGGTGATCCTCCTGACTCAGCCTCCTGAGTAGTTGGGATCATAGGTGTAAGACAAGTTCTTTTTACACTTTTAAAGATTATTTTTAAAAACCTCATGAGAAAATGAAACAATAAATGTGAAAATATCTGGCATCTAGTAGGTATTCATAGATGTTGCTTTTTAAATAAGATTTTTTTTTTTTTTTTTTTTTTTTTTAGAGACGGAGTCTTGCTCTGTCACCCAGGCTGGAGTGCAGTGGCGCAATCTCGGCTCACTGCAACCTCTGTCTCCCAGGTTCAAGTGATTCTCCTGCCTCAGCCTCCCAAGTAGCTGGGACTATAGGCACGCGCCACCATGCCTAGCTAATTTTTGTATTTTTAGTAGAGATGGGGTTTCACCATGTTGGTCCGGATAGTCTCAATCTCTTGACCTTATGATCCACCCACCTCGGCCTCCCAAAGTGCTGGGATTACAGGCATGAGCTACTGCGCCTGGCCCCTTAAATAAGATTTTTTATACATTAATATTAGCAGTATAATTTAGTATAAACTGATTTTTAAAATGTGAAAGCTTTTCAACTGAGCAATTCCACTTTTAGGAATTTATCCCTAAAATTATGACATCTCAGAAGATTTACACTAAGGTTATTTATCACAACATCATTTGTAATAGTAAAAAGTAAAACATTAAAAAAAATGTTAAAAAGGAAAAACATCCTAAATGTTAAGAATTAAATGCTTACTTGTGTAATGAAGGGATAATGCTGATATCACACAGATATTGTAAGATATGTTTATAAAGAATATTAAGTGACGTGGGAAATAGGATATAAAAAGAGCATGATGCAAAACTGCGTAAAAAGTAATTTTGACTTTTGTTGAATTATGTGTGGGTGCAATCTGTATAAAAATGGTAAGACCAGTAATCTTAGGGCAGTGAATTAGAAATAATTGTTTTCCTGATTTTTAAAATATATTCTAATTTTTTCAAGTAACACACTGTGAATATGAGATTTTTTAAAAAAACAATAAATGTTATTTCTAACAGAATTAGACACACATACAGAAAAGTCAGCCATGATGACAGTTTCTTCCTTGGGTCCCTAATGGGAGGAGCTCAGCAGACCCACAGCCTCCCAGGTCTTTTCCAGCCTATTAAATCTTGTGGGTCTTACTCCGCTGGCCTGGCAGCTCCCACTAAGTCAACTCTCCTCAACAATGGTTATTTTCAGGAGCAGGTCCCGGGCCATTTGTCTCTGTGAGTTATGTTGGAAAAATGGTCTTTAAAAAACAGGACGCAGTAAATTTCTCAGGCTCGTCATTTGATCTCTCGCTTTCCTCCTCACAGGTTTCTTGGGGACTTTAAAATTTTTTTTTTAAAAAGTGCTTGCCAGGAACAGACTTCTGTTTCACCCGCCTGCCTGGAAAGCTGGTCTCCTGAATATCAAGAAGAGAGCCCTTTAGGTTCCTCTGGTTTTCACACAGGGATGGCCTGCCAGCTAGTCTGCTTGTTTGACACAGGTATATTCGATGAGGACTTTCATTGAGTTTTTAAAAATATCAGCTTTATTGACGCATAATTCACATACCATACAGGCCACTCATCTAAAGTGTTCAATCCAATGGGTTTTAGTATATTCACAGAGTATTGCAACCTTCACCACAATCCATTTTAGAACCTTTCATCACCCTAAAGAGAAACTCCACATTCATTAGCAGTCACTCCCTATTGTCCTCCGATTCCCTGCAGCCTAGGCAATCACTCATCTACTTTCTGTCTCTATGGATTTGCCTATTCTGAGCATTTCATAAAAATGGGATCATATAATATGTGCTGCTTTGTGACTTCTTGCACTTAGCAAAATGTTTTCTCAAGGTTTCATCCAAATTGAAGCAATGATTAGGATTTCATTTCATTTCACTGACAAATAACATTGCATTGTATGGATATACCACATTTTGTTTATCCATTATGAAACTTGGGTTCATTCAAACTTTGGTTGTTTTCACTTTTTGGCTATTATCCATAATGCTGCTGCAAACCTTTGTGTATACATTTTTGTGTGAGAGTATGTTTTTACCTCTTTTGGGTATATACCTAGGAGTGGAATTGCTGAATTGTATGCTTAACCTTTTAAGGAACTGCCAGATTGTCTTCCAAAGTGGCTATGTCATTTTAAATGCCCACTGGCAGTGTATGAGGGTGCCAATTTCGCCACATCCTCGCCAACACTTGTTATTGTCTGACTTTTTTATTCCAGCCACTATAGTGGGTATGAAGCAGTATCTCACTGTGGTTTGATCTGCATTTCCCCTAATGGCAAATGATGCTCGGCATATTTTCATGTCCTTATTTGCCATTTGTACATCTTCTTTGGAGAAATGTCTATTCAGATCCATTGCCCAATTTTTAACTGGATTTATCTTTTTATTACTAAAGTGTAAGTACTGCTTTTTTTCCTCAAGAATTTGTTTTGTGCTTACTCTGTCAGGCAGTGTTCTAAGCATCACTGACAGACAAGGAAGACAAAGCCCTTGCTCTCAGAAGCTTACATTCTAGTGAAAGAAAACATCAATGAACAAGTAAGCAAATAACTATACAGAACAAGATCAAGTATGATAAATATTAGGCTGGTGCAAAAGTAATTGTGGTTTTTGCCATTAAATATAATAGCAAAAACGGTAATTACTTTTACACCAACTTAATACAAAGTTGATGGCATGGGCGTGTTATTTTAAATAGCATGGTCAGGGAAGCCCTCCCTGAGGAGGTGACATTTAAGCAGAGATTTGAAGTAAGTGAAGGAGTGAGCCAAGCAGACACCCGGGGGAAGAGCTTTTAGGCAAAGGACCCCACAACTGCAAAGTCCCTGCAGCAGGACCAAGTTCATCTGAGGGACAGCAAGGAAGCTAACAGGACTAGAGAAGCACAACAATGAGGTAAATGCTAGGAAATCAGCCTTGAGACATTGTCAGCGGCCAGGTTAAAGATGTGCAAATACTGCAAACTAAAGGTCAGGATGCCTGGGTGTTCTTATTAGCAAGTTCCCTGAGGGTGGGGACTGGTTTATTCATATGGCCACAGGCCACATGGTAATTCCACATATAGTGGGTACTCACTACATATTACAACCGATTTTGACCTAATGAACTCCTAATAAAAACAACATTTACATGTGAGTAGTATTTATTCTACATTTTACACAGGATTTTCACAGCCATGATCTCATGTGATCCTTACCACATCCAGGAGGGGTAATAGCCATCACCCTCATTTTATAGATAAAGAAACTGAGACTAGGAGAGGTGATATGACTTGTGCAGGGACACACAACTTTTAAGGGGCCAAGTGGGGCTCCAACCCAAGAGAGAGGCAGCAAGTAAGATCTGGATTTAAAACTGATTATTTTGATTTTAGGCAGATTGTTTGATCTTTTAGAGCTAGGGAGCCTCAGGATGTGGTCCTACCTTACAGGAGTCCTGTGCAGAGTAAATGCAAAAAAGCATGCATGTCTGGGGCCTACCATGCGCCTGACATACAGCAGGTACTCAAAAGTGGAAGTGGTAGCTCTCCCACACCTCCCTTTCTTTCTTTTTCTTTTCTTTCTGTTTTTCTTTTCTTTTTTTCTTTTGAGACAGAGTCCCAGACTGGAGGGCAGTGATGTGAGTGCCTGGGCTCAAGTGATTCCTGTGCCTCAGCCACTCAAGTAGCTGGGATTATAGGCATGCCACCATGCCTGGCTAATTTTTATATTTTTAGTAGAGACTGGGTTTTGCCATTTTGGCCAGGCTAGTCTCGAACTCCTGACCTTATATAATCTGCCCACCTTGGCTTCCCAAAGTGCTGGAATTAAAGGGGTGAGCAACCACACCTGGCCTGCACCTCCCTTTCATCACCAGCCCCAGCCACACATCCAGGCAACCTCTCGTGTGAAGCCCTAAGTGGGCACTAGAGACATAGAACTAAGTCTACTCCGTGCCCTGGAGAGGCATGCAGCCTCATGGGTGAAGGAGACAAGCAGGAATGGCTCAAGAGGGAGAAAAGCTGTGAGGGAGGTATTAGGGTATGGGGGTGGGGTGGGTGGGGCGACAACTGGAAGACTCACTGAGCTCCATGTGTCAGCTGCAGCTCCTGGTGTCTCACAGATTGTTCTAACCTTCCCCACGCGCTGCCTCCAGAGGGGTGTGAGATGGTTCATTCACACCTCTGGAGGCTGAAATTGGGCTGATGGAAAGGCCAGTTTCCATGGGATGTGGGAGAGACGGAACACACAAAGCAAGCTGGATTATCTCTGACTGTCAAAATCTGCTGGCCAACGTGACCAAGGAGCCACTGAAATTTATGGCAGACCTTGAACAATCTGTGGTCACAGAGTGCTCTCTTCAATAGGGAGGCTTGGGCTCTGCACATTTGTACTGAGATTTGACTAAGAAAGTGCTTCCAAATCGCTGTTTTCAAGTCATTTTTTACTTCCTTGGGATACACACACACACACACACACACACACACACACACACATATATGTTTTCCTCCCTCCACTCAATTTATACAGTGGCAAAATTCCAGGCCTCAAGATGGAGTAAGAGCACAGTCTAATAGTCCAGCCTCCTACTCAGATACTGGAGGAATGATGGGGGTATTAGGTACAAAGGAAAGGGGCAAGAGATAGGAAGATTCTGAGGGAAACCAGCAACTGTGGGAGGGTGGGAGGGCAGGGATATTAATTGGGTACCTACTATGTGTCCAGCACTGTGGAAGGCCCTTGATGTAAATTATCTTAATCAACCCTCATGCCCCTTGAAAGTGTGAAGATCTCTCCAGCTGACAGATACAGACTTGGAGGCTCAAACAGAGGCGGCTTAAGGTCACCCAGCCGGTCTACTGAATCTTGGTCTACTGAACCCTATGCCCACATGCTTCCGACTAAAATAACCTTAATAAATAATAGTAGTAAACATAAGAATGTACCTTTGTAAATTTGTGAGTTTACTTCCTTGATCTTTCATCAGCCCTGGGAAGAGGACAATAATGTTCAAAGTGAAGCCATTTGCTCAAAGCTACAGACCTAGTGAGGTGTGGATCTGGGCTTCCAGCCTAGGCCACCTGAGCCTACAGCTAAAGCTCCTTCCAGGGCCTGTCTTTCGTAGCATCTTAGAGTGACAGTCAGGGATTAGCGTAACCAATAACCAGGCAAAAAACCAACCAGTGGGGAAGAAAACCCAAAGCATATAAAATAAAACCAGAGCTGTGTATTTATCATTTATGGAGTTTCTGAATATCTGTTATATTTCAATAAAAAGTTTTAAAAAAAATAACAGAAAGCCATGTGGTGTGGATGTAAGCACATACTAAGAGATATTTTTCTAAAACAGCTTTTCCCCAGTAAATGCCCTGATTTGAAACAGCTTTCCATGAACTTGATCACCGCGCCAAGGCCTCTTGCATGCATTAGATTTCTATAAAGATTTGTGAAACTGTTTTGGGGAAAGCACAAACATAATGAGGACCAAGAGTTCTAGAAATTCCTCTACTGTCACTCCAAGAAATCTTGAAAATCGAGGAAGGCAGTTGGGGGAGAGTGGACACGTAGAGAAATGGCTTCCCAACCTTGCTCCTGAGTGACCAGGTCTGGTTCTTAAAGCAGGAACCCTTCAGGCAGCTTTAGGTCCAAATTAGAAGAAAAACAAACTTTTTTTTTTTGATTCTAAATTGCACTCTGTACAGAAAGGAGCCTTTGAGATAAGTGAAGAGAAAGGAATAAGCATTTGCCAAATACCTTTTGTGTCTGGCACTGCACTAAGCACTCGCCACATGCTTTCCAACATAGCTCTGTAACAGGAATCACTCTCGCACTCGGCAATATTACTTGACATTTAATATGCAATAGAAATTCATTGTCTCATGGTTCTGGAGGGCGGAAGTCTGAAATAATGATATGGACAAGGGCCATGCTCTCTCTGAACCCTGTAGGGGAATGCTTCTTTGCCTCTTCCTAGCGCTAGTGGGTTGCCGCCATCTCTGGCATTCTCTGGCTTGCAGCTGCATCACTCCAGTCTCTGCCTTTATCATCACATGTGTGCTCCCTGCGTAGCACTGCCTTCTTCTAAGAACACCAGTCACAGCGGAGTAGGTTCCCACCCTCCTCTACTATGACCTCATCTCAATTAATTCCATCTGCAACAACACTGTTTTCACATATGGTCACCGTCTGAGGTACTGGTGATTAGGACTTCAATACACCTTTCTGCAGGGCTGGGTGGTGGGTCAATAGTGCTCAACACATAACACTGTCCTTGTGGAACTTACACTATAAAAGTCCCCTTTTACAGATGAATACATTGAGGCACAGAGAGCTGAAGTGATTTGCTCAGGATCTACTGGCAATAAACTGCAAATCCAGGTCTGACTCCAGAGCCCATTTTCTGTCTACTAGACTACCTTGTCTAGCCTACACAGGTTCTCCTCAGCTGGTGGTCATTTATAGAAAAGGAGCTTTACTCATCATCACTGGTCATTAGAGAAATGCAAATCAAAACCACAATGAAATACCATCTCACGCCAGTTAGAATGGCGATTATTAAAAAGTCAGGAAACAACAGATGCTGGAGAGGATGTGGAGAAAGAGGAAGGCTTTTACACTGTCGGTGGAAGCGTAAATTAGTTCAACCATTGTGGAAGACAGAATGGTGATTCCTCAAGGATCTAGAACCAGAAATACCATTTGACCCAACAATTCCATTACTGGATATATACCCAAAGGATTATAAATCATTCTACTATAAAGACACATGCATACATATGTTTATTGCAGCACGGTTCACAATAGCAAAGACTTGGAGCCAACCCAAATGCCCATCAATGAGAGACTGGATAAAGATAATGTGGCACATATACACCATGGAATACTATGCAGCCATAAAAAAGGATGAGTTCATGTCCTTCGCAGGGACATGGATGAAGCTGGAAACCGTCATTCTCAGCAAACTAACACAGGAACAGAAAACCAAACACCCATGTTCTCACTCGTAAGTGGGGGTTGAACAATGAGAACACATGGACACAGGGAGGGGAACAACATACACTGCAGCCTGTTGGGGGATGGGGGGCTAGGGGAGGGATAGCATTAGGAGAAATACCTAATGTAGATGACAGGTTGATAAGTGCAGCAAACCACCATGGCACATGCATACCTGTGTAACAAACCTGCACATTCTACACATGTACCCCAGAATTTAAAGTATAATAATAAAAGAAAAGAAAAGGAGCTTTAGCATAAATGATCCATTTAGTCCTTGGAACACTTTTACAAGGTAGGCATTATTGTTTCCATTTTACTGATGAAATGAGCTCCAGACAGACTAAAGTTAGTTGGTTCATAAGAGGAGAAACAGGAATGAACCAAGTGGGCAGGCTCTCTACCCATCCTTTTTTTTTCTGCAACCACACCAAAAGGACTAATGGCATTGTCAAGGGGGAAGTGGACACCAGGACGGAACCAGAAATCAACTAATAAAAAGGCTGGTCACTCTGACCAAGGGCAGTAGATTGGGAAAAAAATTAGAGGTTTGAATGTTTTTGTTTCTTGTAACCAAAAAGGCTTATCTGGAGAGAAAAGAGTTCATACTTTGGAGGTTAAGCGTATTCACCATCCAAAGCTCAGAAGTTCAGATCTTGCCCTACTCTGGAGAGCAGAGTCTGACTGCTGCTAACAAAACAGGGTTTCTTGCTTTCTGGAGTGGAGGGCACTGAGTGAAGCTTGTGTACAAAGCTTTTCAGTGTCTCTTGGGCAGATCGTGAGAAGCAGCATTCCTGTGACTTTAGTGCTGGCGCACATGGGCTGCATGTGTCTTGGATTTCATGGGATTGGGGAAACGAGGGAAGAGAAAGGTGCCTGTAGGGTAAGAAATGCATTCAGAATGTTTCTTCAAGCCAAATTCTCAGTGTCCAGTGGTCTGTGAGGCTGGGAGGGATGGCCGGTTCTGTGTGATTTGCCACAGGTCCCTGGGCTAGTCGGAGGAGGGCAGTGCCAGCCACTTGAGGAAGAAGGCCAAGCATCCCTCTGGGGTGTCCTGCCACTGAAATCCTGCCTGCTTAGTTCTCAGTCCTCCCAAGGGAGGGACTCCAAACAGCACCCCAATTTAGTCATAGAGGGGAAGTCGATTAGGTCCCTCACCTGCCTTTGGGAAGTTCCCAGTTTAGTGACTGAGCAAACCCGGAATATGCAATTCCCCTACAATGTTGTGAGAGGGAAACACAAAGATCAAGGCCTTAATTGATGGAGGCTTGGGGCTCAGTGGCCCCTTGCTAGAGAAAGGGAAGTTTAAGCAGAAGCCTAAAGGTGAAGCACGAGTTGGTCAGGTTAAGAAAGCATTGTGGGCATGCATGTGTGCTGTGCATGCACATATGTGTTGTACATGCACGTGTGTCTATAGCAGTGGGCTGGTTAGAGTGTCCCAGGCAGAGGGAACAGCTTGTGCCAAGGCTCACAGGGAGGAAAGAGCACAATACAGCTAGGGAACTCCAAGTACTAAGAGTTGAGTATGTTGGGAGCAGAGGTAGGGATGGTGGTAAACAAACGACTGAGGAGAGAGGCTGTGTTCAAATCCTATAAAGGCTTCTGGTAGAATCCAGGGTCTGACCCGACTTCCTGGGCTCTAGATCCATCATCAGTTACCAACTTGTCTGCACCACCTGAATTGAGTCACCAAACTTCTCTGGGTCTGAAATTTAGCTGAAAATTACCATGGTTACATGAGTTCCCTTCTAAGCTCCCTTAGAGTTCCAACAATAAAACTAGCAAGACTGATTTGTGCTATTCCACTTAATCCTCATATTAAACTCTCTGAGTTACTATCACCCCCATTTGGTAGATGGGAAAAGATAAATTTAAAGAAGGTTAAGTGATTATATTCTGTAAGTCTGTGGTTTTCTTTCTTTCTTTTTTTTTTTTTTTTTGAGATGGAGTCTTGCTCTGTCGCCCAGGCTGGAGTGCAGTGGCAAGATCTCGGCTCACTGCAAGCTCCGCCTCTGGGGTTCACGCCATTCTCCTGCCTCAGCCTCCCGAGTAGCTGGGACTACAGGTGCCCGCCACTGCGCCTGGCTAATTTCTTTGTATTTTTAGTAGAGACGGGGTTTCACCATGTTAGCCAGCATGTTCTCGACCTCCTGACCTTGTGATCTGCCCGTCTCGGCCTCCCAAAGTGCTGGGATTACAGGCGTGAGCCACCGTGCCCAGCCAAGTCTGTGATTTTCTGAAAGAAACTGCCCTCAAGCTTTCTGGCTGAATAATTGAGTCCTTTGCTGAATAAAGAAGAACTTTATTCGAGAAGAGAAAGATGACTTGCTAATAACAACAATGATAATAATTGTTGTTACTATTGATCAAGCACTTTCTCTTTGCCAGACATTGCATTCATGCTGTGTATGTATAGACATACATCCATTTTTAATTGTCACAGCAATCTTAAGAGGTAGGGACTTTCATTATCCCCATTTCAGAGATAAGGAAAACAGTGGTCAATCAATATGGCCAATGTCACATAGCCACTTGTAAGGGGAGAGCCAGGAGGTGGCCCCAGGTGGATGACTCCTTTCTGAACTCCTAATCACTTCTCTGTGAGGCTTAAAAGTAGCAAAGCTCTATAAGCTCAAGCTGTGGAATTGCACATGAGGAAGTTGAGGCCTGGAAGGTGACAGAATGAGCCCAAGGTCCTATAGGAAGGCAGCAGTGGAACTGGTTTTGTGCCGTTAATATCAACAATAGTAACAGTAGCGAGGGCTGGCTTAGTAGGGTGGTCAGAACATGAACTCATGTCTGAGTCTGAATCCTAGCTCCACCATTTACTAGCTGTACAACCATGGGCAAAGTTTTAGTTTTCTGAGCCTCAGTTACTTTATTTAGAGAAAAGGGATAATAGTACCTACCTCACAAGGTTGTACAGGGGCTTAAAGAGTTCAGGTGTGAGAGCTCTACTGAAGTGTTTGCTATCATTGATTTTCTACTTGCTTTGTGCCAGGTATGGTGTTGATATACTTTAATTCTCACAGAAACCTTTGGAGAGAGATTATTATTCCTATTTTCTAGATGGAGAAATAAGCTTAGAGAAATTAAATAATGTATCTAAAGTTACATGGCATGAAAGGTGTAGAAGCTGGATTGGAACCTGTGACTGATTTCCAAATCTATGTTATATCCCACAATAATCTCTCCTCCATGCATATGGCTTTGCAGAGAGCATTGACATCCATAACCTCATTACTATGAAGTATCTGGCCTATTTTTAAATGCTGATGATTTTTATATCTCTATGACAGGTGTGTGTATGCGGGGAGGGGATGATGAACAAGAAAGCACACCACAAGCAGGATGGATGACTGCATTCAAGTGTCATCTATTATTCTATAATAGAAATATAATTATTCTATAAGGATAGTAACAACCCATCCCATGTGCAGAACCCTCTATGATTCAGAAAATCCTTTTACACCCATTATCTCATTGCATCCCCACGACAGTCCTGTGGGAGGGGGGGGAGTAGAGCTAATTATATTATTTTCCATTTGTAGCAGCCACTCTTGGTTGCATAGCAATACCTACTGCCCTCCTAACAGAATCCTGACTTTGCTCAGCTAGCCACACTATGGTTATGTATCTCAGTTGGCAGATCCTGACTGGCAAGTTACAAAAGTCCCCTTCCTCATGAGGGAATCTGGACCACCGGCCAATCTGATATGAGGAGAGGTCTGGGGGCTCCCTGGACGGGGGATCGTCCGGACACAATGCCTGGGACTGTAGCAGTGGAAGCCAAGAAGCTGAATCCGAGCCTTGATGAACATGCCTGGAATTGCCCTATCTCTGGACTTCTTGCTCAATGAGATAATAAATGTTGAAGCTAACAATCATTGAAGCCAACGATAATCATTGAAGCCGGTTTGAGTTGCGGTTTTGCAAAAGGCATCCTAAGAGCTCCTACCTCACTGTAGACAGAGTCTTCATAAAAATCTACTCCCACTGCTTTCATTTCTACCCTTATTTTTGAGCCATGTCCTTTGCTAAGTAAGATTGTGCTGCTCTCATTGAGTTGCCAGCAACCCCTAGCTCAGTTTTTTGGTTCCCTCACCACCACCATGCACATCTCCTGCATGCCCCGTGTCTGTCCCCAGGTCAGGACTTGCCACAGGATAGGCATAAAGGAATCACACCTGCAAGAAGCCTGATCAGTTTGGTTGCATAATGATTCTAAGGCTTTTGCTTCTTCAACTGTTAAGTAGGATAATAATATCCGCTTTGCAGACTGCTTGTGGGGCAGGGAGCGGGTGGCATCCTCAGTCTCCCTCCAAGGAAGTGCCACTTGCCTTAATCAGTAATAATCCCTGCATCTTCTGGTTGGCAAGTACCATGTGCCAGGCACTGGGACCCAGTGGTGAGCGAGCAGAGCCACCCCTGTTCTTGTGACACTCCTTGTCTAACAAGGCAGATACAATACATGCTTGGAGGCCTTGTCCCACATTAGATCCAGGTCCACTCGCGGCTGTGGCCTCCTCTGAAAACCAGTAATCAGGAGTTGTCCTCTTCCTCAGGGATGAGGCCAGAGTCCATGGACTCACCCTGGGCTCCTGTTTCCTGTCTGCTTAAGTGATTGACAAGTGGCTGATACCCTGGGTGCAAGTCCCAGAGGGTCCCCTGCAGCGAGTCCGGGAATCACAGTATCTCAAGTGGTCCAGCTGGGCCCTGCCCCTCTGGCTCTCCTCAAGCCCCCAATAGGCCCTGTGGCCCAGGGATGCATTCACACTCATTGGAAAGTTGTTCCTCTTCTTGCTGCCAATTTTCCACCCAGCTGCAACATCCAACAATCCAGCCAGGCCTGTGCTTATGCACATCCCTCAGAAGGGCTTATACAAAGCGCAACAGATGGCTCTCCACGTCAAAAATTATTTCCTGATGCCCAGCTGAGACATCCCAGACCCTGCAGTGCCCATTAGTGCTAAATCCCTGCTTCTCCTGCCCTTTGGAAACTTGTTATTGTCTGAGATGCTCTGGCAGTCTCTGAGCTCAGCCTTTTTAAAGCAGCCCTGAGCATTGTCCTTGCTGGTCCCCTGCAAGGGTCTCCAGGGCAGCTCTTGCAGTTACTGACCACACAGTGGCCTGGGTCTGAGGACTTAGCCCCCTGTGACCTTTCCCGAGGCACTCGGCACTTTCCTGGCCTCTGGCCTTTGCTTGACCATTTCTTTGACCTTCAATACCTTTGCCGGTATCTTTTCTTGAAGGCTCGGTTCAAATGCCACATTCATAGGAGGAGGAAAAATAATTCACACTTTTTGAGCACCTAGTGTATAAAATGTTCTCAAAATCTCACAGTCTATTCACATTTGTTAGTCATTCATGCATTCACTCACTCATTCAACAAGTATTTATAGAAAGCCACGCTTGTGTCAGGCCTTGGGTTGGGAACTGGTGATAGACCAGTGATGCTGCCCTCAGGAAACTTACCAACGAGTGGGTTGCCCACTCTATGTCAAACATTTTTAGTGCCTTATTTTACAACAAACCTGTTAGATATTTTAATATCTGTTTGCAGATGATGAAAACTGCTGCTATTGTCACAAGCCAGCTAAACTGTGCCCTAGTCTGTGCTTTTGTTTGTCATCCATTCGGCGACATATTCCTGATGCTCATGGTGTCCTGCCTTGGGCTCTAGGGACACAGATGCATGGGTCATGGCTCTATGGGGGTTCTGATGAAAAACCGACTGACTTTTGCACAGTGTGGTACATGCTGGAGACACGCGGCTTCCTGAAGGCAAGGAGAGGCCTTGCCTGGCATGTCCCAAGCCTGGCAGTGGGGACACGCTGCCCCCAGGGCATGCCTACCAACTGTGGAGAGGAATCAGAAGACACAGCAGGGCCTGTCACCCCCCTCTAGAGGCCTTTGAGGCCAAGCCTGTCTCCTGAGTGGTGTCCTATCCTGTGGGGGGTGGGGCTGGTTGGGCTCAGTGAGGTGGCAGCTCACGAGAGGGAGGCAGGAGCCCTGGCTTTTGGCCTCTGTGTCTCACTTTCTTTGTGACATTGAGCAAATCGCTAGCCTAAACAGGACTTCATTTTCTCAGCTATAAAGTGGAGGCCTCAGGGAATGTTCTAGAGAAAATGGATGGTCATCTGTCTGTCAGGGGTCATGTGGAGAGGATTCCAGGAATGAGGAGGAGTGGGAGGCGGGCAGGAAAAAGCCCTGGGCTCTCCGGACTCTGGCTTTCTCTGGACCACCAGTTTCTTCTCTGAAAAATGAGGGAAGCAGGCTAGAGACTCAGGAAGGTTTAAGTTCAAACCCCATCTCTGCGTCTTACTTTGTAATCTGTAATAGGTGACTTAATCTCTCTGAGCCTTAGATTCCTCCAAAAGCAAAATGGGGATTTACAACCTCTGCCTTGTTACACTCATGTAAGGCTTAGAGTATCCTAAATGAAGCCTACTAAAGTATTTGGCACAGAGCAAATATCCAGTAAATGTTAATTCCCCCTTCTCTGAAGGGCTAGATACCCTTGAGAGTTCTTGAAAGGAAAAGTTTTGGTGACACAGTTTCCCCGCCGAGGTGTCAGTGAGATGAGGAGTGTGGATTGCATTTGCCATTTGGGATCAGAGTCCCACTGATGAACTAAACTTTGAAAATCAATAACTCCCCAACCTCTTAGTGTTATCTGCCCTCTCACTCCTCCCAAATCCAGTGCCTGAATCTCATCTACGATGTGGTTGCTGCTGACATGACAAAGGACTCACTACTTACTCCAGAGGCAACCTATTTCAGTTGCACTGAGCTCTGATTGCCATAATGTTCTCCATTCTAACACAACAAAATACTGTCATTACTGCTGCTGCTATGCTACCACTACCACTAGTAACCACAGCCAATATGGCATAGTGATTAAGCATGGATTCCAGAGCTGTGCTGTCCAATATGGTAGCCATTTTAACTATAAATTTTAATATTTAATATTATTTAATTATTTAAATATTTAATATTATAAGAACAAGACTCAGCTCCTCAGGCACAACAGCCACATTTCAAGTGATCAGTGGTTCCATGCAGCTAGTGGCTACCGTATTGGACAGTACAAGTTCTAGACCATTTCTGTTACAGCAGTAAGTTCTAGTGGAGAGTGCTGCTGTAGCGCTAGAATGTCAAGGGCGGGATCCTGGCCCTACCACTTAAGGTGTGATCTTATTCAAGTCACTTAACTTCTCTGTACTTCAGTTTCCTCACCTGTAAAATGGGGATAAAAATGGTATCTGCCTCACAAGGCTGTTTGTGAGAATTAAATTAGTTAATACATGCCAAGTGCTTAGGACTGTGGTGGCTTTACAATGCTCACTTATTCATAAAAACCATCACCAGTTCGGTACCTACTCTGTGCCATGTCCTATATATTATTTGAAGTACACATGCCACACAGATTTTTTTTTTTATCATACTGGAATGAGTATCTTTGCAAGCTAAAAGATAAATTGCTGGGCCAAAAAAATTAATATTTAAAAAACTTAAAAGATAATGCCAAATTACTTTCCAAAAGAGAAGGTATAGATTTTATACTCTTACTAATAATGTGTGTTTCTCCACAATCTGAGCAACCCTGGGTAGTCTTAACTTCTTAAATCGTCACTGACCTGATAGGCGTAAAATAGTTTAAAGCCATTTTGATATTCATTACTTTAACTATTACTGAGTTTGAGCATTTTTCTATGTTTACCAGATATTATAATATTTACTCATCCAAGAATTGCCATACTTATCTTTGTACATTTTTTGTGTTGTTTATTTTATCTATTTATCGATTGGTAGGGCTTTCTGTACATTAAAGAAGTTGACATATCTTATAAAATGCAAATATTTTCCTTGTTTCCTTTGACATTGCTTGTATTTTTTGTCCTTTTTTTATTTTTAATTTTTTTTATTGCCATGCAGAAATGTTTAACCTGTCTGTCTCAGTCATTTTCTTTATGGCTGCTGGGTTCAATGAAGGTCAGCCAAGTTCCTGAGCTACTTCCTGCCATCAGCTTTGCCCAGGCTCCCCCTCTGGGTCTACAGGCAGCACAGAAGCTCAGAGACAAAATAGAGGCGCCACTCCGTGCCCTCCTGTGTGCATTCAGGAGGCCCTATGCATCTAATGGAGCCTTTTCTTCCTTTCAAATCCCTGGTGTCCCTCTAAGGTGTATAAAGAGATGAAGCACAATGTCTTTAGAACATTGATTTTCATTTAGAATATACTAGGAGCAATTCCCTTTTTTTCTACTGGGCTCCTCTTACTCCTAGAATGGAGAAGCAGGGATGCTGGGGCAGATAAAATGTGATACAAATTTGCAATTTCCAAGGAAATTATAATTTGGGCGTTGGCTGAAGGAGTGAAGTGAGATTTCTGAAAGTTCTATAACTCAAAGAAACATCTCTGAAATTAAGGATTTTTAATTTGGCAGAAGGAAGAAAATGGATATTAATCAAACATATACTGTATTCCAGACACTGAGCTAAGTGATTTTATATCTTATTTTCATAAAAGCTTTTCCCCTTCTGTGGTTTTCAGTACAATCATCCCCACTTTCAAATGAGGGAACTGTAGCTTGGGGAGATTACATGGGAACCTGTCATACTGTAAGTGGATGAGATGACTTTTGCCCAGGTTCTCTGACCCCTGGAATAGTAGTTAAAGGCTGTAGGAGCCAAACAGGCAAATTTTATTTTGGTTCTTTGGGTGATTGCCAATTTGGTTTTTGTTGTTGTTTGTTTTTTGAGACAGAGTCTCACTCTGTCGTCCAGCTAGAGTGCAGTGGTGTGATCTTGGCTCACTGCAACCTCCGCCTCCCTCCACCTCCCAAGTTCAAGCTATTCTCCTGCCTCAGCCTCCTGAGTAGCTGGGAATACAGGCATCTGCCATGATGCCTGGCTAATTTTTGTATTTTTAGTAGAGATGGGGTTTCGCCATGTTGGCCAGGCTGGTCTTGAACTCCTGACCTCAGGTGATCCATCCACCTTGGCCTCCCAAAGTGCTGGGATTGCAGGCGTGAGCTACCCCACTCGGCTGGTGATTGTCATTTTCATCGTAAACAAATCACTTAACCTCTCTGAGTCCAGTTCCCTCAACTGTCAAATGAAGATAATTATGTTCCCTTATACAGATTCCATGAGGGTTAAATAGGAAAAGGAATATATAAACACATAGTCTAATGTCTGGCCCACAGAAAAGGCTTAATACATTTTAGATATAATAATAAGAACAGCAGCAGCAACAACTAGTTTATTGCTTCCTCCCCATCATATTATTTCTCTATCAATCATAGTTTTCCAGCTGGGTACTTTCGTATTCTCAGTCAACTTGGTGGTGCTGATGATATAATAACAATGATGTTCATAGCAGCTTTATTCATAATAGTCTGGAAACATTCCAAATGCTCATCAACAGGTGAACTGATACATAAATTGTAGTATATTCATACAATGAGAAGCTTCACAGCAATTTAAAAAAAAACTACTGATAAATGCAACAGCATGGATGCATCTCACAGATTTTTTTTTCACAGATTCATTCATGTTGAGTGAAAGAAGCCAGATGCAAGAGTCCACACTGCATGATTCTGTTTCTATACAACTTAATTTGAAAACTAAGCAATACTTAGAGAAGTGAGAATAGTAGTTGTCTCAGGGTAGGTGAGTGCATGAAGGAATCTTATACGTTTGCTAAAAATGTTTTATATCTTGATTTGGGCTATGGCTGCGGGAAGGATACATTGCAAAATATCATTGTACATGTAAGTGTACTTTATACACTGTAATGCATGCATGTTATTCCTTGAAATTCTTAAGTGAGGGCAAATAAAATGTAAATCTAAAAAATGATAAATGTGAAGGTGCTACATTCAAATAATAAAAATAGTAGTTACTATTATAGCCACTTTTTATCTTGTAGGCACTGTGGAGGACCTTATTTATTCTATCTCATCTAATCTTCATTACAACTCAGAGAAGTAGGTACTACTCTTATTTCTATTTGATAGATGAAGAAACTGATGGTAAGGCAGGTTACGTTGTTTCCCCGAGGCCACTCACCCACACAGGGCCAGGACTCAGGGCCGGCTCTGTCTGGGCTGGTGCTATTACCTCTTGACAACACAAGGGACTCTCATGTAAAGTGTAGCCAGGTCAAAGATGGCTGCTGCTGAGCTTCACTTTCTGATATTCACGCCCTTGTATAATTCAGCTTAATAGAGTGGACCTGTGATACCAATAGGATACTGTGGAAATAGAGAGTTTGACTTCCAAGGACAGCTGATAGAAGATATTGTGGTTTACTCCTTAGGTTTGCTCAGATAACTTGCTCTGGAAGAAACCAGCTGCCGTGTTGTGAGGATACTCAAGTAGCTATGGAGGGGTCCATGTGTAAGAAACTGAGGCCTCCTGCCAACAGCCATTATCAGTTTGTCAACTGTGTGAGTGAGCTACCTTAGTGACCAATGGTCCAGCCCTGGTCAGGTCTTCAGATGGCTGCAACCCTGGCTGAAACAAAAAGTCAGATCACTGCCTGTGGCTGCCTGTGGATTCCTGACTCTCAGAAACTGTGTAAAATAATAAATGTTGTTGTGCTAAGCAGCTACATTTTGGGGTAATTTGTTATGTAGCAATTGAAAACTAATGCATAAGGGCTATTTGAATTCAATGGTAAGCAGCTGTCACTGATGAGCTTATATCTTAAAGAAGTCACACATACACACAAAAAGAAATCACAAGACCAATAATCCATGCCCCACCTCAGAGCTCAGATGCAGGTAGCTGTTTCTCAATGCGTAGCCTGGGTTTTAAACTGTTCCTTGGTTTTCACGATCCCCCCACTCCTCTTTTGTAAAGACAGGATCTTACTCTGTCCTGTCACCTAGGCTAGACTGCAGTGGTATAATCACAGTTCACTGCAGCCTCCACCTTCCAGGCTCAAGCAATCCTCCCACCTCAGCCCTCTGAGTAGCTGGGACTACAGGCACGTGCCACCATACCTGGCTAATTTGTTTTACTTTTTATGGAGACAGGGTCCCACTATGTTGCCTAGGCTGGTCTCAAACTCCTGAGCTCAAGTGATCCTCTTGCCTTGGCTTTCCAAAGTGCTAGGATTGCTGGCTTGAGCCACTGCATGAGGCCACGATTCCCTTTATATTTTTATTTTTGTGCTCTGTCCACACAGCTAAGGTCCAGACCTCAGCCATTGCACACTTTAGCTGGGTCCTCGCAAACCTAATCCTATAGGCCTGAATAATATCAAATCTTACAGAGAAGAAATAAAAATTTGCAACATATTTATTAATAAGTTAATCCTATTGAAGGCCAAAAACATATCAACAGTTCAGCTGTGTTTGTTATCAACTCTCCTCCTTACACATTATTATTATTATTATTATGTTCTATTAACATTAACCAGAGGTTATGTTTTGGTCAGAACTTAGAAATTAAAGACTGTGAAAGAGTCACAGGATGTAGGAAAGCATCCAGCAATATTTTTGGTCCAGTCCTTCTGTCTGAGGCAGATGTTTTAACTATGTTCAAATACAATCCAGAGTTAGAGAGCCACATAATATTTTTTGGTGGCAACTTCTGCTGTTTACTTTTTGTTTAATCTCAATAATCAAATAAATGTCTTCTCCAGTTCACACAAATTTCTACTGCTTTCATTTCAGTTCCTTTTCTTTTGCTTCATCTTCTGAGAACATGAAGAACAAGTGTTAAGAACTCTCTTTAGAGAAACCCTTCATAGATTCACAGAGATTAATTAAATCACAGTTCAGCCTTCTCAACTTCAAGTTAAACAGCTCTAGTTCCTCTGCACTAACTCATGGGGGTTTTTCCATTCCTTTCGTCCCAGGTAGAGCCGTCCCTGGATGCTCTCTCTCTTCGAAGCAGCAGTGCTTAATGAATGCAGCAATGGCCTAACGTGGAGTATAAAAATGATGGTTTAGGCTGGGTACTATGGCTCATGCCTGTAATCCCAGCACTTTGGGAGGCTGAGGCAGGCAGATCACTTGAGCCCAGGAGTTTGAGACCAGCCTGGGCAACTTAACATAACCCCATCTCTACTAAAAGAAAAAAAATACAAAAAATTAGCCGAGTGTGGTGGCACATAACTGTAGTCCCAGCTACTCGGGAGGCTAAGGTGGGAGAGTCACCTGAGCCTGGGGAAGTCGAGGCTGCTGTGAGCATGATTGCACCACCACACTCCAGCCTGGGTGACAGGAGTGAGGCTTTGTTTAAAAAAAAAAGATGATTTGGCGCTTTGGCCTCCTTTATTGGGTCCCAGGGTCACTTTAGAACTTTTTTTAAGTTTTAGACTCACAGATATGTTAGAGGTACAGGAGTCATTTTGTTCTAACCCAAAATTTTATAGCTGAAGAAGCATGGGTCAAAGAAGATAGCTCAAGGTTACTCAGACAGAGTGGCTGAGTTGTATTTGGAACCCAGGTGTTCTGACTTCCCATCATGAGTCTCCAGTCTCTTCTGCTCAGCTTGGGGTCGCCTGGCTGTGGCCTCCCACCTGCTCTGAATGTCTGTCCTCAAATTCTCCTGAGAACAATAGGACCGGAGCACCCTGCAGCTGGCACAGAGGACAATCTCCATGGCAGCGCTGTTTGAAACAGGGAAGACAGAAAACGCCGGGGCACCCTATGCCATGGACTAATCTGAAGCTGTTAAAAACAATGAGGACGATCTAAACATACTGCGAGGGAGTAATCCACGAGATACACTGTTCAGTGGAAAAAAACAACTTGCAGAGCAGCAAATAAAGTATAAGATTCCATGTGTGTTTGAAAGGAGTACACAAACACGCAGATAGTCTGTATAGAAATTCCTAGAAAGATACATATAAAACTGTGAACGACAGGATGGGTGTTGATGCTAAAGACCTTTACTTTTCATTTTACACCCTTTAGCAGTGCTTGAATTTTTAACCATGTGATTTTATTACTTTTATAATAAAAATCGTATAAATATTTAAAATGTTCATGCCGGGGATTTTCAGTTTGTTTTACTTGCCATGCTTCTCTGTTCTTTGACTTTTTCAACTACTATGTGTTAACTTGCATAATTAGAAAAAGTATATTAAAAAGAAATACACATGAGCAATAATGTTCTACATCTGAATACTTGTTTTATAGCAGTGCTGTTAGGACACAGGACCCAGAGAGATGATAAATGCTGCATAGGTGAGATCAGACTGTAACCTGGCAGTGATTTCTCAGATGGGGCATGGGGTGTCTTTGTGTGTGCCTGTGTATGTGGAGCTGTGTGCAGCTTGTTTTTGGTAGTCACAATGACTAAGATGGCTGCTACCGGCACTGAATACACTGAAGCTGAGAATGCTAAGACTGTCCTGCCCAAAATCCCAGGGTAGCCCTCCTGAGAAACACTGGTAGAATATTTAAAATAAGAGTTTTACAATGTCTCTATCTAGTCCCTTATTTGAACTTCACATCCCCTTTGAGGTTAAAAAAAAAAAGCATTCATTATTGCCTCTCGTTGATAGGAAGGAAACATTTGAGAGGTAGGTTACCTGAAGGTCTCAGAAAGGGAGCTTTCTCTGAGAAAGAAAGGCAGATGGTAACAAGATTGTACCAAGCAACCAAGAGGCAAGAGCACTTGTTGAATGCTTGTGCATATAAGTACTGTACCACAACTGTGACATCCCTCACCACAATTAATAGGGTGGTATTCTCCCTATTTTACAGGTGAGTAAACTGAAGCCTTGAATTAGACCACCAGCCCTAGGGCACTTGGCTAGTAAGTGGCTCAGCTCAAACCTGGGTCTGTAGGAGGTTTCTAAAGCCCTTACTCGTCACACTTCCCCATGTGGCCTCTCTCACAGCCATGCAGGGAGACCAGGTGGCACCTGGAAGCAATTTCTCCCTTGGTTTTCCCCATGGACCCATGCTACTTTGGTAGGGAATTCACAGTAGGAAATTAACCTCTGTCTGCAAGGGCCAATTATACAGTCTAGGATTAAAAGAGCAATGTGGGCCCGGACCCAGGCAAAACACTGGCTTCCTCACCCTGTGCCACTGCCGGTGGAGGCGGCTGGGATGGGAACAGGAGGGGTTGCAGGAAACCCCATTCTATTTTGAGAAAATAGTTGTGTTTGATAATCCAATAATACCAAGCTATAAAGCTGGGACAACTATGGATTTTCCCTAAATTTGAAAAATAGTGACTCATTAACTTCCCACTCTGAAGGTAGATCTATTCAAAAGAAATTTAATTCCCTGTAACATGCACTAAGGAGGAGTCAGAGTTACTGCAGAGTCAGACTTCTGTTAGGAAAAGGAGTTCAGACCTGAGAGCACCTGCTGGTGCAGAGCAAAGGAGAATGAGCAGCTTCTAAGAGGACTTCTTCCCGCCATCCCACTGACCCTGGCTTCTCTCACTGTGTCCTCTAATGCAGGCACATGGACTTTTTGTTGCATCTGTATTTTATACTTTGGCCAGTTCTCACATCCTTAAGACTCATGTCAGGCATGACCTCTTCTGGAAAGTCCTCACCGAGTAATCTAGCTGGTTCAGGGCCCCCCAAACCCCTAGTATTGCCTTCTCTCTTGTACTGATCTCATTTGACCCAGGACTCTTTCTCTGATTACACTGTGCATTGCTTTAGGTTAGAAGACATAGCTCGTTCATCTCAGGATTCCATGGCTTAAAAGAGCATGGGCACTCAGACCTGCCTTCTGGATTTGTGGTGGTATGTGAACTCATTTTTCTTGCCAAAGATAGTTTTGATGTGGATCTTGAGCAAGAACGGGACTTCACCAGGTGGGTGAGAGAAAGGCAGAAGAACTAACATGAACAAAAGAAAACACAGAGGTATGGAAATATATGATTAAGAAATAGGTTGTGAGTAGGAAGTAGAGAAGGTGTTTTGCCCAGCTTTTGAAATCAATCTTGTGGGGATAACCTACAATCTCACTTACTATCTGCATGACCGGAGGCAATTTACTTAGCTCTTTGCCCTTTGCTTTTCTCATTATAAGACTTTAATTAGGTATATATAAATGGCTTACCACAGCACCAGGCACTCAGTGGGCACTCAATCAATTGTGGTTTTAAATATTATTATTCTGAAAGGGGAGGCATAATTATCTTGTGGGATGACCTGGGTTCCACTGCCTCTTCGTGTTGTTTGCTTAGAAGTCCAGGATTTCATAACCAACCGGTGCTATTATCTTTATTCATTCAGGTACTTAATTCACCCATTTAATTGACTATTGGACAACTATTATTGGCAACATGTTGTAATATGTCGTGATAGCCTCGATGCAAGATGAATTCCCAGCCATTAAAAAGTTCAAAATCTTTTAACGGGCATGAGGCATAGACCCAAAGCTATGATCAAGACAGAGTCAAAGGGGAGTTGAAGAAAAGGTACTAAGGGAGCCTGGAGGAAGAGGGGGCATTACTAGAAAGAGAAATTCATTTATGAAAAGGGGGAGTTTATGTCTTTTTCTGGTTGCTTTTTAAGATTTTCTCTTTATAACTGATTTTCAGCAATTTTATTATGGTTTTGTGTTTATTCAGGAATAAACACAATGCAAGGAAAAACTTGCATTTTTCCTCAACTGGGATTTGTTGAGTTTCCTGGATCTGTGGGCTTAGTTTACATTAAATTTGAAAAAATTTCAGCTATTATTTTTACTGTTTTCATCTGTCTCTTCTCCTTGTGGGACTCTAGTTACACGTTAGACCACTTGACATTGTCCCTCAGGTCACTGAAGTTCTGTTCATCTTTTTCAGCCTTTATTCTTCTCTCTTTCTGCTTCAGTTTGGATAGTTTTTATTGCCCTGTATTCAAGTTCATTAACTTTTTTATTCCACAGTGTACAATCTGCTGTTAAACCCATCAGTGAACTTTTTATTTCAGATACTACATTTTTCAATTCAAGAATTTCAATTTGGTTCCATTTCTCTATGAAGATGTTCTGTTTGCTCACTCATTATATTCATATTTTTCTCTAATTCCTTGAACAGATTTATAGTAGCTATTTTCAAAGTCCTTATTTGCTAATTCCACAATTCCTGTAATCTATGTTTCCACTGAGTAATCTTTCTCTTGGTTATGAGTTCCCTATCCTTCTATGCACACAAAATTTTTTATTGTATACTGCACATTATGGATATTAAGATGTTTGGGGTCTGGATTTTGTTGTGTTCCCTAAAAAAATGTTGAGTTTTTGCTTAGGTAGGCAGTTAATTTACTTGCGGATTAGTATGATAATTTCAAGGCTCATTTTAATCTCCATTAGATTAGGCCTAAAGTAGCCTTGACTCTATAACTAGATTAATCCTATTTATAAAGCATGGCCTTTCTCCAGTGTGTAGTGGAAGCCTAGGAAGTTCAACCAGGTCCTTCCCTTCTGGGTAGTTGGAACAGAAACATCTCTCAGCCTTCCGTGAATGTCAGCATGCAGCTGCTTGGTAGTTTTATTTCCTGGCAGTTGTTCTTTCCCCAGTAGATGTTCTTTGACCAGCCACATGAAGTTTTTCCTTGCATATGTGAAGCTTGGCATTTAATCAAAGGCTCATGAGGACCTCAATGCAGATTTCTGTAGTCTTTTCTCTCTAGTACCCTATCCCACAAATTCCAGATTTGTCAATGGCCCTAAACTAGTAGGATGGCTGTGTTCTATCTGAACTCTCCCACTTTGGAGTTTTATAACTCCAAAGTTATAAAACCTTTGGCCTTTAGTTTCTTCACCTACACAATGGGTGATAAAGTTCCTCTAAGCTGAAAGCTGGAATGACCATGTAACTTGTGTAGTTTTCTACCTCTTGGAAGCCATAGCTTTGTGCTGCCTTTTATCTAAAATCAGAAAATAGTAATTTCATATACGTGTTCATTTTTACAATCGCTTATGGTAGGATGGCTAGTCCAATTCCAATTCTTCTATTATAGCCAGAGTGGAAGGGTGGGAAATGGAGAATCGGAAGAGTTGTTTGAAGACTAGGGAAGATACAGACATAAGGCAATAAATGAAGAGACACCTCTCAGAAAGAGTATCAATCTCTGTTTTGTGTTAGGCACAGGGGATTTTGTGGTGAATAAGACAAATAGAGACTTGTCCTAATGGAGTTTATAGCTTGTTCTGAACTGTGTTCATTTCCACCATTCCCTGGATGCCTATTCTGTGCAAAACACTGGGCTGCGCAGGAAGTTGGTATTACAAAGAAGAATAAAATGCAATTCTGGTCTTCAGGGAGTTCATGTCTTTTGGGAGATATGAACTAAGAGATAAATAAAGAGTTTCAACATAAAGTAGTGAGTGAGGTGACAAAGTTATGCCAAGGGTGCTATCAGGGAAGGGAGATGGACTTGTAAGTTTAGCCTCCTCTATGATATATGCACTATATTTCCTAGAATGAGTAAGAGTTAACCAGGAGTGGAAGGAATAGAGTGAGGCCCTCTAGACGATAGCAACAAGATAATCAAAAGCACAGAGACACACCATACTGGCTGAAAACTGTAAGCATCTCAGTGTGATAGTACGAGATAAGACTGGAGAGGCAGATCAGATCTTGAAGGGCTTGCATGCCATGTCAAGAGTTTAGATTTTGTCCTGAGGGCAATGGGGGAGCCATGGAAAGCTTTTAAGCAGAGGAGTGACGTCCTGAAAACTCCTGTCCTTGACATCTCCCAGCTGGCAGCAAAAGTACTGAGTACTCAAAAGGGGATTTATGGGACTGGGGAGGGCGTAGAAGTCAATTATCTTCTACCAGGAATTTGAAGGACCCTTTCATAAGAGCCATTTGGATTTCTAAAAAATAGTATAAGACACTTACAAACAAATCCTATGGGTCAAAATCTTGTCAACAGAGATACAGAAAAGTAGCAAATGCAGCAGGAGAAGATGTGCTTCTTCAGGAAAGTGGTGGGTGGAAAAGAATTATAAAATTTTAAAGTTAGAATGGGCCTTGAAAATCATTGTTTTTTTTTTTTTGCTTAATATATGACACTGGAGGCAACTAAGATTCAGAGAGATGAGATGCAGAGTGAGGGTGGCAAGAAAGGCTTCTGGCTTTGGAGTTAGGCTGACCTGAGTTTGAATCCTGGATTGACCATTTTACTAGCTGTAACCTTGCATCGATCACTTGAGCTCTCTGAATTTTAGTTTCTTCACCTACACAATGGGTGATAAGGAAACCTACCTGGCTGAATTGCAGTAAGACTCGTAAGAGATCAGTGGAGTGGTTCCCATTGAGCCTAAACTGAGATAGCTTATGTAAGGTCATCAGCTCCTTAGCTGCTCCTTTGGTCAGCTGATTTACATGGAGAGAAGAAAGCCACAAGGACTGTTTCCTTAGGAACAGCCTCAAAAACTAGGGGGAATGGTAGTGGATTTTAAAGATGGCTGCAAATTCTTTGTCACTAACCTCATCATGAGCTAGGGCTTATTTTCTCTCCTCTTGAATCCTGGCTGGCCCTGTGAGTACTTTAACTAATTGAATGCTATAGATGCTAGCTCTGGGCCCATACCCTAAGAGAACCAGTAACCTATGCTTCCTCCCTATTGGAACACTCTTGAGATCTAACTATCATGAAAAGAAGTCTAAGCTAGCTAAGTGGAAAAACCACATGGAGAGACAGTGGTGACCGCCTTCCAACTGACCCTGTGAAGGCACAGAACACATGAGTAAAGCCATCTTGGAAGTTTTAGCCCCAGCCAAGAGCTCCAGCCACCATGCGACTACAGCCTCTTAAGAGACCCTGAGCAGAACTTACAGAGCTGCCCAGTCAACCCACAGAATTATGAAAAATAACACATGGTTGTTATTTTCAGCCTTTGAGTTTTAGGATAGTTTGATACACAGCAAAGGATACCCAGAAGAGATAGGAAGGTTTGCTCTCCTGCCTGGGCCCAGGGTCAGCTCTGAGCCTTATTGGGAAGCTGAAGAGGCTATTAAATAGTGGACCCAAGCAATGCTGCTTTGGGGCCTAGGAATCAAGGTTAGCATAGCGTCAAGGTGAGGCTCCTTCTCTTCACTTCTCTAGGAAACAGCATGTTTATTGTACACTGTAGACAGTGCAGTGATTAAGAGTTTGCAGCTTTGGGATGACCCTGGGGCAGAAGAGTGGTGGTCTTGTGGAGGGCTCCAGCTGTAAGGGTAGGGGCATGGTTCCACCTTCCCAGTGGCTTGTAGTCAGAGAGAATATTAACAAGGGGTGCGATGTGAAGGTGCCAAAGAAGAGTTCTTCTCAAACTTGGGAGGCCTCTGGAGGCTTCCAGAAAGCCCCAAGGGGGGAATTCAAGTAAGCTGTAGGTCCTGTGCAAGTTGTTTGGGCAGGGGTAGGGTGGGTGTAGGAATACAGGAAATTTGGATTATTTCCATCAAAGTAACCACAGGCTGCTGAGGCCCAGGAACATTCAGGGTTTGTGTATAAAGCTCCTAACATAGTGTTTTGTACATGGTAAATGCTCAATAAGTGACAGACTTCGTCATTAGGAAAGTGACCCTAAAATTCAGAGCAGTCCAGCATGTTCTCTCCATGAGACTGTGACCTCTGCAAAGAGCTCACACTGTTCTCTGGAGACTCAGGCAAATCCCATCAGTCTCCAAAGTTTGAATATGTCCTTGTTTTGGCACAGAAGATAATACTCTGATTTGAGGGGTTACGACTCTGAATCTTAAAGCAAATGTTACCTTTCTTTGCTAAACCATTTAACAAAGAAAGTTGGAAAAAATAAAATGACTGTTACAACTTTAAGACTGGTTAAAATACGTGCCATAGTTACAATTCAGGAGCTACCCACATACAAAGCACAGTGCCTCTCAGTAGGATGGCTGCAGGAGAAAGAACGTCCCACCATCACCTTTCAGCTTAATGGTGAGAAGAAGAAAGGCCCTGATTCAGCATCCACAGCTGGAATTTATCCATTGTTTGTTTCTCCCTGAAGTTTGGCTTTGATGAATATGAAGATCCAGTGAAACTCTACAGGCCTCAAGTCAGCAAGAGAAAGCTAAGTTCTGGGCTGGCTTCTGTTATGGGTTGAATGTATGTGTCCCTTTAGAATTTATATGTTGAAGCCTTACCCATGATGTGATGGCATTGGAAGGTAGAGCCTTTTTAGGAGGTAATTAGGTTTAGATGAGGTAATGAAGGTGGGACCCTCATGACAGGATCGGTGCCCTTATAAGAGGAGGAAAAGAGAGAGGTCTTCTCTCTCTCTTCTGTCCTTCCTTGGTGTATATACACCGAGGAAAGGCCATGTGAACACAGAGTGAAAAGGCTGCTGTCTATTAGCCAGGACGTATGCCCTCACCAAAAACCAAATCTGCTGGCACCTTGATCTTGGACTTCCCAGCTTCAAGAAATGTGAGACATAACTGTCTGTTGTTCAAGCCACTAGTCTATGGTATTTTGTTATAGCACCCCAAGCTGACTAAGGTAGCTTATTTGCTCAGTGCTCAATGGAACCACACCCAGGCTTCATGGTACAGTAGAAAAGCACTGAAAGACAGAAATCCAGGCTGAAAACCTGGCTCAGTCAGTTTCAAGCTGGAGGACACTGGGCAAGTCACTTAACCTCTCTGAGCTTCACTTTCTTTATCTTTGAAATGGCACTAACAACATTGCTCTGTCAGTCTCACCTAGACGTTGTTAGAATCAAAAGAGATTTAAGAGGACTTTAGAAATTATAGGGGGGATTTTGGCCTATGGCCAAATGAGGAGGTTGACAAATCATCTCCTCTCAAAAGGAAATGTAAAGTTTTACAAAACTGACAAAAATAACTATTTTAATTTTCTGGAAATTGACGAAAGGCATATAATGATCTCCGAAGTGATTATGCTTGAAAAACTGCTATATTTAAGGTAAGAACAGTGGGACTCAGTGGTGTTATCATCTTGGGCTTGTTCTGTCCACCACGCCTTGGCCAGCACAGTTCTGCCAGGGTGAGGTTGCTATGAGGATTGGCAACTTGGCTTACAAGGTCAGTGGGAGCAGCAGCGGATGCCCATGGCTGATGGCATTGTCAGTCAAAGTAATGACTCTTGGCAGCAGGTAAGTGGGGAGGGCCAATGGTTCTGGTAGCATGAGGTCATAGTTGGGCAAGCATATTCTTGGCTGAGATGTGAATGAATAGTGGAGTCCAGAGAGGTTCCAGACTATTCTCATACTTCTGGCCAACCCTGAGGATGCATAAATGAATGCATGCATACATACAGGAGATGTAAAAGGACCCAGTGGAAATCAAAAGCCAGACAGGTTTTAAAATGACATAAACTTTGAATGTATTTCTCTTCATCTCACATCTCCATTGGCAGAACACCTGGCTCAAACACATGGAAGTGTTTTGAGCACAGTCTCTGTCCATTCATTGGTTGATCACTAAGCTATGTAGTCAGAAGCTGAAAAGTGACAAGAAAAAAATCAAGTGATTAGGGACACCAGTGGTCACACTGTGGGAGAGAAACATATTTCACAGATTTAGCCCAGACATGTTCTAAACAAAGATAAACAATGGGCTGGGAGTGGTGGCTCACGCCTGTAATCCTAGCACTTTGGGAGGCTGAGGTGGGCGGATCATGAGGTCAGGAGATTGAGACCATCCTGGCTAACATGGTGAAACCCTATCTCTACTAAAAAATACAACAAAAATTAGCCAGGCATGGTGGTGTGTGCCTGTAGTCCCAGCTATTTGGGAGGCTGAGGCAGGAGAATGGCATGAACCCGGGAGATGGAGCTTGTAGTGAGCTGAGATTGCACCACTGCACTTCAGCCTGGGAGACAGAGCGGGACTCCATCTCAAAAAAAAAAAAAAAAAAAATCACCAAAGATAAACAATAAATAAAAAGAAAACAGTAACAACAATCTTCATAAGGGAAAATTAGAATCCAGAGTTGCTACAATATAGTAACTGAAGTGTCCAGTTTTCAACAACAAAATCAAAATTACAAGACATGCATACAAAGAAACAGGAAAGTGTGACCCATACTTAGGAAGGAAAGCAGTCAATAGAAACTGACTGAGAGTGGGACAACATTAAGTCCAACGATAAACATATAATAAAGGCTCCAGGAGAGGAGAAAGAGAGAAACCAGAGAAAGAGAAGAGAGAGGTGCAGAGGAAATATTTGAAGAAATAATTACTAAAACTTCCCCTTATTTGATGAAAAACATTAATCTATACATCCAAGAAGCAAAATGAACCCCTAATAAGATAAATGCAAAGAGATCCATACAGAGACACATCATAAACTGTTGAAAGCCAAAGACAGAGAGAAAATTTTGAAAATTGGTAAGAGAAAAATGACTCATTGTTTATAAGAAAGCATCAATACAATTAATGGCTGACTCCTCATCTTAAACAATGGAGGGCATATCAGAACTGTTAGAGAAATAACTGTCAATGAACAATTTTATATCCAGCAAAACTATCCTTAAAAAGTGAAGGTAAAACGAAGATATTCTCAGATAAACAAAGACTGAGAGAATTTACTGCTAGGAGACCTGCCTTACATGTCTAAATCAAGTCTTTCAAGCTGAAAGGGAATAATATTGAGATATACTCAAATCCACAGGAAGAAATGAAAAGCATCAGAAATGGAAAATACACACATTAATAAAAATAAACCTATCGATATAAATTTTCTCATTTCTTCTCTTAATATCTTTCAAAAATATAAGACTGAGTAAAACAATAATTATAACACTGTATAGTTAGGTTTATAACATGTATATATATATATGTGAGACAAAAAACAGCAAAAGAAAGAAGAAAGGAATAGAATCATCTTGGAGCATAGTTTTCAGGTTTTAGTGAAATTGGTAGTATTAATCCAAACTAGACTGTGACAAATTAAAATGCATTTTATATTCCCTAGAGCAACCACTAAAAAAAATCCTCAAAATATAGTTAAAAAAATCAACAAAGGTATTACAATGCTACATAAAAACTTTATTTAACATACAAAAGATAGTAAAATAGAAACAGAGAAATAAAAAAGACAGGGAAATTATCAAAGGCAAATAGGAAGGGCCGGGTGCAGTGGCTCACGCCTGTAATCCCAGCACTTTGGGAGGCTGAGGCAGGTGGATCACCTGAGGTCAGGAGTTCTAGACCAGCCTGGCCAACATGGTAAAACCCTGTCTCTACTAAAAATACAATTATTAGCCAGGCGTGGTGGCATATGCCTGTAGTCCCAGCTACTTGGGAGGCTGAGGCAGGAGAATCACTTGAACCCAGGAGGTGGAGGTTGCAGTGAGCTGAGATTGCACCACTGCACTTCAGCCTGGGTGACAAATTGAGACTCCATCTCAAAAAAAGGAAAGTAGCAAATGTAAATCCAATCATATAAATAATGACAGTAAATATGGCCTAAATGACCCAATCGAAAGGCTGATATTGTGACAGCAGATAAAAAAGCAAGATCCAATGATATATTGTCTATAGGAAACATACTTTAGATTGTAAGACACAAACAGCTTCAAAGTAAAAGAATGGAGCCTGGAGAAATGTCTGCCACTGAGAGGCTGGGACATCAGGAAGACTGATACATTCTAAGTAGATGTTCAGAGGGAAGACATTAATAGTGGATGAAGGGAGGATGCAGATGCTGGGCTGAAGGGGGAGGAAGCTGGGAACCCTGCATGGGGCTACTGAGCACCAGCCTGGCCCTCAGCAACTCCTGGGGAAGGGGTGGGTTGAACAGGCAAGGAATGGCATGCTCTTGCCATGAACTTCCAGAATCCTGGCAGCGGGAGACTGCCCCAAATCCCACGGACACTTGAGCTGGCAAGGCGAGATGCTTATAGAGGTTGTAGGAGCAGGACTCCAGCCTGTGCAGAGCCCAAAGGGTTTGGTGCAGGAACATCTGCAGTAAAGCATGGCCAGGGATGGCCATTCCCCATGGCTTACTATTCTCCTTTAGGAGATTTGAGCCTTGAGAGGGACTACTGAAGCTGGACAGAGCAGGGTGGTCTTACTTGTGAGATAGAGCCAGTCTGAACTAAGTGCCCCCCTGTATGTTGACCTCTCCTGGGAACCGAGTTTGGCCATGCCTACTTGCAATGCAGCCTTGGATGCCCAACCAGGGTGCATCCTGGGGGCTCTCATCATAGCTCCTTTGTCAGCAAACCATGCCTGACCATTGGAGAGCTCCAGCAGAACATCCCCTGCCAATGTGCACCAACTCACCTGTATTCTTCCCCCAATGCCTGCAGCCTCCCTCCACTGTTTTGCTGTCATGCATTCGCCATAGCTCCCCATCTGCCCTGTTTTTCTGGTGCATCCAGGGTGCACCTGGCTTCCCTGCCCCCACCAGCACATGTGTGCAAGCATACCCCACTGCACTAGCTGGCATGAGCACACCCTGCCATCCCCACCCCCCCCCCCACTGATACATGGGTACCTGGTTGTGCTGCCATTGCTGGGATGAAAGCACATACGAACACTAGTGGCTCTGCACCTCCCCTTCTGTAAACGTGTGCACAGAAGCCAGCAGCTTTGTGCCTGCCAGCACCTCACTCCTGCCAGTGCAAATGCACACAGGAATGTTGCAGTTTCACTTCTGCGAGTACTCTGCCCCAGCCAACACATGGGTACCCAGCCATGCTGCTACAGCTGCTGACATGTGCAAGTGAACATGGATCCTGCTGCCACTTCCCTGATGAGGTGCTTTGGCTGGCACCACCCATTGGAGTGTTGTGGCCAGTGGACTGGGAACACCTCAGCCCCTCCAATGCAGCAGGTTCCTAACCTCTAGAACAAAGGTAGGGACCCAGTACTAGTTTCCAAGAGTTACAGCACACAGCCTAAAAGTGCCAAGCTGAGTCTTGGCCCCCTAAAATCTTCCAGAAACAAGGCTAGTTGAGTGAATCCACCTTATACCAAAATCAAACCCCCAAGGGCATCAAACAAGATAAAAGCAAAAAAAAAAAAACCCATTAGAAGGATAGCAACTTGAAAGACTGAAGGAACATCAGCCCACACAGATGAGAAAGAACTAGTGCAATAACTTTGACATTTCAAAAAGCCAAGGGGTCTTCTCATCTCCAATTGACTGCACTAGCTCTCCAGCAATGATTCTTAACCAGGCTGAAATGTCCAAAATTAAAGAAACAGAATTCATAATATGCATAGGAGCAAAGATCATCAGGATTCAGAAGAAACCTAATCCAAGGACTCTAAGGAATACAATAGAACAATACAGGAGATGAAAGATAAAATGGCCATTTTAAGAATGAACCAAACTGATCTGATAGAGCTGATCTGATACAGCTGAGAAATTCACTTCAAGAATTTCATAATACAATTGTAAGTATTAACAGTAGAATTAACCAAGCTGAGAAAACAGAGCTTGAAGACCAGTTCCCCAAAATAACTCAGTCAGACAAAAATAAAGAAAAAAGAAGAAAGAAGAATGAACAAAGCCTTTAAGAAATACGGAATTGTGTAAAGAGGCCAAATCTGTAAGTCATTGGCGTCCCTGAAAGAGAGGAAGAGAAAGCAAGCAACTTGGAAAACATATTTGAGGATATCAACCAGGAAAATTTCCCCAACCTTGCTAGACACGCCAACATTTAAACTCAGAAAATGTAGACAACCCCTGTGAGATACTGTATAAGATGGCCATCCCCAAGACACACAGTCTTCATATTCTCCAAGGTCAAAATGAAAAAAAAAAAAGTTAAAGGCAGCTAAACGGAAGGGGAAGGTCACCTACAAAAAGAACTCCACCAGGCTAACTGCAGAACTTTCAGTAGAAATCCCACAAGCCGAAATTGCGGACCTATATTCAGCATTCTTTAAGAAAAGAAATTTTAACCAAGAATTTCATATCCAGTCAAACTAAGCTTCATAAGCAAAGAAGAAATAAAATACTTTCAGACAAGCAAATGGCAAGGGAATTTGCTACCATGAGACCTGCCTTACAAAAGGTCTGCAAGGGAGTGCTAAATATGGAAAGACGAGATGGTTACTGGTCTTCAGTAACTGCTAGATACTGTACAAGATGACCATCCCCAAAGGTCTATGTACACACATAAGTACATAGACCATTGACACTATAAAGCGACAACACAATAAAGTCTGCATAATAACCAGCTAACAACACAATGACAGGATCAAATCTGCACATATCAACTCGGATAAAGAAGCAAGACCCAACTGTATGTTGTCTTCAAGAGACCATCTCACATGCTATGGCACCCACAGGCTTAAAATAAAGGAATGGAGAAAAATCTAGCAAGCAAACAGCAAACAGAAAAACACAGGGGTTGCTATTCTAATTTCAGAAAAAAACCAGACTTTAAACCAACAAAGATCAAAAAAAGACAAAGAAGGGCATTACTTAATGGTAAAGGGTTCAATCCAACAAGAAGATCTAGCTATGCTAAATATGTATTCATCCAACGCAGGAGAACTCAGATTCATAAAGCAAGTTCTTAGAGATCTAGAAAGAGAGTTGGGTAACCAGATAATAATAGTGGGAGCTGTCGATGTCCCACGGACAGCATGAGATAGATCACCAAGGCAGAAAACTAACAAAGAGATTCAGGATCTGAATTCAATGCTTGACCAAATGGACCTAAGAGATATCTACAGAACTCTCCACCCCAAACCAATAGAATATAAATTCTTATCATCTGCACAAGGCACACACTTTAAATCGACTACACAATCATCAGCAAATTAAAAGATACCAACCATGCTCTTAGACCACAGCACAATAAAAATAGAAATCAATACTAAGAAAATTGCACAAAACCATACAATTACGTGGAATTAAATGGAAATTAAACAATCTTTTGTGTAAACAATGAAACTAAGGCAGAAATCAAGAAATTCTTTGAAATTAATGAGAACAAAGATACAACATATCAGGATCTCTAAAGCATTGTTAAGATGAAAGACTATAGTGCTAAACAGCCATATCAAAAAGTTACAAAGATCTCAAATTAACAACCTAACATCACACCTACACTAACTAGAGAAACAAGAGCAAACCAACTCCGAAGCTAGTAGAAGACAAGAAATAACCAACATCAGAGCTGAATGGAAGGAAACTGAGATGCAAAAAACCATAAGAAAGATCAATGAATCCAGGAGTTGGTGTTTTGATAAAAGTAAGACTGACAGACTGCTAGCTAGGCTAATAAAGAAAAAAAGAGAGAAGATCCAAATAAACACAATCAGAAATGACAGAGGTGACATTACCGATCCCATAGAAATACCAAAAAAAAACAAAAACAAAAACAAAAAACTCTGACTACTATGAATACCTCTATGTACACAAACTAGAAAACTAAGGGGGAATTGATAAATTCCTCAAAACATACAATCCCCCCAGATTGAACCAGGAAGAAATTGAATCCCTGAATGTACCAATAATGACTCCTGAAATTGAATCAGTAATAAAAAGCCTACCCACCAGAGAAAAACTGGGACCAGATGGATTCACTGCTGAATTCTACCAGATGTATAAAGAAGAGTTGGTCCATTCCTACTGAAACTATTCCAAAAAATTCAGGAGGAGGTACTCCTCCCTAACTCATTCTATGAGGCCAGCATTACCCTGATACCAAAACCCGGCAGAGAAAAAGAGAAAACTTTAGGCAATATCCTTGATCAACATAGTTGCAAAAATCCTCAACAACATATTAGCAAGTCAAATCCAGGAGCACATCAAAAAGGTAATCCACCATGATCAATTAGGCTTATCCCTGGAATGCAAGGTTTGTTCAATATATGCAAGTCAATAAATGTGATTCATCACATAAACAAAACTAAAAACAAAAACCACATGATCATCTCAAAGAGGCAGAAAAAGCTCTCAATAAAATTCAACATTTCTTCATGTTAAAAACCCTCAACAAACTAGGCATTGAAGGAATATATACCTCAAAATAATAACAGCCATCTATGACAAACCCATTACACTGAATGGGCAAAAACCTGAAGCATTTCCCCTGAGAGCTAGAAAAAGAAAAGGATGCCCACTCTCACCACTCCTATCCGATATAGTCCTTGAAGTCCTAGCCAAAGCAATCAAGCAAGAGAAATAAATAAAAGGCATACAAAAATAGGAAGACAGGAAGTCAAACTATCCTTGTCTTCAGATGATATGATTCTATACCTAGAAAACTCCACAGTTTCTGCCCAAAAGCTCCTAGATCTGAAAAATAACTTCAGCCAAGTTTCAGGATACAAAATCAGTGTACAAAAATCAGTAGCATTTGTATACACTAACAACGCCTAAGCTGAGAGCTAAGTCAATAAAAAGTCTGAAATCACACAGAATATTTTTTTCACCACAACAGAATTATATTAGAAATGTCCAACAAAAAGAAATATGGGAACTCTACCCGCTCTCTGGTTCAGCAAAACATGGCCTACAGTAGCCAGGTGATGGGAAGCTATCCCTCTCCTGGGAGGCGAATACTTGCTTTTTGAGGCAGTCATAATGTTTTCCTCACCACTTCTCTTTTCCCCTCCCTAATCAGTACCTCCTCTTTCTACCCCCTACTCAGTACCTCCCTTTCTACCTTCAGTTAGAAGTTGCAACCCCAAGAAAATGGGTGGCACCTTACTTATTGGATAGTTTTAAGTTGGTTGATGGTCAGTGTCAGAAACTATAAAGATGGAGTATTCATTTACATGACCCCAAACACTTAATAGGACAGGTATGATGTACGCAGATCTAAATGTGATGCTCTAGCAATACTAAGAAGGCAGGAAAGTACAGGGCAGGCTCATTTACTGAGTTCAGAACCTTGGTCAGGTATCACACAAGGCATTTTAATATCTGATTCCTGTGAATCTTCACCAAAACTCTATGAGGTGTAGGCATGATTCTCTTATTTAACACACTAGATAATGGAGGCTCAGATAGGTTAAGTCAATCACCACCCAAAGCCACATAGGGTGCATCAGGCCTGGGATATATATCCACCAAATTTAGATATATAGGCACAGGCCTTAAGGCCTACATCAGAAACTTTGCTATCTTTTGTTACAAAGAATAGAGTTGCAGAGAACTCTGAATGTGAAAAAGCACATAGAACATTGAATTTTCTTAGACGCTTAGAAGATGAGTTCTTGTGATGGCTAATTTTTATGTGTCAACTTGGCTGGACCACAGAGCACAGATATTTGGTCAAACATTATTCTGGATGTTTCTGTGAAGATGTTTTTGAACAAGAATAACATTTAAATTGGTAGACTTCCAGCAGAGCAGATTGCCCTCCTTCATGTGGGTGGCCTTCATTCACTCAGTTGAAGACCTGAATACAACAGAAGACCGAACCTCCCCCAAAGAAGAGGAAACCCTGCAGCAGATGGCCTTTGGACTTGGACAGCAACATTAGCTCTTCCCAGGTCACAAGCTTGCCAGCCTACCCTGCAGATTTTGGGCTTTCATAATCATGTGAGCCAATTCTTTGAAATAAGCCTCTTTCTATATATACAGATATCCTATTGGCAGTATTTCTCCAGAGAACCCTAATACAGTGCTTAAATGCTATTTGAATGGTTTTACTTGGCTGGAGTATGGAAATACTCTGTGATAATATTTTAAAACAATGGGTAGAAAGAGTGTGGGGTTGGAGCGGGGAGCAGTAGCAGGGGGAAGATGGGAGTTTATTATCCTCACTCTCCGAATGAGAAAACCAGAGCTGAGACAGAGACTATGTGAGTGATTTCCCTGGTGTGACAAAGCTGACTGGGGGCTAAGTAGGGTGTAGAACACAGGCCTCTTGGAGCCCATTTAGTGTGGAAAGCCCCAGGCATCCACTGGGGTGCTGCAAGTGGTATGCAGGCAATGGACTCCTGACCCATCCTTAGGTCTGGTCGCTGCTAAGAGGCTGCGGAGACCTCCTCCTGAGACAAGGAGTAAGGGAGGCTCCTTCCAGAGGGCTGGGGGTGTCCACTATCCCGGGCCTCCTCCGCACCTGTCTAGGGGCAGACAGGAAAAGAGTACTCCAGCCAAAGTGGCTCCTCCTCCTTCACACCCTTCACAACCCGTTTTTCTTCTTGAAGGATAGCCATCTTTCCTAAATCCTCTCCCTTGCTTGGCCAAATCCATGTACCTTCCTGAAAGAACAGTGGGAGGTTGGCTCTTTATTATGACTATGCACTGCACACTCGGCATAGGCCCATTTCTTCCTTTTTTTTTCACCAGTTCTGCCCTGGATCCCTGTCCTGACTTGACGCATGGAGTTCTACCAGGCGTCACTTAGCAATGCGCCAAGCCACTGGGTTTAAAACAGCAGGGGACTTGAGAGTTTTAGACCTGCAGCTCTTGGTCGGTGAATGGGATTTTTATGAGGCCGCCGGAATCAGTTTTGCATGCAGGGTGCTAAAAATTTTTATGGCTGGCTGGGATTCGTTGGAAGCGCCAAGCTGGAACGTGATGGAGTTACCCATTAGAGAATGTCCCCAGGAAAGCGGGCTTGCATGGTTCCCTGGTACTCAGAGGTGTCAGAGAGCTGGTTTTATGGGAAGCAATTTCCTCAGTAAAGAAAAAATATGCTCCAGAGACAGAGCGATTTCAGCACAGGGGCTCTGCCACCCCGGGTTTAACGGGCTTCCTTAGCAGGTGGTCCCTGGTGATTGCAAAGACAAATGGGTCCTACTCATTCTGGCTGCCAGCAAACTTTTCTTCCCTTCTTTAGAAACATGTATTTTAAACACAGAATAATAAAAATTTAGAAAAAAAATGAACTGTAATGACATCATTCACACAACACTATTAACATTTTGTTATATATACACATATTTTTGACATAGTTTTGACATAGCTATGATACAGTTTTATAACTTTTGCTTAACATTTTATGATAAACACTTTGAAGCCATGAAAGCCTCTTTGTAGAACTCATTTTAAGTAACTTTATAATATTCCATTAGCTTGGTATGCCATAAAGTGGTAGTACTATTTTCCATACTGTGGGATATGGAGCTGGTTTCTGAATTTTTTTTTTTTTTTTTTTTGCGATTATAAATAATGACATCATGAACATCTGGTAACATAAAGTTTTGATCCTATTTCGAATGAGATCCTTGGAACAGATTTCTAGAAACACAATAACGGGGCCAAGGGATGGA
Source organism: Pongo abelii (assembly GCF_028885655.2). Classification (NCBI taxonomy): domain Eukaryota; kingdom Metazoa; phylum Chordata; class Mammalia; order Primates; family Hominidae; genus Pongo; species Pongo abelii. Next base: position 81,075,059 of record NC_071994.2, read on the forward strand.
CATATTTTAAAGTGTCCTGATACATATTGCCAACATGCTTTCCATAAAGGTGATCAGTTCACACTTCCATCCACCCTCCATGAGAGTGTCTATATCACCACGCCCTTGCCAACACTGAAATCTTTAATATAAACATATCTTCTACGTAATTTGCTAAGTAAAAAATGCCATCTCTTAGTGTTTTAGTTTGCATTTTTGGATTAATAGCAAAGGTGAACATTTTGCTCATTTGTGTATCATCTGTCTGCATTTCTTCTGTTCTACTGGAGTCTTAGTGCTTTCCTGTTTACTATACAAAGGACTGTCTACCATATTTGTTACAAAAATATTTTTACCAATTTGTTATTCCTGGAAAACTTTTCAAGCCCAACCCGAACACTAACCCTTACCCTAACCAACCTGGACACACATGGGTTTTTAGTTACTCATGTTTAGTTGTACAATGCTTACCCCAAGGTTGTCCCAGGTCCCAGCTTTTGGAGGTTTGGTGTTTAACCTTTGGTTAGGTATGTGGGGTACATAGACTGGGCCCAAATTCAGCTTCAGACACTCAAGCAAGTATTTTATTGTTCTTATGAGCCTCACCCCATGTGCCCAGAACCTGGGGATGTGGAGATGAGAAAGGCACAGATCCTTTATGAGCTTGCAGCCTACCTGGAAGTAACACAAGTACACCTGTGACTAGAGTCCAAGGAAGGGGGTAATAAATGCCATTTGTGAGGGGTTTGGCCCAACACCTGAGATTCAGGTTCTTTAATTCTACAGAGCATTATGGTCGGGTTTTGGACCCTGGGACCCTGACTTTTAGGCCATAGGATCACATAGTGTTGTTGAGAGGATCCTAGAAATCATTTGTTGAACATCTCCATTTTGTGGATGAGGAAACTGAGGCTCAGAGAGGGCAGGAACTTGACAAAGGTCTTGGGGAAAGTTAGTGGTAGGGCTAGTCTGGCATCCAAGCCTCCTGCTTCTCAGTGTAAGCTTTTCCCCAAACACTTCAATTTCTTTATATTCCAGTGATATGGTTTGGCTCTGTGTCCCCACCCAAATCTCACCTTGAATTGTAATGATCCCCACATGTCATGGGAGGGACCCTGTGGGAGGTAACTCAGTCATGGGGGTGGGTTTTTCTCATGCTGTTCTTGTGATAGTGATAAGTCTCATGAGATCTGACAGTTTTATATAGGAGAGTTCCTCTGCACATGCCCTCTTACCTGCTGCCATGTAAGACCCGACTTTTTCCTCATTCACCTTCCTCCATGATTGTGAGGACTCCCCAGCCATATGGAACTGTGAATCAATTAAACCTCTTTCCTTTATGAATTACCCAGTTTTGGGTATGTCTTTATTAGCAGTGTGAGAACAGACTAACAGACCCAGTCTTTCCTGTCCTTCTCCTTACCTACCTGCCTACCTTTACATGATAGTTTTCATGTGCCAAGCACTAGGACATGGAATTAAAAATACGGTTTCTGCTGCAAAGGAACTCACAGTTTGTGGGGAGAAGGGCTGTGAAAGGGGCAGTGTAATTATTCTGAGGAATACAGAGTAAGTACTTTGGGCCACTGGGGCTCAGAGGAGACTTGGGGAGGCCAGGGAGGCCAGAAGTCTTCATTGGGCTTCCATTGCTCTGGGGGAGTTTTCCTTAGGGTATTAGTCTGTTATCATGCTTCTAATAAAGACACACCCAAGACTGAGTAACTTATAAAGAAAAAGAGGTTTAATGGACTCACAGTTCCATATGGCTGGGGAGGCCTCACAATTATGGTAGAAAGCAAGGAGGAGCAAGCCACATCTTACATGGATGGCAGCAGGCAAAGAAGAGCTGCACAGGGAAACTCCCCCTTATTAAACCATCAGATCTTGTGAGACTTACTATCATGGGAACAGCAGGAGAAAGACCTGACCCCATAATTCAATTACCTCCCACCAGGTCCCTCCCACAACATGTGGGAATTCAAGATGAGATTTGGGTGGGGACACAGCCAAACCATATCAGGGTTCTAGGGGACAGGAAAGCAAGGGAAGGCCAGAGCAAAGGTCCCAGCAGAAAGCCCCTCTTTAGCACCTGTCCACAATGGTTTAGGAGAAAGAAGACAGGCTTTAGAGTCAGACTCTGCCCCTTACTAGCTGTGGGTCCCGGAGCAAGTTACTTTATTCTCTGGGCCTTAGTTTTCTGATCTTTAGAATGGGCCACTGGGTTATATGTAAGAAATAAATAAAATACATAGTAGAATGTTTGATGTGTAGTAGGTGTGTTCCCTTCTCTAGTCATCCTTATTAAGCCCTGTTAGAATATTTTCTTTTTGAAACCTACCCTGAATCTATGCTTTAGAAAAGGAAAAACAAAAAACCTTCCCTGAATCCAGAACAGATGGGCCCACCCATGGGCTCTGCCCCACCCTGCTCCCAAGAGGGTGCTGGCTCAGCTTTCTGCTTGCTCCCTTATTGGCTGGGCACTCTTCTGACTCTAGCTCCCTGTTAAGTTGACGTCTGGGCCTCTGAGTTATTCTCTGAGACAGAATCACAGCAGGGACTGTGTCCTTTCCGGTATCTTCATTTTTCCAAAGCTGTTACATGGGAATTTCGGAGTCCCAGTTTCCAGACCTGTCTTGGTCTTGGTCCTGTTTCTGGGTGCCTGTTCTGGTTGCCTGCCCAAGACTCTCCTAAGGGAGTACTGCCTTGCTTCTGTGAGACCCTCTTCCAAGACTGACCTCCCTGAGGTTCTTGGCTTAGATGCCCAGGTTCCTGAGTGTGGGATGTGGGGCCAGATCCTCTGCCTACACTCTTCCTCCTCTCCAGGAACTGGCTGCTGGTTGGAACCCCAACAGGGGTCTGCACCCCCACTTGCTTGGCAGCCCCTATCCAGCTTCATGGAGTTGGCTTATGCCTGCTGCCATCTTTTCCTCACTGTCCCACCTGCTAGGAGAAACTTATGGCCTGAAATAATGTAATTTAGAGGAATATTACAACTGGAATCACTAGCACAGTCATCAAGCATAAAGAAGAGTGTGCAATTTCCTCATGAGGGGAGCCTGCCCATCTCTTCTTACTTTTCAAAAATCCAGTGACTCTGTCATTCTGATTCAGACTAAATCCTGATACAGTTCCTTCCTCAGTTCCTTTCTTTGGATGAAACCCCCTTTTTCCTGGATGGAGCCCCCAGCCTATTTCCCACCTCCATGCATCTTTGTGTAAAAGTTGGTGGGCAGCAGCCAAGTGGCCTGCCAGAACCCTTGGGACAAACTGCAATCCACTCTGCCAGCCCTGGGAGGATCAAGGAGGAACAAACGCCCATAGCACATGCCTCCAGAAAAATGAGACCGGCTCCTCTGTCCTGGGGAACGCAAAGTTGAATTTGATCAGCACAATTTCCAGATATTTGAGTTAGAAAGACTCAGAAAAGTCACCATGAGAGTGGCCTCTATTTTTAAGCCGTGTGTATTCGGCTTTTCCCCGACGGCCTCATGTCTGCAATTAGATTCTTTGCCTTGAGGTAGGGCAAGGTTTTCCAAAGTCAAGGTACTGAAGAAAACAGAAGGTTGCCAGACTATCCTATCTACTCTTAGGATCTCGCCTGGAAAAGCTTGAAAGATGGGAAGATGGGTGTTGGTGCTTACTGAGCACCTACCATGTGCCAGGCAGTTCCCTCATTTGATCCTTGTAATAACCCTGAGCCCAGGAGAGTACCCTTGTTTCCAGAGGAGAAAATTGAGGCAGTTTTCTCACTGTCTGACACAAAGTGGGTGCTTAATAAATGCTCAATCTGAACTTATCTCCAAGTTCTTGAGAAATGATAAAGTTTTCTGAAAACATGAAGGATTATAATTCTTATTATCAAGGTAGTTTGCTGTGCTGAATGAGATGTAAGAGGAGGTACAGGATGATGTTTACTGAGTTTACAGCATATTCACCAGGGATAGGTGCCCACTGGCCACCATAGGTAGGCTCTTCCCTCCAGACACTGACCTGGGGCTGAAAGTGGCTGCTCAGCAAGGATGACCTTTCCCAGCTCCCCTGGCAGCTCCATGGCACCAATGCACTCCATCTCACAGAACTACCAGAAGGTGTGTTGTTCTCATCCCAGATGGCTAAAAAGTAGCCTTCACCCTGATCCCTCTTTTGCAGATGACACTGAGGCTCCAGGGGATGGAAGTCCAAAGAGAGGAGTCCGGGTTTTTCAGTGATCCCCAACATAAAGAAATGTCTGCTATCAGGAACACTACACCAGACTGATGCACGAACAAGATTTATGTAGTCCTTGGAAATGGCTTTCCTACTAACAACTGGAATTATCCTAATATACGCAATGTGGCTGATATGATGGTGTGTCTTTTAGACATTCGGGGAATGGCAAACATTCAGGGGGCTCGAGAGCTCTGGTTAAGTGCTTCCTGGTATTTCCTGACTTAGATCCTTCACCAACGCCAGCCACCAGACTATCCTCCACATATTTCCACCTCCCACATTCCTTGCAATGTCTTCTCAGGCTCTTCCTTGTTAATATCCTACCTATCTCTCCAGATACTCTCCAATTTGCCCCCTCTGGGAAGCTCTCTGTGCCCCTCTCCCCGGCAGAATTAATCCCCTTATGTCTTTCAGTGGTGCTTATCAGGCTTGTCCTGTTGTTATATTTTGAAGCTCCTTCCCCCAACCCCCTTCACTGTGTTCTCTGGGCAGGCACCAGGCCCACTGCCTTTCCATCTGCCCCATGGGTGCAGGCCTGGCGCAGCCCAGCAACCCAGTCATGGGGTGGGGAAGTGACTGGAATCTCACACTTCCTCTGGCGCGCCAACAGGGAGGGACTGGTAGAGCTCCTGGAAGGCTGGATGAACAAGATTCCAAGGCCAAATCAGGCTCATGGGAAAGATGGTTATGATCACCCAAGGGTGCAGGAGAAGGTAGTTGCTCCTCGCCTGCCATAAGCCAGCCATTCCAGATCGAACACATACTATAATTACAGACCAGGAAGTCCTAGAGGAAGTATAACAACTCCTCTGCTGGGCACCCTCCAAAGGCTCTTCAACTGCATCCCAGCCAGAGCCCAGGCCCTCACAGTGGCCCTCAAGGCCCTCAGAGATCCAGCTGAGTCACTTTCCTAACTACTCTTTAAAATTGCACCCTCCCTCCCTGCTCACTCCCCATCTTATATTCCCAATTTGCCCCTCTTCTTACTTAATTTTTTCTCTGTAGTCACTTTTTGACTACCTAACAAAGTCTATGACATTCTTATTGATTCGTTTTCTCTGGGCAGGAACTCTTGTTATCTGTATCCTCAGAGCCCGGCACAGTCTGTGGCACACAGTAGGCAGTCCACAAATATTCATTAAAAGAATAGATAAAAAGAAGTGAGTGAGCCTGGGACTCATGTCCTGTGCCATTTCAACTATAATGAAAAGCTGCCCTTTTCCTCAGCGTCTAACTTAGATGTTGTCATCATGATGCTTGAGCCAAGAGAACCTTAGGAACCATGGCCCAGGGGCAACCAGTTCCCTCTTCCTCCCCCCACCTCCCTGGTGATAGACAGGAAGCCTCTTTCTTAATGCCAATGCTGGCACAGGGGTAGAAGAGGGCACCAGAACTTTGGAATCCATTTATCTATTAATTTATTATCTAATTAAGGCTCACAATGACAGTGCTATTTGTTTCAAAATGTCCTCAGATGAAACCAATAGAGCATATGCACATTCTAATCAATTAAAACGGTTCTCCTTAATGTCTGCCTTCAGCAGCCAGTGACTGTTGCACTCCCGGGTCCAGGGCACAAAATACCTTTGCACTTCATTAGGCCCCAAATGGTCTTCATGCACAGAGGCCACCAGGGCTCTTCTGCTTAGAGAGGAGGCAGCTGTTCCAGGATCCTGGGTGATGCATGAACAGGATTCTTTTCAGGGAGAACTGCCTTTCACTTGCCGTTTGCAAATCAAGTTATAACCACAGAGAAAGCCGGCTCTGGGAGACAAGAAGATGGGCAAAAGTGGGCAAGAGTGCCTTAATCTACCACGCCTGTAGCCTTGGCCAGGGGCGGTGACTTTTATAACCAGGAAGGCTAAGTGAAGTGGATTTGCAGATAGGTCTCCATGGGACTAATGCTCTCCTGCCTGGACATGCCTCTGCCCCTGCACTAACTTCATTGTTTCACTCTACACAGTTGTACAGTGTTCCTAAGAATTTGGGAGCCCCTTTAGCATCCACTCGTCCCTGTATCTCCAGGCCCTGGCAGAGGGGCACAGGAAGTGTTAGTTGAACTAAACTGAAACATAAATATCTCATTAGGCCATTGGGAAAAAAAGTCTCTGTAAGAAGCGCAGCACAGTAATGATGCTCGTGATCACTAAGGACTTACTGCCTGCCAGGCCCTGTGTGTTAACACATGGAATCTTCACAACAACCATAGAGGGTGGGCATTGCTTTTTATCAACTCATTGTAGGGATGAAGAATGGAATCAGAGCTGGGATTGGAACCCAGGCAGTCTGGCTCCAAGTTCATGGTCTAAGCCACTCCAATCTCAAACACCTTTGCTGCACTGAGTGACGAAGGAATGATTCTCAAATGATGCTCTACTGCCTCCCTAGGTACGAGGAATGCTAGAGGCCACCTCTTTCCATTTCATACTGTGGATCACTAACCTATAGAGAAAAACTACACTGCTGATTTCATAAGAAAAAAAGTCATTTAGTGTGTGTGTGTGTGTGTGTGTGTGTGTGTGTGCATGTATTCTAAGAAACATTTTTATTGTTCAACTCTCCCACAGTGCAAAACCTATTCAATTAAAACAACAGGTAATAAAAATTATATTGCAGCTTTCTAGTAAAGCCTATTACATGGAAGAACCAGAGAAAGGTGAAAAAAGAATTCCACAGTACCTGAAAGTCTGCTGCACTATGTGTCTGGCACTATGCTTACTGCTGGAGGTAACACAGTGAATGAAAAAGACATGGTTTCTGCTCTGATGGAGCATCTAGTCTGGTGAAGAGATAGACAATAAACACAAACAAAACAACCAAAAAGGAATGGTCGTAAGTGCTCTGTCAGGTATAAATAAGTAGGACGCCTTGAGAGAGGATACCAAGGCATGAATTCTGATAAGGTGTTCAGAAAAGGCCCCTCAGGAGAGTGAGTTAGATTGGACCTAAAGAATGCCAAAAGTGGATGGAAGAGCATTCCAGGAAGGGGAAGAGCATATATGTAAAAGCCAAAGCCAAGGGTGAGCTTGATGGGACCAAGGTACTGAGAGTGTGGCTGGGGTATGGTGAGTAGAAGGGTAGGAAGTGAGCTAGAGTGGATCCCAGACATGGGAGTCTTGTAGGCGTGGTCAAAGCTCTGGATTTTATTTTAGGAATAAAGAGAAGGTTTTAAGTGGAACACAATGATGCTCTCAAAGATCTATTGTATAGGGGGCAAGAGCGGAAATAAGGAGAAATGTAAACTGGATATCCAGCAGCTCAGATGGGAGACACTGGGACTTGACTTAAGGTTATGAGTAGAGAGAAAAGTGAACCTGGGAGACATTTTTGGAAGTGGAACCAACAGGACTTGTTGGTGATTTAGACACAGAAGCTGAAGAAAAGGTGAGAATCAAAGATGACACGAGTTTCTAACTTGGGCTAGTGGGTAGATCGTTCCATTTACTGAGATGGGGAAGACTTTGGAAAGATAATGGATTTGAGGTCATGATTATGAGTTTTGTTTTAGTTATGTTACATTTGAGAGGCTACACTTTCAAGCAGAGATATCAACAAATAGTTGGAAATAGAAGTTTATAATTTGGAGGAGAAGTCCGGGCTAAAGATACACATTCGGTTGATATTTAAAGCATGGAAATGAGATTACCTTGAAAGTCAAGGTAGAGACTCTTAAATAACATAACAGGTGATAAAAGAAACAGCATTCATTATGCCCAAGAAAGACTACCCAAATGAAAATTCATAGTTAATAGCATGTGTGTGAGGAAGTCTTTGGGGGAGGCATTCAGCTTTCAGTCCCATTATTTGGTTCACCAAAAGACCCCAAAGAGATTGAGAGGGGAGGTGAGACTGTGGACTTGTTAAGAGCATGGCTTGGAGTTAGACAAACCTTGGTTTGAATCCTTTCAACATTTACTTGCTGGGTGACTTTTTGTACATTACTTTACCTCCCTGACCTTGAGATGCCTCATCTGTAAAGGAGGGACTATAAGACCTATCTCCCAGAGTTGTCATGAGGTTCAATGTGATGTTTATAGATACATAGCATGGTTCCTGGCACAGAGTCAATTTCCAGTGGAACTCTAATTATCATTAAGTGGGCTGCATTGAGGTCAGGTGACGAGAATGACGGAGGAGATCAATTTTTTTCTGCTCTGAGCAGAGCAGCCCACCTTTGGTGGGTCAATTGGCCAGCTCTGGGCCTCACACATTCAGAAAGTTGCAAACTGGATCAGTTTAGACATCACACTCTGTGAGGAATGGCTGAAGGAATAGTCTAGATAAAAGAGGCGGAGGCTGGAGGAAGTGGAGTAGGTGGGAGTTTAGTCTCTGCTTTTATATTTCTGCAGGGCTTTTCCAGGGAAGAAATGGCCTTGTTCCAAAGGTGGTGAGCAGAGTGGGTGGCTACTGTCCTGGACACCAGGAAGCAAGTTCTGATGCAGGGCACAGAAGACCTGTTTAGTATGCAACCTCTGAATTTTAAAAAAAGGGAAAAAGGCAAAAATATAGACTTCTATCTGCAGAAAGAAACCCTGGGAGGATACACAAAAAAACAAAAAGTGGTTATCTATGGGAAGGGGATAAGGGGTGTTGGGAATGGTGGGGTGAGAAGTGGAACTAACACTTTTTAACTATACAGCACTTTATGTTTTTTAACTTTTGAGCCAAGTGAGCATATTACACATTCAAGATATTATATTAAAAATATAATTGAGGCAAACCTGTAAGCAAGCAGGCAGAAGGCAGGCAGGAAGGAAAGTACATTCTGGTCTGTGCTCTTGAAAAGCGGCACAGGCTGCCTAGGGAGCAGGTCCAGCCTCAAGGGCACAGGCCCTGTGCACACGGCTCAGGCTCAGAAGGCCCTCATCCTTGATTCTAATGCTCTGTTGTCACTGTCTTGAAATTCTTAACAGTCTTTGAATGTGGAGTCCTGCATTTTCATTTTACACTGGGTTCCACAAATGATGTAGCAGGTCCTGCTGGACAGGAAAGGTGGTCCTCCCACTTGAGGATGTAAGCTGGGGCTGGAAAACCATTTGGCTGCCTGCTGTGGGATAGCCTCAAGCAGGGAGGGCTGGGGGATGAAGCCACTTCTCCATCTGAAATAAAATCTTGTTGCCCAACTGAATGCAAGGACCTCTTAATCCTAGGTGTTTGTTACCCTGGAACCCTGAGGCTGGGATGACCACATGTTCCAATTGGCCCAGGATGATCCTGGTTTGTGCCTGTTCTTCCAGTGTAATTATTAGCAGTGATCCCATTCACTCTGAGCCATGTCCTGGTTTGAACAACACATTATCTGGATACCCTAACCTGAGGTTCTCTTGCCAGCAGCTGGCTCCTTGGTCTGATAGGCCAGGGGTAATCTCGTCTCTCTGGGTTGCTTAAGGATCAAGGTTGCTTCCTGGCTCCTGTCCACTACCTCCAGAACCTCCACTCTCACACACATGCACACACACACACACATCCCCCCACACACATCCCTACCTCATACACCTGGACTAGCTTACCAGTAAGCTGATTATTTATAATGTGGCAGAAGATCGTTTTAAGATAAAGAAATGGAACTTGGGCCTGATTGAAACAATGTGCTTATCTCTGTCTCGGGAGGAAAGAGTGGGCAGAGAGAGATTACTCAGAAGAGGTTTACTTACGTCCCGGAGACCTCTCCCCCACGCTTATTTTCAGAATGGGTTTAATATGTGAAATGTGATTTGAGCCAGGCAGGGAGGGAGAAATGGAAGTGATTCACTCTGGCCATGCTGATCTACATGTTTTTCACTGACATTTTTTTAGCCAGACTTTTAAATGAGCAGTCTTAGAATGATAGGGCTGGCAACGATTATTAAGATTATTTTAGAGATGAGCTAGTACAATTTATTCATTTCACAGAGGGGAAAGCTGAGGACCAGAGAGGAGAGGAGGCTTGCCCCACAGTCTTACAGCTTGGAGCCTTGGCTCCCAGCCCCTCCAGCCACCTTCCATCTCTTGGGTTTCTTCTGGGGGACTCCCTATTCCATGGTAGTGGTTTGAATGTCCATTCATGGGGAAGAAAAGCAAAGACTCTACAAAAAATACGCAGAGGCACTTCTAGACAACTAACTTCTCCTCCACACTTCCATGCCTCTGTGAAAGCCACTCCTTCACATGAAATGACATTGCCTGTTTGTACTGAAGACAGTTAATTCCTCCAGGGCCTGGACCCATTACTAGTTTCCTGGAGTCTGGACGAGATCTAGGTAGAGGACGGCAGCAAGGCAGAAGCAAAGATGGAAGTTAGTGCAGGAGCATGGTCACTAACCTGAGCATCCCACTAGACCTTCATTCTCTTACTTCTTTGGGAATGGGGGAAGGAAAAATGGCTACAGTGGAGGTCACAGAGTAGAACAGCACATCCTCTCCAAAGCCCATCTCTTCTACCTCTACAACCACCCAGGGTGCCATTTCCCCCCAACTAGCCATAATAGCTGACTTGCTGAAAAGGCAGAATCATTGTCCCTATCTTTCAAGTTTCTATTTGAATGTCATATCTTCCAGAAAGCTCTCTAAAAGTGAGTTCTTCCTTTACTTTGCTCTCTAAGTACTTTTCCCACATTCTAATTTATTATTTCAGTGAATATTTATTCATCACCCACTATGCACTGTGTTCTATACTATGTATGGGCTCTGTGCCAGAAGTTGAGACTACAAAGGCAAATAACATACCATCATTATCTTCAAGTTTGCAGTCTTGTGAGAGGGGGGTTGAGGAAGTGGAGACATAGACACTATGACGTTAGACAGTGAGATTAGAAGGCAGCATTGGGAGTTAAGGGAACATCCCCTCCAAGCAAGATTCCTAGGAGAAACAAGACTTGAACTGCATCTTGAAAGGTAAGCCTGGAGCCTGGGGGTGGGGAATAAAGGTGAAAGTGAAAGACAGGTGCCAAGGCCTTCAGGCACCTGAGTACCTGGTATTCTGTTGCTATTACTTTTCTCAGTATCCCACCACCCTGCCAGCCTGCTAGCTTTGTGGAGACTGCCACGGCTCATTCATTTTCTTATCCCCACAATCCCTTGCCCTTTCCCAAAACTCATCACTTCTTTGTTAAACAGAACAGATCAACAATGGCCCTCGCTCAGGGTAAAACAAAGCTTCTTGTCTTCTGGCACAGACCATGTTAGTGTGTGTTACTGATCCAGAGAAATCGAGAGAGCCCCCTTGCTGGAGAGCAGGGCAGCTGGGACCAGCCTTAGCCATCAATTAACACTACTGCAAGATCAACACTGAACACTAATTTTGCAGACATAAAAAGCACTATTAGAAATTTATTTCCAAATGTTGAGCTCATGTCGCTAATTCTGTTTTAATATTAACTATCTAATTTGGCAATTCTATTTCAATAATGAAAAGGTTATCTCTACTGTAAGATAAATAATGAGGAAGACTCACTGGCTTTGACTTGATCATTCAAATTTATGTGTCATTGGAGCTGTATTCTCTATTACGACCCAACAAACTGATTAAATATCAGCCAAGCATGAACAATAGCTTGCAGCTCTAATTCCTCCTTCCCATCCCACCTCTGAAAGCCTTTAAACCCTGGAATGTAAATGCAATTTTTTTTCCTGGCATTAAAAAAAAAACATGAAAAAATTGTATTTTTGACTCTGTTGTCTACTGTTGCTGACAATGTTCAAACCACTTGGGCCTTATTTCTCGTCTGAGATCAGTGATCTATGGGGAAAGGTGTTTCCTAGTTGGGCAAAGGAATCATGGGGTCAGAGGCTTCTTCCTTCTCCCCTGAACTGCTCAGTTCAATTCCACCAACATTGCTGAGCACCTACTCTATGCCAAGCCCTGACCTAGACCTAAGGCCCTAAAGAGAATTCCATAGGGAAAGAAAAAAGACTGTTGCTGAATACATGCCTTACTCTTTGGAGCCCCCATGGTACCCTCTGCAGCTGCACACCTAATAGAATGCACAGTGTTGAAATGCCCTTTCCTGAGTGCTTCAGGGATAGAGGATGTGCCTTATTCATCTTTGCATCCCTGCTGGGCCAGCTCAGAGCCTAGCATACAATAGACACTCAACAAATGTTTGGTGGATTTTAACGAATTGCCTGAAATTTTATATACCTTACTGAGTCCTCACAGCCAACCAGAAAGTGGCTCTTTATTCTACCCAGTCCTCATCACAACTAAACTTGAGGGTTTCTAAGTCTCTTCCCAAGAATATAAGCATCTGAAAGCAGGAGACATTTACCATTCATTCACGGGTTCTCAGGAAACTTTTGTTGGATGAATGGCCATGTCTTTTTTCAGTGGTTCCTCTTCTATCTAGGACTAGTTTCTTACTGTTTGGGTTCCCTCAGGAGCAAACCCTAAAAAAAGGATTCAAATGCAAGTAGCATCTGAGAGTAAATTACTTACAGGCAAAGGAGTGGGGATGTGAGATAGGGAAGGGAAGGCCCCTAAGAATGGGTGTGTTGCAGAATTGTGCCACCTGATGGAGGGCGGGGGAGCTGGGGTATTTATATGCCTGTCCATCAATTATTGGTTGCGGGCTTCTTCTAGGGGTTGTTCACATCTTTTCACTTCTGATCTGCTCCATGTATAGGCAAAGCTGCCTTTAGAGGCCAGAAAAAGCTTCAGGAGAAGAAAGTAGACTTGGAAGTTGGGCTGGCTGCACTGAAATGATCAGAGGGTATAAATGGGGTGCCCACAGCCGCAGCTGCAGGTGAGGAATTGTGATCACATGATGATGTGGGATGCCTCCAGAACATTCAAAGGGAAAGTGTGAGACACTCATAGGTCTGGAGGTTAGATAAGAGGACATCAGAGATTCCTTACAGTACTAACATTCTAGAATGCCATGACTTCAGCATACTGGCTTTTAAAGTACAAATCATCTTCAGAAGAAAATCCCTTTGTCTTTGGGTTGAGCAAGTAAAAGACCCAGGGAGAGGTATGTGTGTGGCATGAGAGTGGCAGGGGTACGCAGTTTGGCTCAATCATGCTGTCTCTAGAGAAACCGAGGGACATTGAGGGTGAGATAACCCATAGTCATGGAGAGATGGATGGCTTAAGTCCTAACATAAGTGTTAGGGAGGTCCAATCACCTTGCTGGCCTCCACCAAATAATCTGATGTTTTACCGACCACCTATTTCACATCAGGCACTGTGTTCCACTCTTCACATATATTAATTTGTAGTATTTAATCTTCACAGCAACCTTGGAAGATGTTATAAAGATACCATTTTGCAGATGATGAAACTGAGGTTCAGAGAGGCCCAATAGTCGACACAAAACCAAGGTGGGAATGTGAATCTGTTTTTCATTCCGTGACCCTGTGGTGCCCTTCTCTACAGCTGTTCATCCACAGACCTTCAAAGCATGTGCCACCAGGCTCAGCTATGCAGTAAACAGTCCTGGCAAAGGATCTTTGTGGAGATTTGTGATGAAAGGCAAACAAGATAATCAGTCCCAGGACCAGGGGAGAGCAGTCCTTACTCTCACGCATTCCTCCATTCACACGGCCCTGGAAACCTTTCAGTGTGGCAGTGGCTGTGGCAATCACTCTGCCGACTGCAGAATAAAGGGTCCTGTCTGGAAATGCAACTATTTCCAAATAAAAGGTTTTTAAAAGACACACATGCACACACGTGCACGCACACACACACACACGATAGCATTTTTGGTTTTCAGAAACTGATATTCCCAATAAGGACAAAAATTAACTTTGTAAAAAATGCAGATGATGAAGACAATGAAGAGATGGTGATGATGATGATGGATGAAGATTGTGGTGATAAGCATGATGAATATATTGAGAAGGTGAAGATGATGAAGATGAAGATGGTGATGATGATGCTAGCAGCAACCACCATTTTCTGAGCACATAAATGTGCCACTCACTATGTTGGCTACTTTATAGACATTATCTCTAATTATTACAATAACCCTGTAAGATAAAGTTTAGCACCTCCATTTAACACACGAGAAACTGAAGCTCAGAGAAGTGAAGTAACCTGCCTGAGGTCGCAACCTTAGGAATGAAAAAGGATTGACAGAGATTACTGCTTGAATTATTACTCCAAATCCTGTGCCTATAACCACTAACATAACCACTTCATTTGTTTACTCTTTCATTTATTTAAAAAATTTATTCATCTATTGCATGAATGTTTACTTGGTCTCAGATAAACCTATGGTACCTGCTAGACCTTCCTAATCCCCATTTGTCAAAAAAATGCCACCATCCTCACATTAGGGGTAAATGAAAATGCGGGTGAATTATATTCAAATCAAGATTTATCAGCCTGGCGTGGTGGCTCATGCCTGTAATCCCAGCACTTTGGGAGGCTGAGGTGGGAGGATCACCTGAGGTCAGGAGTTCAAGACCAGCCTGGCCAACATGGCAAAATCCCATCTCTACTAAAAAAATACAAAAATTAGCCGGGCACAGTGGTGTACACCTGTAATCCCAGCTACTCAGGAGGGTGAGGCAGGAGGATCTCTTGAACCTGGGAGGTGGAGGTTGTGGTGAGCCAAGATCGTGCCACTGCACTCCAGCCTGGGTGACAGAGAAAGACTCCGTCTCAAAAAAAAAAAAAAAATCATGATGACTCTTTCTACAACTAGTGTGAAAAGAACTATCAATTATTTTTCAGCTCCTATAAGCTAATAACAATTATTTGCTTCACTGTTAATTAATGTGGCAGTAAAAAGCTGCATAGTAATTGGTTGATAAGGAGAAGCCTGTGCTCTAGGCAGGGGGCCCAGTGGACCACGGTGGGTGGATACCAGGAAGAGCTCCTGAAGGCTCTTAGTGCTGGGCCAACACTAGGGGACAAACATGGCTGGACAGTTGGGCAGTACTCACTACCTGGCTATTCCCTGATGTGGCTTGATAGGCAGGGGTGGGCCTCATTCTTTGGTATTTACTAAGTGCCACTACCAGATACGATGGTACCCACCACGAAAGAAACATTAAGCATTGCTAGAACTATTTCACAGTTCAGAGAAGTTAAATGACTTCTTTAAGGTCATTCAGTTAGAAAGTAGGGGAATTAAGATTCAACCTGATCTATGAGGTTTGTAAGTTTTCCCTCAGAGTTGCCATAAATAGAGATATCCTTCCCATCCCCTGTGTAGTGGGAAGGACAAAGATAATGAAGGACTTGGAGAAAGTTTGGAACAGGTCTGGTGGCCAGGGTACCTGGCCCAGTTCTACCACTGACTTAGAATGTCCACCTGCCTGTAACACCTCTCTTGGCTGTGCCTCAGGATCTTTACCTAGAATGAAAAGTGATTGGCCTGTGGTCTGTCTCAGCTCCATTCCAGCCTCCCTAGACTTCCAAGACCCTGGTTTACAGTTTGCTCAACTATTCTTTAACACATCTGATCATAAGAACTACTCTGGCAGAGAGGGGGGCAGCATGAGTGGTTTATACACTTTACATGGAAGGACTTATGATATTCTAAAGCTATTCACATCCAAGAAAACACATCTCTGGAGTAAGCATGTAACTCAATGGAAAAGTCAGATTTAATATACAGAAAACTGGTTTATACCATAAAATCAGATATATGGCCTTGTACTCTCTCATTACCTGCCTAGATCATCTGTGTACATTTTTTCTCCTCAATAAGAAGGTGAGCGGATTAAGAGTATTGCTTCTTTTGCATCCTCCATAGACTCTAGCATAGCCCTGGGCATGGAAAGGGATTGACACACATCATTGTTTGAATTATTACAAAGAATAATGTTTTAGCTCGTGTGTATGGTACCTTTATGTATTACTGCAGAGTTCACCTTGAGCAATACTGAGAATACTATCCTCATTTTCTACAGAAGGAAATGAGGGCTCAGAGAAGCCAAACAGCTTGGCCAAGGGCCACACACCAGAAAGCAATGGGTCTAGGTCTCTTGATTCTTACCCAGGGCTCTTGTCACCAGCATCTTAGAGAGAGACCAATTCCTCCCTCAGAAGAAGGGGGAAGATGTTAGGAAATGCCTCTCTTAAAGACAGCAACATCTCTTGAAAAACCTGCCAGAGGCAGCATTTTGAGAATTGGCATGCTCCTTTGGGAACCCCTGGAGGATGCCAGGGGAGGAAGGAAAGGGATGGGGAGACTCTTCCAGTTCAAAGAACCCCCACTTCTTGCCATAAGATTTGGCTAAGTGCCCCTCTGTCTCTCACACTAACCTGAGAATTCCCTGAGACAGGGTAGGGGTCATATTCATGTCTATTTCCTCTACCCCTATCACATCCAGGAAGACTTGGCATAACACTGGAATGAATGAATGAATGAGTGATTCAGTCTGCCAGAAGGGGACATCTAGAGGCTTTCAAATAGGTGTGGCCTAACAGGCCCTAAGAACGGTTCTGTGCTTTTTAATAATAATTAATAATAATAGACATCCCCCTAGCTCCATGAAGTTTTGTAAACACTTCTGTAGGACAAGGATTATTATCTCAGTTTGGGAGATTTGCCCAAGGCCACGGAGACAGTGTAAGTAGCTATCATTTAATGAGCTTGCTGGTAATAGCTCATTTAGCCTTTGGCAAGGATAGATACTCTGTGGTAGGTATTATTATTATCTCTATTCTCCGGATGAGGAAACTGAGATCGCAGAAAGTAGCCTGTGTAAGGTCCCATGGGCAGTAATTTTGTGTAAAGCCAAAAGGATCTGGCTCCCCAGTGTGGGCATTTGCTATTTACGGCTAATCTGCCTGAATCAACATTCCTGAAGCTTGGAGTGGGATGTCCTAATGAGGTGCTGTCAGGCTGACAACTCTCTGCTGAATGGAGGCTAATTGGGAATTTTACAGGAACAACAGAAACAAACCCGATCTCTCTCGATTACAATGAATGTGAGTCTTTGTGTGTGCTATGGGGCTGGCTCCGGGACACATGCACGCTGCTCGTGAGTGTATGTGGGGGAATGTTGTGTATGTGTGTCTACTTGTCTTCCCTGAGGAAAAAATACAACAGACCCATCCAGTTCTCTTTTCTTAAATATTGCTAGATGCTGTAAGCCTTCAATTCTCTGTGCTCCAACAAGGGCAATGATGTCAGTGATCACAGCATGTGTGAGCAGGATTCAGGGCAGTGCCTGGCCAGGTGTGAACACCAGGGCAAATGTCCCAGTTCTGAAAGGAATTACAGGTGGTATATTGGATTTTGTTTTGTATAACATTCATTAAGGGTATTCTCCCAGCCCTACATGACCCTGGGTGTAAGGCCAGAAATAGTTAAAAATGTAACAGTGATTACAGTAAAACCAACTTGAAAGGGTTGTTCAACCAGGCACTGTTATCTCAGGGAGAAAAAAAAGCAAACGTGTGCAGATGGAATTCAAGGCAGAGCTCTTTCTGACAGTGATCAGGTAGCAGGGAACTAACAATTGCCCAAGGAAGCGAGCGGAAGGAAGCCTTAACAAGAGCGCCATGGACACAGTGCATAGGACTATTTTCTACCAAAGGCCTCTGGTAGGAAAAGGAATTGAGCAGGGAGGACATCTTCCAGCCCTTCAAAGTCAAACTTTGGAGAGATCAGACATCCTAGAGCCTAATCAGTGGTGTTAGAAGTAGTACTTTCAGTGCTTTTTTGAATATCTACTTTGGGTCAGGCACTGTTGGGTCCTTTCTATGAATTATTTCAGCTACTTCTCACAACAACCAAGAAAGGGGATTATTAGTCCAGCTTCGCAGAGAAGGGATTCAATCACTCTTTGTTAGGTTGAATGAAGTACTGGGTGGTCTGATCCCCAAACCTTACAGAGTGGCTTCCTTCACAAAATGAATTAATCAAGATGATCACGCAGCAGAAAAGCCAGCTTCTTGGACTCTGGTAAAGGGCAAAACAAATAAATTTCCTGGGATCCTTCCATCCAAATAACCCTGTGCAAAGCTGGCCACTCTATAGATTCTAACAGAGAGAGAGAGAGAGAGTCCATGTGAATAAGTGAGTGGGCTAGGGAGGCAGTGAGATCTGTGAATCAGTATTCTGGGTGTTCTAATACTTCCTACTGAGGTCCTACACACTCCCATGTGTAATTTAAGGGGTTAAGTGCTGAGCGTGGAGGCAGAGAAGGAGTAAATGTGGGTTGAACAAGAGACTTAAACTTGGAATTATCCAGACTTAAAAGTTCTAAAAAGGAATGCTGTAAAATTTAGGGGAAGAGGATAGGGCAGAAAATGCTTCTAACAGTAGGTTTGTGGTTTGTGGCTTCCCTTCTGAAACCACAGAGGGCTAGCACTTCAACCCAAATTAGAGCCCAAAGATTCATGCAGTCACCAAGTTTCTGACCTGGTAGAGTCTTGGAGATCCTAAGTCCTGATTCCCATCTACATTTCTAAATGAGGCTGAAATTGGGGAATGTGGACTTTCCCTGGATCACACAACTCTTCTGTGGCAGAGCCAGGATAAGACGCTCTTTGAGTCAAAGTCTAGTAGTTTTTGGCTGAGAGCGACATAGGTTAGGTGGCCACAGGGCCTAGACCCTAGCAGACCATCCTTTGTCACTGTGCCAGAAACTGGCATTGTCAGCTGCATCCTTAGTTTCCTGCCTTCCCAAAAGCTCTGAGCAGCTGAGATTTGGGCATTGGTGCAAATGATTTTTTCCTTTGCTCAGTCTTGTTCAACACAGTCACCTCCTCTCAAACCCATATCTCTCATTTCCTTGGACATTTCTTCTCTGGCCTTCTGTGAACACAAGCCAGCTTAGGGCTTTCCATAGCAGACATATTTCATTCAGGCATTCCCTGAAAAGTGTTCACTGGAGACCTGTCAAGACTCCACAATAGCTAGACCTATCTGTTCACCTGGTGCCTGCTGGGCTACAGGCATGTGTTAGATTCTTAACACCGACTGAGCTTCAATTCAGTCCCCTAACACGTTTGCAAGGTAGGTACTACAAAGCCCATTTTACAGGTTAGGAAACTGAGGCTCAGTTGGGTTCACTCACAGGAAGGTCATAAAGCTACCACACGGAAGAACCTCAAATAAACCCTGAGAAGTCATAGATTGTAGTGGTTAAAGGTCTGTTAGGCCAGACAGTATGGATTTGAAACCCAGCTCTGCCACTGTGTGACTATGTGACCCTCAGCAAGTTGCTTAAGTTTCCTGTACCTCAGTTTCCTCACTTGTGAAGTGGGGATAAGTAACAGAGTAGTTGTAAAGATTTAGGGAGAAGATAAATATAAAGCGCTGAAAACACTGTAAGAGCCCAATAAATATGAGTTGCTATTATTATTATATTATCTCAAGACTATGTACTTTCCACTATTTAATGCTGCTCAAACCTGTCTGAAGTATGCTTGTCCTAGGTCAGGTTCCCTGGGAAATAAACTCTGAAATGGAGATTTGCTGGCAGAAGGCTTCTTGCTCTCATGAGCAACCCCTGTAAGGGAGGCAGAAAAGCAGAACTGGGCAGAGGGAGAAATTGAGCTGCAATGAGGCTGCAACACAGGCCTCAGCCTATCTTTTCAAGAGCTCTGGAGCTGGGCTGGCCTTTCAGAGTTGTCTCAAATTGGGTCAAGAGGTTGGGTCTTTGTAATCCTCACTCCTACTCCTACCTTTCCCATGGAGGACTCACTGGTGACAAGCTGCCTCCAGGGATGGGTCTTAACCTTGGGCTGGGCAAGGCAGCTCCTTTCAGGGGAAGACAATTCTCAGAGAATGAAGTAGCTGTGGGCTGTGAACTGCTGGTCTTGGCTAGAATCTGGGTGAT
This sequence comes from Pongo abelii, assembly GCF_028885655.2. Taxonomy (NCBI): domain Eukaryota; kingdom Metazoa; phylum Chordata; class Mammalia; order Primates; family Hominidae; genus Pongo; species Pongo abelii. The sequence continues at coordinate 81,094,970 of NC_071994.2, forward strand.
ACACCACAACATCCACTATAATCCTGAATAGCAAAAGGGTAGGTATTCCCCACTCTCCAAGGCAAGGCTGGTGTTAGTATAGTTGCAAAGATATTGTGTGGGGCACTAGTTAACATGCAATTTTTTGAGTTCGATTTTAGAAGTATTGTTAGTCATAATCTCTGGGTAGAGGGCTCAGGACTCTGAGTTTAACAAGCACACTAAGTGGTATGTGTGCACCATTAAGCTTGAGAACCAGTGCCCTAAAGAGTCTTGAGAAATTGGCCATAAGTGGTCATTTCAATAAATTCTCATCTTAAGAACTTACTCACATTTTGCATCCTTTCAAAATATATTTTTAATACAAAAATATTTTTCCCCTCGCATCTTCAGAAATACAAGCCATCATTACCTCTCTGTCAATCTCTGCACAGGCCCGAGAATACTCTCATCCCAGTTTGAGAAGGCTGGCTGCCTCTTTTTGACTATCTTTACTATCTGCTGGGGATGCAAACAAAGTAAGATCCAGTCCCTGCTCTTAAGGAGCTCAAAGTCTAGCGGAGAGCTAATACGCAAGGCATCTTCCAGAACTGCAATCTTTCCCCTGGCCTCCTCTGCCTGCTACATTCACCTGCTTTCAAATTTGTTTTCTGGGAGCCGAATAACCAATGCTCTTATGGAGTTAGCAAATTTGTTTTTCCCAGGACTGCCACCTCCCCACCCTCAATCAATTTCTTTGTGTCTGAGGGCAGTGTATGGCTGGTTTAGTTTCTCCTCTGTCCATGTTCTCTACTTTCTGAATCATTAAATCGTTCTCGTCCAAATACAGCAATCTATTTCATCTTAGATGCTTGGCTGTCTTGGAAACCCAAGAGCCCCTGGGGGAGTGGAAGGCTCAAGAGAACTGAGTGATTTAGAACTCCTCAAAACCAGGCCTCAACATTTCTCAGTCTCATTCCCAGAGGGGCCTTTGCAGTTGGAATCTTAATTCAGAAAGTGCCTTCCAAGTCGGAAGGCAAAAGAAACAGGGGGAGGGCATAAAATGGGACAAGAGTGATTTGGTATTTGTGACAAGTAGCTTTCTCTATCCAGGTGGGTTCTTCTCCAGGAAGCCCTATTAATAACATATTCACTTTGGTAACAGCTTTTATTTTGAGAAATCCCTGGGTCCTTTATGGGGAGAAATCATATCACCTGACAATGAACTTGATCTGCTGAACAGGGTAAGTTAACAGCTGTTAAACAGCTGCATTGCTCTAGTCCAGGGAAAGGGAGGTTTAGGGCCTTGAAAGGATCTAGGGAAAGGTAATAGGCAGAACCCCACCCAGTTCAATGGGAGGCAATCAGAATCCGCCCTGGATTAAAAGCAAGATTCCTGTCTACTTTTCATTTGGCAATTGGGCATGTAATCAGAGGAAGAGACTAGGAAGCTGAGAGGAACTTGGGGCCAGAGCTGGTGTTGACTGAGCTTTTCATGTACCAGGTACTGTGCTAAGCCACTTACATGGATTATTTGATTCCTCACACTGATGGGAGGATGTAGCTTCTGATACTATCCTCATATATATAAAGGGAAATTGAGCCTCGAAGAAGTGAAGGGACCAGCTCAGGTTTACCTGGTGGGTAAGGGGAGCCCAGGTTGGGTTCCCAAGTCTTCACTTGAAATCAGGAAGTCTCAGAAGCCCTCTCTCACTGCCTTGGCTGAGATGCTAGGTTGGGAGCCACCCTAGCTTGATTCTATGGGAAGGTTGTGCTGCTATCAAAAAGCTAGAGTCATTTCGGCTGGACATACCACCAATGAAACTCGGCAGCAGGCGGGGAGGAGAGACAGCTCCCCACTGGGTATCTGGCAGCCTGTCCTTCTCAGGGTGTCAGTCCTCTCCAATTTTAGAAATTTCCTCGAGCTGCATGCCAAGCAGAGTGAAGCCATGTGCTGCTCAGGCAGGACTCCTGGTGGATGATTTATGGGCCCCGTATTCTTCCACAATCCCCAGGAAGGAGTGATCCTTCTTACTTACTGCCCAGCCCAGCCGACTCCTGTCAATCAGCCTCGGCAGACCTCCTTAAACGACAGTAATTCTCCTACCAGGAGGAAGCCAGGGTGACAGATTTCTGACCAAGATCCAGCACCCCTGAGAAGCCTCTCAGCAGGCCCCCGCCAAGGCCCTGCTGGATATAGATGGGGCGTAGGATGGAAAGCACCAGAGAGACCCAGGAGACAGACGCAAAAAAAGGAGCGAGACAGAGAAAGTCGGGGGAAGGCAAAGAAGGACAGAGAAAGGAGACACGAAGGTGGATAAAGGGACATATATGTGGGTGATTGATTATTTGATGAAAGCCTGCCCCTCCCACTGCATTGTAGGGACCACGTCTTGTTTTGCTTACTCTTGTATCCGCAGCACCCAGCACAGTGCCTGACATGGAGGAGGTGCTCATAAGTACTCAGCAAATGTTGTCACAGATAAAGAGATGTAAGAATACAGACAGCACAAATCCTGGCACATTAGAGGAGCTCAGCAAAGGCTTGCTGACTGACAAAATGCCTACATACAGATAATGTATTTGGGGCAGGGGAGATACCCAATTTTCAGGACAGGAGCCCAAGTAGATTCACTAGGGGAAAGAAGTATTGAGAGATGAAGGCTCATAGGCAACAGCTGCACCCAACAGAGGGTCCAGGCTAGGGTCTGAACCTGGGAATTTAAAGCCAGGGTGGGGAGTCAGCAGGGAAAGGAGCTTTCTCATAGGCACCAGAAAGCCAGCAGCACACCGTCAATCTCAGGATCCGAGAAGGAGAAGGGCAATCAGTGGTATGGTAGAGAGCTCACCACTGCTGTCTCAGAATCCAGCACCGATCCGGGCATGCGATGGGCATGCAGCAGAAGTTTGCTTAATTAGTGAATGAGTACAGAATTGTGGGATGAGAAGGTCAAGGTGAGGGGTTTAGGACTGTACCTGTGGAAGTACAGTGTGACTTGTGAGGTGGGCACAGAGGCTTAAAGGGGCATGCTGGGCTGGACATGCCCTCCCTTAAGACTTGGTGCCTCTGGGCAAACGTGAGTGAATGTTGCTTCTACTTTCATGCTAGGGCATTGGTTCTTAACAGGAGCAGTTTTGCTATCCAGGGGGGCATACAGCAATGTTTGGAGACATTTTGGACGCCACAAGTTGGGGAAAGGGTTACTGGCATCTAATGGGGCAGAGCCAGGGATGCCACTAAACATCCTACAATGCACAAGACAGACTCCACAACAAAGGGTTGTCTGGCCCCAAATGTGAGGGTTGAAAAGCCCTTTTCTGTAGCCTATGGGAATACCACTGCTCCCTTGATCCTGAATCTCAGGCCTCATTTAGATGTATTTTAGTCACCATAATTAAGATTACTACCATCAGTAAAGATTTATTGAGTACTGACACATATAAGCAGATAACTACCATCTTGTACTTTTGTTCCTTAAAACTGATGACAGTGGTTTGGGATTCAGAGAAGGCCAATGGGAACACAATCCACTGTACAGTCCAGCTGGAGATGTGAGATCACAGCAGTATCAGCCTGAGGTGGGGCACCAGGCCAGGGACTTCCCTTTAGCCTTCTGGAATTTGGAACCCTGGATGTAGACCTGGAAGGGTCTGTAGGAGACTCTTGTCCCCCTGCTTTATCTTACAGGTGAAGCAGCTGAAGTCTGAGAAGAAAATGACTGTCCAGGGTCACAGGGCAAGTATAGGCCTGGGAGCACAGATCTCCGGACTGCCAGCCTGGTACTTTTTCTATGAGAAAGAGCCTCTGGTGATGTAAGTTTCTAAAAGGCGCCTCCTGCAGTGAGAAGTGTGTGATAGGCATGAATGACTTGAAAGCCTTTCAAATGTCCAGGTAATCAGGTGCCGTTCCCCTTAGACTGACCAGGGCCTAATAGAAGGGAGCCTGGCTCTTAGGGAGCCAGGGCCTAATAGAAGGTTCTGGTGGGAGTCTGTGGCTCATTCACCTTCAATAGAAAGATAATTGCTTGAAGATACTGTATTTAAGCATTCATGGGGGATCCCCCAAGATCCAAAGAACAACATTACTTTAAAATAGAATACTTCTCCCCTAATGTCCCAAGGAAAGGCGGTACTAATAAATGAAAAGATGAGCACCACAAATAGGGACTGATATTTTTTTCCCCATTCCTCAGGCCCCTGAGAATTATTTTTACGACAAAAAGTTGTTATTCACTTGTCCAGGGAGAACATGCTGGTGACTGGCTTATTTGGAGTGGAAATTAAAGAGCACAGGCTCAGCCAGAGAAGTGGGGTCATCTAACGAGTCACAGAGCAGTAAAATTCCCTCTGCTCCTCAACCTCCCTCCACCTGGAGACTGTTCCTGCAGCATCTACCCTCTAAGGCATTTTTATCCCCACTCCTCAGGGAAGAACTAAATCTGTACCACTTGGTGACCTACTAGATATCTATGCAAAGAACCCAATATGTAATGAATTTGTTTATTGGGTCACCCTTCTTCCCCTCTAGACTGCGAGATCCATCCCTAGTGCTTGGCACAGGGACAGCCATACAGCAGGAGCCCAATAAGTATTTGTTGATTTGTCAAAACCAGGTTCCTGGAGGTCAAGTTCCTAGGGGAAAATGTGCATACCAGAGGAGAAATGGAGTATGTGTGCTGGGAAAGAAGAATTAAGTTCTGTTTTCATGTCCTGCTTGTACCCAAGAAGGAAGAACACTAATATTTCGTGGTCTCCTACTCTGCACAAGGCACTTCCACTCACAGGGTTAGTCCTCCCGACAATGCTGTGAACAAAGTATCATGGTCCCTGGTTCACTGATAATGAAATGGCTACTAGAGAGCTGGGATTACACGGTGCCAAAGCACAAGTTTTCCTGGTCCATCCACCAAGCTGTGTCTTGCACCATAAACAGTCTCTTTCCATCCAGTGCGTCAATAAAATCTGATGATGCCTACTTGGACAGGTGGGAATTTGTCCCATAAGAGCTTCAGTCCACGGATGTTCTCATATTTAACATGGACACTTAGTAAAAGTAGCTGGTTTTGCTATCAGAGCACTAGAAGTCTATTTTCTAAGCAGATATAAGTAAATAAATAGACTTGATTTGATTTGTGAACTTAAAATTTATGAAGTGATTTATTTGGAAGGTCCTAAAAAGATACAAATAAACTACATTTTGCTAAGCACTTAATGAACTGACTTTCATGTTTAAATTCCCTGAAATCAGCTCTATTTCAAAAAATCTAGGGCTCACCGCAATCATTAACCATAGGAGGCATTTAGCATAATGGAAACAATACAGGATGGAGTGCGAAAAGAGCAGGATTGGGTCACCATGCTGCCTTTTAGGAGCCGATTCTCAGTTTCCTTATCTGTAAAATGGGAGTAATAACATGCAGCTCACTCAGGTCTATTTTGAGGACATGGAGGTGAAAGCATTTTTGTAAACTGCAAAGCGACATACAAGCATTTTTAGAGTTGTAGAAATTTCAGCATTTTATGCCCACTTATGAAGGCTCAATTTCAGAGAAGCTTTCATCATGTACATGGAAAAAGTTAAAAACTACCACCCTGAAGTGTGTACAGTGGTTGGACCACTTCTGCATGTCAGTTTCTGAGTTCACTGTCTTTCCTTTCCCACTGCATGCTGGGGCTGAGAGGGCCTTGTAATTTGTAGCATCCTTAACTAGCGTAACCACAAATCCTATTCTGCTACCTTATGAAGGCGCAATCCTTATTAACCTCCAGCACTCAGAGGCACACGCTGGAGATCCTGCTCTTGTTGTGAGGATAATTACAGACATTTTTAGCTTTCTAGGAATTTTTTTTAAAGAACAAAATGTTCTGAAGAAATCTGAAACCACCATGTAGAAAAAATTGTGGAAGTTTAATTAAAAAAATTTTTTTAAAGTTAGGTATCTATGGGGCCTAAAAAGCATCTCAAAACTGTCTTTTGGAACACTCTATCTGTAAGATGCTAACGGGTGCTCCATAGAAAGCTGTCTGTGGTCAGACGGGCCTGGAAAAGGCCTGGATGACAAGGTGAGCGCATGGCCGTGGGACTGGCATATGTGGACCATGATGATATGCACGGACCTCTAAGAGCAGACATGGTGAGCAAAGGGTCTCAAACTTACCTGGAAACCTTTATTCCTCAGGACATCTGGGGAACTAGTTTTTCATAGAACTTTCAGAACCTCTGCTCAAAACTGGTTTTCACACTGTGCTTGACAGGATCCCAGATGCTACTGGAGGGGGTCTGAGGAGCTACAGAGGGCTGGGGCTAAGGTCCGCTTGTTCCTTGCAGAGCAGATCCCCTAAAAACTTGAAAAAGTACTGCTCTAGAACAGGCAAGGACATGAGGCCTTTGAGTTGGCCTAAACATTATTGTTAATCTTCAGACCATAACATTGCCTCTGCTGTTCTGAGCCAAGCAGTGCAGAACACAGTCACAAGATGGGGTCTGAACCCGGGTTCACTCCTCCCTTAACTTTGGGCAAGTTCCTTGACCTCCCCAGCCTCTGCTGCTCAGCTGTGCAATGGCCATGGTGCTCATCTTGCAGACTCCACAGGGGACATGGCTGGCACTCAGCAGAGGCTCAAGAAATAACACCCCCTGCATCCCAAACATTACCTTGTTGCTTTTATTTTTTATTTTATTTAAAAATTCTCAGCTCACCATCAGTGAAGCCATTTGCACGCTACAGCTCTGTGTCACTCTGCTGTGCCTGTGGTAACTTACGTCTCTTTGTAAGTTTGTCATTCCTCCTTAAAACAGTTTTGGTCTATTTTTCTCATCACACAAGGGATATACATTCCTTGTAGAAGATTTAAAAAAATTCAGACAAGAAAAAAGAAAAGAAGGAAAACAAAGCAAGACAAAATCACCCATAATTCCCCCACTTGGAGCTATCTTGTTAACACAAAAACATATTCCTTTTCAATTTAAGCTCATCTCAGAAATGCCTGTGAAGCTTCCTGAGTTTATTCTATGCCGTGTTGTTAAACTTACATTTACCCAAATCTCCCATTCTTCTTTACTTCTATCTTTCCTCCTTTTTGTTTCAAAAATAATTCTAGCATATTCACATTTGAATTCCAACAATACAGAACAAGCTGAACACAAATATAAATCCTCCTTCCCTCCTTCCACCTCATCCATCCCACTCATCTCCCAAGGAAACCACTGTTAAATGTTGTTGTATTTACAGACATTTTCCTGTTTATTTTCATATGATAGTCAGTCTTGATGCTTAAAAACATAAAAGGTGATCTTAGATCTACTGTTTTATTTCTCAAGCCTCTTGAATCATCTTTTTAGTGTGTCTGGCCTTAAAACTAAACCTAGTATTTTCCCTGAGATAACTTTCTTCAAAGTCTAGGGCAGTGTTGCTTGACTTCAGGGTGTATGAGGTGCTTGGAGAACTTGTTAAAAAGCAGAATCTGAGTCAGTGGGGTCTGGAGTGGGGCTGAGATTCTGCATTTCTCATCAGCTTATGCTGTAGGTTCCCTGGAGCACTTTGAGGAGCAAGGCTCCAGGACACTCATCCACCCAAGGCAGGCATCCATCTCCTTTGCTTATATAAACTCTACGATGAGTGTTGTTCCTGTGTATCTCAGGCACCTGCATCACCAGCTGTCTTTGATTGGCCAGACTTAAGCCCAATGCACAAGTCTCCCTCAAGATTTGGGGTAGCTGGTGGTATGGAGTTCCCTGGAGTTCTGGATTCCCAAATAAAAGGGAACTCAGTGTTCAGGCATCTTCTGCGTGGGGCAAACATCCAGAGGAGCAGCAGACATCATGACCAGTGTACCACACTCCTGAGAGTGTGGCATGGTACTGGACCAAAAGACAGCCAAGGGAGCAGTAATGAGGGGCTTTAGCCCTAAGTGGGGAAAAAAACCTGAAGAAGCACAGCAAGATGCAGACACCCAAGTTTAGCCAAAGTGGTCAAGTACTTCTCGGCAACTGAATTGAAGTGGTAGGTGGAGCCTGAGAAGTGGAGATGGGTGAGTCAGAGAAAGAATATACACTTGGTCGGGCACGGTGGCTCACGCCTGTAATCCCAGCACTTTGAGAGGCGAAGGCAGGCGGATCACAAGGTCAGGAGATCAAGACCATCCTGGCTAACGTGGTGAAACCCCGTCTCTACTAAAAATACAAAAAATTAGCCAGGCATGGTGGCTGTCACCTGTATTCCCAGCTACTCGGGAGGCTGAGGCAGGAGAATGGCGTGAACCTGGGAGGCGGAGCCTGGGCGACAGACCAAGACTCTGTCTCAAAAAAAAAAAAAAAAAAACAACGAATATACACTCAAGATGTATCCTGACAAAGGACATCTGGGGTGAGGATGAGTGCAGGTAGGAAAGGGGCGATTGTATTACAACATCATCCAGGACAGGAGGGACAGCGTGGAGTGGTGCTATGCACATGGGCCAGCTGCCTGCTCCTCTAACCTCAAATGTGGTCCCTTTAGGAGGCTCTCTTGCTGTCAGCTGCTGCACATATGAGGCAGCCCTCAACTACATGGCAAGTTTCATCCAGCACAGTTCTTAAACTACAGCCCTTTGGCACTTCATAGTGACCCTGGCCTTGGGTTGAGGTGCTGGGGGCAGAGCCTTAGGAGTTAATCCGATGGCCAGATTTCTTATGCATCTGGAGGGTTTAATGAGAATCTCCTTCTACTGCTATATTCCAAGAATCAAAGAGCTGGGATTTCTGATTGGTTAGTGATCAAATAATGAGAGCCTAGAAAACAAATTCTTTACAATTTTCACAGTTAAGCACATCATATTTCATTTTGCTTCATTTTTTTAAGCTGTTGGTTACTAGAGCTTAAGTCCATACACTTTGGGAGAAATCCTTCCCTAATCAACCACCATGTCTCAAATTTTCTTTGCTGATGTGTAAGAGACTTTTCTCCATGATTTGTCTATTAATACCTTTTCTCCCAAATAACTGAAACCTGCCCAAGAAAGCCAGTGGACACTTATTTGCACAGTTTTCATTCAAATCCATCAGGATATCCACAGCAAAGAATGTATCGGGCAAGGGGACTAAATATATGTATCTCTAATAAATTTTCATGAATTTGACCTGCATGAGAATCATCAGAAAGATTTCTTTCCTAATCAAATCAGAATCAGAGTACTAGAAAATGATCCCTATTGTGGAACAGAGAGAAGGGCTTGCACTCAGAACCAATGCTTGACAGCCTCTGCTCTAAGATGCCTTCTTTTTATGAAACCTCTCCAGGGAAAGCATAATAGGGACATTTGGCCAGACCATTCTACCCAGAGGTCCTGCAAAGTCAAAGCTGGACAAAGGAAGCTGGAGACAACCATCGCCTGAGACATCTGTTTTGTTCATCATTGTATTCCCAATATCTAGCATAGGGCCTGCCTAGAGTAGGTACTCTACACATTTCCCTTGCCTGGGTGAATGAATGGATACATGGATGAGAGAACAATCACCTCTAAATCAATATCTCCAGGACCTCTTATTCAGCTCCAGGTGTCTGGTAATTATGTCTACTTAGATGCCTCCCAGGTGCTTCAAACTCATCACATCTGAAATTCTAACTCATCAAGTGCTACCCGCTGTCCCTGCAAACTGCCCCTTTGGGACTCTGGAATTTCAATGCCATCTTTAACTGTCTGTACTTCTCCTTCTTACCTTCTTCATCTACCAAACTCCCAGTACAAATGTTACCTTCTCCCCAATGCCTTCCTTGGCCACATCTTGCCTGCCCCTCTTCACTGGCCTTCTTTCTTATTTAAAAATAGATTTGAGTTTGAGGTGATGACTTTGACTTTTTGTGGACAGGGAAGGGAGGCTGAGCAACACACAGGCAGTTGAGCTCTCTCTGAAGGGCAGAAACTCCTTTTTTTCTCTTCCATTTCATCTCTCTCTGTTGTTTTTCTAGCTGCAATAGGACAGAATCCTATTTGGGGGAAAAAGAGAAAGCCAAGACCTCTGGGCACTAACTGCAGAAGTTCAAATCCTGGCTTAGGAAAAAACCATCTTAAAACTATGCAAGAGTTTAACTTGGCAGGTAGGTTGCAAGAAGCCTAGCCTCATAGAAGAGAAAGAGCCAGGGAAGGGAAAAAGCTTTCATACTGATGGTTCTGCTTTCAGGTGTCACAATGGAAAAGTAAGGTTTGAAACTTCTGATGAAGTCCACTGACTGCCCAAAGACCACCAGGATTACATCCAGAGTGATAAATAAATGTATTTAGCATGCTGAAGCAAGGGAGAATGTACCCCAGGGGGGCCTCAGGCACTTGATGGCGGTAGGGGCTTGTGTTGGAGCATTCTAAAGAGAATGCAGAAAGTTCTCTTGGAACTTGGGGCCCCATTCTTCCTGCTTAAATAGCTGTTACCTGCTTTTTAAGCCCTGTCGCCTTTGCCCAATTTTCTAGCTACGTGAAGAAACAACCCTTAAGCCCTGTCCAGAGCAAAAATGATTTTGTGATTTGCAGCATCTGTGCCTGGTGCTCTGCTGAGTCATGCCTGCTTGCCTCACAGCCTCAAAGGGTTTTTGGTGTTGTGGTGATGGCAGAGTGAATGCCACCAACAGAGGACAAATCCCAGCCCCACACTTGCCATACGTCAGCACAGCTGTCAGCCTGGCTCACATTTCAGAATCTTTCAGGAAGCTGTGAGATGCAGAAAGAAGCCAGGTTTAGGCTCTGTGGGCAAGAAGATACCTTTTGACTTATAAACTGCAGATCCTCAGATGTGGATGTTGTCATAGGAGTGAGTGTGTTGGTCCTGCACATGGTCCCCAGTAGAACTCCTCTACAGAAAAGAACACTTTTATCAGCAGATGGGCGGGAACCCCTCAGAGGGAGAGGTAGACACCCAAGCTTTCACTTAAGACATCTATAATAAGGGGAGGGAGAGCATTAGGACAAATATCTAATACATGTGGGGCTTAAAACCTAGATGACTGGTTGAAAGGTGCAGCAAATCACCATGGCACGTGTATACCTATGTAACAAACCTGCATGTTCAGCACATGGATCCCAGAACTTAAAATAAAACAACAAACAAACAAAATAATACCTTCTATAAACTGTGAAAGAATGAAATGAAATGGAAATGTATCTAAAGCATTCAACACAGTCTCAGGCATGTACTCAGTGCTTGCTAATGCTAGCTTATATTATTCTGATGAATCGTATTAGCAAATGAAAATTCACCTATTCACTGAATCTTTTGGGGACCACTACTATATTCTAGGCTAAATAAAAGAGGTAAAATGATAAAAAGAAAGACTTCTATAAAAAGCCACCAGCCAGCTAGAGCAACCAGAACAGAACCTCTTCGTGTCTCTATTCTCTTTTTTCTCCCTCCTAACCCTGGAAGTCTTTCCTGAGGACTGAGTGCAGACCTGGTGCAAAGATGTTGGGAAGTAACTTTGTCTCTGAGCTTCAGTTTCTTTTTTTGTAACATGGGAGTGATAATGTTGACCTAAAAGAGTTGTGTGCAGTTGAAGAGACAAAGAATGTAAAACATAGTCTGTGAACCTACAAAATGTGCTCAGCTCAGTCTCAACCACTATTCCCCTCTCCCTCTTCCTCACTGACTGCCTTTGTCCAGCATCCAGGAGCAGCCAGCCTCCGGCCTCCTGCCTCCTTTCTGTGCCAGCCCAGCAACCTGAGTCACACTCTGGATTCAGTCCCAGTCTGCTTGGCTGAAGTCTGGTGTTTGCTGCACTTACTATTCCAGGCACCCTGTGATTTACTTTTCTAGTGAGTTAATTGCAAAATCCATATGGAGAGGAGAGAAAACATCAACCCAAGCTTGCCATGAAAAGCAGAGGAACAGAGGAAGTTTTCCATCTTGGCCAGCACAGCCTGGAGAGGAGGCAAGGAGAGAGGACTATGTTGCTGCCCCACTTGCCAAGCTCAAGGCAAGTCACATGGTGTTCAGGCCTCTTTACTCCCCCTTTGTTTATTCTGTCATCTAATTAGACAAAAATTTAAGTTTTAGAAACCCACTGTGTGTATAAAGCATAGGTGATCAAATCTCAATGTGCATAAGAAGCACCTGGGAAGTTTATTTAAAATGCATATTCCCAAGCTTCTCCCTCCAGAGTTTCATCCAATAAGTCTAGGCACAACCCCAGAACTTGCATCCTGCTTGTGCCCAATGCAGGTAATTCACAGACCAAGGGTTAAGAAACGAAAATGCAAAGGGAAGGGCAGTGCAGTAACTCAGGAGTTAGAAGAATTTAAGATTGGTTCTTGGACAAGTCATTTGTCATTCTCCTCTTTTTTTTTTTTTTTGAGACAGATTCTCAGTCTGTCACCTTGACTGGCGTGCAGTGGCACAATCTTGGCTCACTGCAACCTCCGCCTCCCGGGTTCAGGTGATTCTCCTGCCTCAGCCTCCCGAGTAGCTGGGACTACAGGCATCTGCCACTGCACCTGGCTAATTTTTGTATTTTTAGTAGAGATGGGGTTTCGCTATGTTGGCCAGGCTGGTCTCGAACTCCTGACCTCAGATGATCCATCCGCCTCGGCCTTCCAAAGTGCTGGGATTACAGGCATGAGCCATCATGCCTGGCCTCATTTGTCTCTTGAAGCCCCAGATTTCTTATCTCTATAGCAGGAATGAGAATACCTACCTCACAGGACCATTAAGAGAATAACAGATATTGAAATCCCTTAACACAACTCTTGGCACATTGAAGGCCTTCAAAAAAAAAAAAAAAAAAAATCAAAGAAACAATTTACTTTTCTTTCCTGGAGAAGATTCTTTTTAAAACTGGCCCAAGGCTCATGAATGTGAATACATTTTTGTATCTGTTTACAATCTACAACATCCAAAGAGTGGCCTTTGGGGAAGCAGGCTCTTGTTTTGAAATCACTTTGAAGATGAAAAGGTGTCAAATCCTCCAGAGTCTTGGTTGGTGGAAGTTAAAACAAATGTTTACTTTAATTTGGTGAGTTATAATTTATTACAGGCTTTTGGAAAATGAAAGTACTATTTACGTTGTCACAAGGGACCCAATAGTTTTGAATAGTTTGTAGTTAATTCATTCATTTTGTTGAAGAAACATTTACTGAGCACCTGGGTGCCAGCTCTCTCAGGGATCAGGGTCTGAACAATGATAGTAACTTGGTTCTGACCACAACGGGGGCTATAGAAGCCCAGGGAGCAGTGACTTCCCTCAGCGGAGGGTCTGGGCCTTAGGAAGGTGATCAGCAGGAAATGACTCCATTTTGAAAGCACCCAGATTTATACACAATAGACCTGGTACCAATAGATGTGTAACTTAAAATCCCTGGAGGAAAGAACTACTTTCCCCAGAGGTTACCCCTACACCTTTAATTTCTTAGACACTTGGGAAGGGTAGGCAGACTCTCTTCTAAGCTTTCAGGCCCTAATATCCAAGTGCTTCATAGACACCTGGATTTAGAGGTTCCACAGGTACTTCAGACTTAACAATGTCTAGCACTCAGCTTATTACTTCTCTTTACGATCATGCTCCAGCATTTCCTTGCTGCATCCACACAGTTACCCTGCTATGGTCTGAATGTTTCTGTCCCCCACAAATTCATATGCTAATACCTAAACCCCAAATGTGATGGTATTAAGGAGGTGGGGCCTTTGGGAGGTGATTAGGCCAAGAGGGCTCTTCCCTTATGAATGGGATTAGTGACCTTAGAGGCTTAAGGGAGCTTGTTCGCTCCTTCTACCACGTGAGGACACAGAAGGCACCAGTGGTGAAGCAGAGTGCAAGCCCTCACCAGAAACTGAATCTGTTGGTGCCTTGATCTTGGACTTCCCAGCCTCCAGAACTGTGAGCAATAAATTTCTGTGGCTTGTAATTTACCCAGTCTAGGATATTTTGTTACAGCAGCCTGAAGGGACTAAGACATGCCCCAGTCAAAATCCAGGACACAAGCCTGTGTCCATTTCCTTTTCCCCAACCCACATCTATTTAGTTACCAAATTTTAATCACTTCTTCCTGCTAAGTACCTCTTGAATCTGTCTGCATGATTACTATTCAGATTCTGGGGGCCAAAGTCTGTCTCTATCTCTCCTCTGTCAGGTAGAACCAGGGTGATCTTCCTAAAATGTATAGGATCATATCCTTTCCTAGAAAGCTTTTTAGTAGCTTTCCCTCCCTACAGAATAAGGTTCCAACACCTACATGTGGTACTCAAGCACATCTTGCCACAAAAGCCACCTGCACTGAGCTCCCTCAGTCACACAGTACATGCACATATGAGCATGCCATGACATTTCCTGGCTAGACTGCCAGCAATCCCACCCCACTCTGGGATATTCCAGTAAATGGCTCCCTCCTCTCAGAGCTCACATCACAATTCCTCTTCTCCCTCTGCAACACATTTTTGGATTCCCTCAGCTGTTAGTTAGGTCTGTTCACTTGTCTCTTCTGCTAGATGGAAACACCTCAGAGGATAATGTTCTATTGTGTTCATACCTCAGATCTTTTTATTCTATGTTGCGTAGAGACTTTGGGTGCTCATTGTGTCTGGTTCTCTTTTGCTTCTGGCACATGGAAGGTGCACATTTCCCTGCTCCTTTGTAGTTAAGTGGGGCCATATGAGTAATTCAGGCCTATGGGCTGTGAGAAGCAGCCAAAAAGGCTATTTGCTTCAGAGTGGGTAGCTCCACAAGATGGTGGAGCTTCTGTCACCCTGGGTCCATGAGAGACTGTGTGGAACAAAGTCTCCCCCCAGCCCCAAAGCATGTTGGGTACATAACATGAGACATAAACTCTGTTAAGCCACTCATATATTAGGGTTGTTTGTCACTGCACCATAAATTAACCTGTTGTTGTTAATTTAGCCGTTAACCTATGCTGACTAATACAGAAACCTTATTTTTGTCTATAATCACTAAAACAGGACATGGAAATATCAGGTTCTCTATAAACATCTGATGAATGAATGAATGGCTGAATGAACAAATAAGCCTAGAAAAATGAACATGAGATCTGGAGTCAAAAGAAAATAGCTTATAATAACCACCCCCATCTCTTAGCCCCACAGTGCTATTCTTATCTCCATTTGGCCTCAGAGGCAGGATTTAACCTGTTGATTCTGCCCTCTGAAGTATCTCTGTACTGATGCCAACCCAAACTGCATGCAGACCATGGCTTATGGCTCACTGTCTAGAGGAGGGGCACTGGCGACATATTTTGCCGGTTTTGCACCAAGCCATAATCCCACTGACTTTGAACTTCATGCTTCCAGGGTTACATCTGGACTTGGTCCCAAGGATGGGTATTCCTGAGCTCCGTGAACCAAAGTCTGCTAATTCTAACAGCTCTCCCAACCCCATCAGATTAAAGAATGGCCTCATTAGACCAAATATATGTTTACATGTGGGGAAAATATTCAATAATTATCCTTAAATCTTTCAACACATTTCAGTTAAACACAAAAGCAGGGCTGTGAATTTTGGATGAATTCTACATATTTTCAAAAACAAACACAAACATAAAGAATGTCATTCCAAAGTCACAGGTTTGTGAAATTACTGCCTGTCAAGAAGGTCAGGGCACTAATAAAAACGTCTAGCAGGGCGAATCTAGCTAATCAGGTCAGAGGGATCCCTGTGCAGCAGTGCTGAGAAGGAAATAGGGTGGGGCGCCTAGGAGGCGGCAGGACTGGGTAGTGAAGATGGTAGAGCCTTCAGCCAAAGGACGCAGAGGAACTGTCCTTAGCCAAGGTATGTTTTGCTAACATGTCAGTAATACACGGTTTCTGTAACCTCTAGCTGTGCTATGCTTAAGTTAGCTTGTGAGTGCTGGGCCTGAAACTATTATGGAGGAAACACATCGTACTAAACGCAGGGTGGGTTCATATCCTATTACATTCCTTAAGAGCTGTGTGGCTTTGGGTAAGTCTCCTGTTTTTGTGATTTTTAGTTTTCCCATGTATAAAGTAGGGGTGAATATAACAACATCTCAGTGATTTGAGGATTACACAGACTACTTGGGTTAAAACGGAAAACACATTTCAGCAGCATATTAGTCTGCATCCCCTAACCCCAAACACATTTGTATCTCTGGGGCCTGATCCTGCGGATGCACTCAATAAATGAATGCTATCCTACGGATGCACTCAATAAATGAATGCTGAAGTGAATAAAGCGAATAAGGTGCCCTGGGTTGTTTTTTTAAAGTATGTTTGTTATAGAAAAATACATAAAACTCATCATTTTAACCATTTAAAAGCATGTAATTCAGTGGCATTTAGTATACATCCAATGTTGTGCAACCCTCGTGACTACCTGGTTCTAGAACATTTTCGTCACTCCCCAGAGAAACCCCCATACCCATTAAGCAGTTATTCTCTTTCCACATCCCCAAGTCTATGATGATTTTAGCTAAAATCAATACTTTAAAACATGGCTGGAGGATATTGTGTTGGTGAGAAAGTTGGCAGGAGCTGGTCAGGCAAGAATTGATTTTTTCTGAGTGTCCACTGCGTGCTCCTCTCTGTGAGAGGCACAGGTAGATGCACGGTCACAGCTCCACTGGGCATGTGCAACGCTATGAAGGAGGTTGTGTTCTGGGAATGTGAAGAAGCACAGTGGAGTTGGAAGCTGAATTAAGGGAGAGTGGTGAGAGACGGGGTCAGTGGGGTCAGAAGGGGTTGGATCAGGAAGGGGCTTGGTGCAGTAAGATTGGGATTTAAGTCCGTGAGTCGATGACTAGAGGCTCAGCCCTTTCCTCTCCTACCTAGTGTGGTTTGAGGATGTTTTTAGGAGGAGAGAGACAAAGAGACATGCACCCCACCCCCTTACTGACAGGTCTGCAGTGGAGGGCCCTGGCCTGGCTGCTACTGGAGCTCAGGCTGCAGAGGAGCCCGGCTTGGAGGCAGGCAGCCACGGACAGTTAATGAGTGATTTATTGGTGCTGCTGCAGAAGCAGCTTCTCTGGGACCTGTTCCTAATTAACAACCACTAACTGGATGATGCCTTTTTTTTTTTTTTTTTTTTGAAATTAGAAAAAGCCCCCAAAGCCCTTCTTCCTCATCTTAGTGGGAAGAAAGACTTCACCTTTGCCTGCTGGTTAATTCTAAAATACAACAGGTATTTGGCAGAAATCCCCACCCACTCCTTCACTCCTGTGCAGACACGCACAAACACACCCTCATGTGGAGTCAAACCCACACATTCTTGCTCATGTGTTCCCCAGTCACACATTTGTTCCTGTGCTAATGTAATTGCACTGACATTGTCACACACTCACACTCATGTGGTGTCGAGAGCATCTGCACTTTGCACTTGCAGTCACTCTTACACGTGCATTCCTACACAGCCACATCTCCTGCTGTTCTAGGCAAGGCCACAGGGACACACATGGTCTTAGGCAGGAATCTTCCCTGTGGCATCATGTCTCTGGTGAAGGGGCTGACTCACTTAGAAGGGTCTTAAGATTGTGTATCCTGGCCCAGCCTGGTCAGCTGTGAGATGCTGTGAGCCAGGGATATGGGGAGGGAGTTGCAGCCAGGCCTCGGGGCCCAGCATGGAGAGTGGCAACTGCTCCGTTGTTCAGAACAAAACGGTTTCTTCTGTTACAGTTCACGGGGCACCAAAAAGCTGCAAATTTAAGACCCAGCCTTCTGAGGGGTGGGGAGTTAAAAGGGCCTGTCATAGTGCCTGGCAACCAATGGGACGAACTAATGGCAACAGTGCCTGCCATCTGTTATGGGATGAACTCTCCCCCCTCAAAAAAATGACAAGTTGAAGTGCTGACCCCTAGAACTTCCAAATGTGACCTTATTTGGAAATAGAGTTGTTGCAGATGTAATGAGTTAAGATGAGGTCATAGCTGAATAGGGTGGGAACCTACTTCAATATGACTGGTGTTCTTATAAGACAGCAGCCATGTGAAGACAGCACCATGCATGTCACAGGGATTCACAATGAATCCATGTGACAATCCAGGCAGAGACTGGAGTGATGCAGCTGCAAGCCAGGGAATACCAGAGATGGCGGCAACCATACTGGAGCTAGGAAGAGGCAGGGAAATATTCACCTACAGGGTTCAGAGAGAGAGCATGGCCCTGTCTATACGACCCAGAACCACGAGACAATGAATTTCAGTTGTTTCGAGGCACTTGGTTTGTGGTACTTCATGACAGCACCCTAGGAAATGAATACAACACCCAATAAATATGAGTTCTATTCTCTTGTTTCTTCTTTCTGGACCTCCGTCTAGCATTCAGAAACATGGGCTTGATGATTCATCAAGATGTGATGAGAACCCATTCTAATCTATACATATTTATGGAATTTTATGTGCCAGGCCCTGATTACACAGAGATAGATAAACCATGGCCCTGCCAAGATTGACACAGATCTGTGAAAAGGTTTCACGGTATTATCTTGAAATAATACTTAATTAAAAGTAATGGCAAAACCCGCAATTACTTTGCGCCAACCTAATGTAAAGTGGACCACTGAAGAAAAATAATACCTCTGACCAAGATACAGACTTAAAAAGGACTTTGAATTCCCCCTCCCTCCACAAAACAATGCTGGACCTCTGACAGGGATGACGAGGTCACCCATCAGTTCTACTTAAAAGGTTTCACCCCAGCTTTTGAGCTCTAGATATTGAGTTTCATGAAGACACTGTTGTGGTGGAATACAAAGCTAATCAATAGTGGGCAGCTCTTTTTCATATTAATTAGCCAGCTGTGCAGGAATAAAAAATACATCAAGCTCACTCGTGCTCTCTGGGGATGCTCACTTTGCTGGTGCAATGACAGCAGCTCCCGGGAACCACCACACTCTGCCAGGGACTGGGCTTCTGTGGGCCATGACAGTCTGTGGTCCTGGAAGTGCTCTGTCTGTGAACACACTTCAGATTTGTCTCAGAGCTCTTAGGCTCCTTGGACTAAGACCAGTCTCAGCTAACAGCTCAGCAGCCCTTCTCTTTCATTGCCCATGTGTCAAGGGGGCCTAGGGTAGTGGAAGAATGCAGGTTTGGAGTCAGGCGGGTATCTGTGTTTGAATTCAGCCTTATTAGGCAGGTGGCCTGACGGCTGGCACTTAATTTGTTTGAGCCCCTATTTCTGTAACTGCAAAAAAAGAAAATACCAATTTTATAGAGATTTTAAGAGGAGAATGAAATGAGATGGTGTATTTAAATAGGCTTATGTTTTAAATATCTGACCTGTAACAAGTACTAAATGATAATTATTAAATAAATAATTATTGAAGAGCACTTAATTAATATAATCACACCTATTAAGTTATTTTCATTATTATTTTTCCTAGACACAGATTTATCATGGCCACAGGTCACTGAAGCCTCTTGAAGCCCTGTCATACCTGGTACAATTTTTCTTTTCATTTGTCTTTTGATTTGGGATAAGAAAGGAAAAATTAGTCCCTGACAGCCAGGAGCTGGCCTGGCATTCACAGTGAGGTGGTGGCATTCACCTGTTGAATATCAACAGTTTCACATACCAACCTCAGACAAGACAACTCTGACTGTAATGGATCAAGACAAAAATAAGGTCACTCTACAGTCATGTCTGAACTCAGACAAAAAACACAAGAACATTGTTCAAACCACACAATGACCAAACACTCCCTATCCTGCCTAACATGAGTGACTGCCACCTTTTTTCCAGTGACCACTTTAACTTCGCATCATTCTTCCTGCCTTCTACATAAGATTTATGAAGATACCCTGGCAGAAAATTGCCCATTCCCTGACAGTATCCAGTCTAGAGCAAAGCCCTGATCCTGGACCCCATCCCCAAATCATGTGACACCAGGCCCAATCCTGCACATCCTTTCTAACACCCTCTACTGAGACCCTAATGGCTCTGCATAGTGTGGTGCTTCTGTGCTGCAAAGCGTCCGTGATCGCGTCTTTGTTCAACTAACTGTATGTGAGTTTCTGGTAGTCTTTGGCCGGATTGTATTAATAGAGGTTTCAGTGTTACCCTGACCTAGCAGGAAGACTGATTGGGGGTAGCAACACATCTTGGCCTTTTCTGTACCCGGATACCAGGTAAAGTTTCTCCCTAGCCTACTTTCTCTATCAAACGGGGATCCTGACTCCACAACCTTTAAGTTGACTCTTTTGCCACTGGAACTCCTGAAAACCATGTTACAGGATGGGCAGGGGGTGAGAAGCCATTCTGGTGGGCATTCTTCTGCCTGTGGTCCCATCCCAGCTCTCCCTTGGTCGGTGCTTAGAACTTCAGGGGACCTTAGGCATCATTTTATCCAGTTGCCCAGGCAGAGATGGATTTCTTTTGCTGATTCTCTGGCTGCTGGTTACCCAGAGGAGATCCCAGCACTGATGTATGCCTAGGTAGGTGTCTGGCTTCTGTACACCATGAGCCCCTGGGGTAGAGACCATGTCAGCTCCACTTAGCCTTTCTGCAGCCAGGCAGCACTAGCACCTTGCCTGGCACAGATTGCTGAATGGGAGCAGCACACAGATAGTCACTGGGCAGCACAATTCCCTCCCCCAGTCCCCAGTTCATCAGTATAACTATGGACCAAGTAGCATTGGCCCACTGTGAGAGTCATTTGGACATGGCTTTTCCCCCTGCTACTCAGGATGCATCATTTCATTTTTCTCTCCACTTTCATTATCAGCATTAGCAATGTACTTTATCAGAATTTCTCATAAAGTTTATAATCACTCTCTAAGAGTTACTGCATGGAGGATGATGACTAGAGAAAGAACTACAAGGCTGTCCTGAGAAGTATATACTAGGGGGATCTGCTAGGGCCACTCACTAATCAAACAGGAGGGCAGTCCAAGAGGCAGGGAGCAGAAAGGAGTTCACATAGCAGGCCGAAGACTGCGTCCTTAGAAAGCTCTGCTTGCAAGGCTGGCCTTGGGCTGGTGCCTGAGAGCCTGGCTGGTAAACAGTTGCCTATGTCCTAAGTGATAGGAGTGGCTATCTGGGCCTAGATCGTACTGTGCCTAGATTGTACCAATAATGAGTGTATGTTAAACACCTTATTTCCTTCTGGGAATTTGGAATTTGGTGCATGCTAGGCAGAGGGCACCTATGTGACTAGCACCTGATCAACACTTGGGGCCCTGAGTCTTGAGCTTCTATGGTAAACAGCACTTTGTAGGTGTCATCACAGCTCCTGGCTGTAGGAACAGAGCACTTCCCGCATGACTCTGCTGAGAGAAAAACTCTTGGAAGCTTTTGCCCGGCTTTCTCCGAACTTTGTCCCATGAACCTTTTCTCTTTGCTGATTTGCTTTTTTTTTCCCTTTTGCTGTAACAAATATTGTAAGCCCCACTTTATGCTGTGTCCTGTAAATGCTTTTAGCAACTTATTGAACCTTGGGCACATCCGGACCCAGGCTTCAAGGCCAAAGGGCCACTGTCAGGATTTAAAGCCAGGGTATGGGCTCAGGTGCCCTGGACTGGGGAGATGATGTCATGATTTATGAAATGTCAGGTATTAAAGGGAATTGTGAGCTATTATGCACTCCCTAAATGTGAATAATAATGGCCAGGCTGCCAGAGCAGACCCTTTAAGACATTTTGAAATCTGGGGAAAAAAATGACACAATCTTTTTTCAAAATAAAATCCATCTTTTAGCACTAGCTCTAGTCCTGAGGTTATAAATTATTGAAGGCTGTGGATGCAGGTAGAGAGAAGGGCATATCCTTTGGGCTTAAGCGGTTTCCCTCTTTTTGCTACCAGGTGAGGCTGCATGCAGAGTGCGAGAGAGAGAAGCCTGGAGGCACCTCACTTCTAATTGCTGTCTAACTTCTGACTTAGCCCGTTTGGTTCCTATTTGAAGCACCTTCTTCTGCCCTTTCACAGCCCACTTCACATCCATGAGGGCTCTTCTCTCCTCCCTCTTGCATCTTTACAAGCAGCCGGAATTGCAAACAATTTCCCTTTGTTTATACCATGCTTTGAACCTGGTTTGTTCCATACACTTATTTCCTTTTTGGAGGCACATTCAGGAAAGCAATTTGTTTCGTAGTTAAGGTACTACACAAACTAAGTACAGCGAACTCATTTAGGAGCCAGGCTGCTGAGCGATGGCAGAAAGAAAATCCCTCTTCGGTGTTTGGGACGGAAAGAATTTGGCTATTTATTTGAGGGAGAGTTTCTTCCAGAAGAAGGATCCTTCTCACAGAGCAAACTGGGAGAAAGTGGCCTGAAGATAATCGGGCTGACTGGAGCCTTTTCACACTTGGTCCTGGTACCTAGGGAATTGTCTCTGGCAGTTAGAGCCAGGCTGACCAGCTGCCAGAGAGAGTTGTGAACAGCTGTGCACGCATGTGGAGTCAGATAGACCTGGGGTTGAATCCCATCTCCACCATGGGCCAGCTGCATGATCTCGAGAGCACTTCCAAATGAGAATGAGGCCGATATCTACCTCAAAGCTTGTCACAAATGTTAAACAAAATACGAAAACACTTTGTAAATCATGAAGTGCAATGCATTTAACAACATACACTTAAATAGCACTTCCTGTGTGTCAGACACGATTCTAAGTGCTTTAACTTTCTTACCTCATTTAATCCTTACAACCACACTGTGAGAGAGATACCAGAATTATCCCCATTTTACGGGTGAGAAGACCCAGGCATGCAGAGATGAAGAGACCTGCCTTGTTTAACACAAGGTAACACAGCTAATAAGTGGAAGTGCTAGGATTCCAAACCAGGCAGCCTGGGTCCAGAGTATGTGCTTATAAGTTGGAGTCACCAAGTGTGTGTTTGCAGGGGCTAGTCTGATACATCGACAGCTTTTTAACCTGTAAAATTACTGGCAGTCATTCACTCAAGTAGTTCTATATTCCTGTCTCCATTAGGTAATATGACTAGGGTAAGAGCTTTGGATTTGGATAGCCCTGGGTTAGCTATCAGCTTTGTAACTGGCTAGCTGGCAAGTTACTTATGCTTTCGAGGCTTCAATTTCATCAGCTCTAAAATGGGAATAACAACCCCTATTTTTCTTCTTCAACTTTTAAGTTCAGGGGTACATGTGCCAGATGTGCAGATTTGTTACATAAATAAATGTGTGTCATGGTTAGCTATTCTTGCTGATGCTCTCCCTCCACGTCGCACCAACCTCTGACAGACCTCAGTATGTGTTGTTGCCCGCAATGTGTCCATGTGTTCTCATCATTCAGCTCCCACTTGTAAGTGAGAACATGCAGTGTCTGATTTTCTGTTTCTGCGTTAGTTTGTTGAGGATAATGGCTTCCAGCTCCATCCATGTCCCTGCAAAGGACATGATCTTGCTCCCTTTTATGGCTGCACAGTATTCCATGGTGTATATGGACCACATTTTCTTTATCCAGTCTAACATTGATGGACATTTAGGTTGATTCCATGTTTTTGCTATTGTAAATAGTGCTGCAACGAACATAGGTGTGCATGTATCTTTATAACAGAGTGATTTATATTCCTTTGGGTATATACTCAGTAATGGGATTGCTGGGTCAAATGGTATTTCTGCCTCTAGGTCTTTAAGGAATTGCCACACTGTCTTCCAAAATGGTTCAACTAATTTACACTCCCACCAACAGTGCAAAAACATTCCTTTTTCTCTGTAAACTTGCCAGCATCTGTTGTTTTTTGACTTTTTAGTAATAGCCATTCTGACTGGTGAGAGATGAGATCTCATTGTGGTTTTGATTTGCATTTCTCTGATGATCAGTGATGGTGAGCTTTCTTTCATATGTTTGTTGGCCGCATGTATATCTTCTTTTGAGAAGTATCTGTTCATGTCCTTTGCCCACTTTTAAATGGGGAACAACCCTTGTTTTATAGGCTGATCATGGTAATGAAATGAACTAATGCATGCACACTATCTGGTTCACTGTAAGTATATAATAAATAGTGAGCATTACTCCTGTAATTATTGACAGGTAGAGTTTATGAGTAAAAAGAAATAGAGAAAGGAGCAGGGGGGATGTGGCGAGGGAGGGAGGGAGGGAGGGAGGAAGAAGCAGTTAACAGCAGCATCCATCACAGCTTAGGCACTCTTTCAGAGTCTCTTGGGGCCGCCATCTGCTGGCCCCTCAGCCAATGGCAGCACTTCAGCTGCCACTGTGGCCAGTGGGTCCATTGAATTCTGCTGCCTAGCACCCATTAACAGCTTGTCTTGCCTTCCTCCCACAGACTACTCTGGAGAGTAGACTGCTATGTACAGCCTGCCTGAGAGCCTTCTCAGGAGGCATTCCTGCTTAGAGACCAGGTATGTCTCCTTGCAGCTTGTTGTGAGGCACTGGCAAGCATGGTAACACATCACCTTTCTTCGCTTCTCATCTTTCTTTGTCTCATGTTCCTGAGTTGACTTCTCCTAAATAAAGCATCAGCTTTTAATCTTTGCCTCAGCTTTGCTTTCTAGGAAACTCAGACTAAATCAGGTTTATTAAGACAAGAAGATAGTAATTATATATGCAAACAAACTCTTTATAAACAAAATCTGATAACCAGTTGGGCACCCTCTAAAGGATTCTTAAAGTCAAAATTTGGCAGAGGCGGGACTTGAGGTTCTTGACAAGTTCATGGTTAGTTAGTTATTCAGGGCAAATGCATTATGAATGTAGGTTCCAGCCTGACCTGCAGCTTTATTTATTTAAACTGCTAGTAATTCAAAGCTAAAGGCAATTGTAGTCTTCTCAAGAACAAGATCACTCTAGATGTCATGTTTGTTCTTACCTGAATCAGAGAAGGCATTTGTCACCTTTAACTTCTCCCTGCTTAAAATTTCCCTGTGGTTCCTATCGCCTTCAGGACAAAGGCTGAACCCTTGAGCCAGCAATTCAGAACCATCCCCTGCCATGATGGAACCCAGCTCTCCTCTCTGGCCTCATCTTTTCTTAATCTCACAGGCTTTAGCCATGATAGATCTTTGCTACTTCCTAAACAGTCTCCACCAGCCAGAAGTCAGACCCATGTTCTCTGTCTGCAGTCCAATGCCCCTTTTCCTCATTGCTGCTGCTTCCCACCATCAGAGGAAGCTGGGCTTGTCACTTTGGGGAGAGTTTTGGGAAGGTCTGGTCATCCCTAAGGGCTCTTCCTGAAAGAGGTATTTTGTGGGGTATGGGTAATTGCTGCCTCCTGGGCTTCATGTATCAAACCCATATAAACTCCTGGAGTCCCTCTTCATCCTTTGCTCCCTATGCTCCCTTCCAGACTGAAGTCAAAGGAAAGCAACCAATTACTATATGGTGCTCTGTCCATCTGCCTGGGTTGATTAGTGTGAAATTAAATTTGTGGTAAAGATCTATGGGTTTGGAGAAGCCAGATTTCTCTTGACATGTTAGTTTCATGTTGTGCCCATTGCTATCTGCTCTGGGTTCCTCTCCAGTTGCTTTGTGCTCATTGGAGAGATCCAGGTGGGTGCGTGAACCCAGCTTATGCCTCATCCAGCCCTTGTATCTTCCTAAGTCAGCTCTCCCTGTTAGGGGATGCTTTTCCTGCTGTCCTCACAGCCCATAGCTACTCTACAGCTTATTAATCATCCCAGTGACCATTTACATAGGAGGGAACTGGGAGAGGAGAGAGGAGAGAGGAGAGATGTACAGGTTCTACAAGTTAGGGATTCCAGCTTTATCATTGTACAAGCTGTGTGACCTTGATTAAGTCTCTGATCCCGGAGTCAATCTTCTTTCAGCTGAATCATGAGATACTTAGTCATTCTCAGAAAGGGGACCCTAGAAATACTAGGCCAGCAGTTTTTGACCAAGACTTTTATATCATGAATCATGGAAATTTTGAGCTAAGGGGTCCTTGAAGGAAGGGAATTAACATTCACAAGGTCCAGCCATATTCCAGGTACCATCTTTTTTTTTTTTTTTTTTTTGAGACAGGGTCTTGTTCTGCTGCCCAGGCTAGAGTTCAGTGGTGTAATCATAGCTCATTGCAGCCTCGATCACCCAGGCCCCTACCTCAGTCTTCTGAGTATCTGGGACTTCAGATGCACACCATCATCCTTGGCTATTTTTTGTTGTTGTTATTTTTAGTTCAAGTGATCCTCCCACCGTGGCCTCCCAAAGTGCTGAGATTACAGGCATGAGTCATGGTGCTTGGCCCCCAGTTACCATCTTTTAAGCTTGTTTTTGCTAAAACCTATAATAATAAATATATTTTACATGACAGTCGACTACATGTATTGTGTGTGAAGTGTAACTGACTGGCTGGGCGCAGTGGCTCATGCCTCTAACACCAGCACTTTGGGAGGCTGAGGTGGGTGGATCATCTGAGGTCAGGAGTTCGAGACCAGCCTGGCCAATCTGGTGAAAGCTCATCTCTACTAAACAAACAATTAGCCAGGCATGGTGGCAGAACCTGTAATCCCAGCTACTTGGGAGGCTGAGGCAGGAGGATCGCTTGAACCCAGGATGCAGAGGTTGCAGTGAGCCAAGATTGCACCACTGCACTCCAGCCTGGAAAACAAGAGTGAAACTCCATCTCAAAAAAAAAACAAAAACTGTAACTGGAATAAAAAGTTTACAAAATAATACTTAACTTACTATGTGCCATACACCTTATTCTGCTTCTCTCTATTCTATTTATTATTATTATTAATAATTTATTTATTTTGAGATGCAGTCTCACTCTGTTGTCTAGGCTGGTGTGCAGTGGCATGATCTTGGCTCACAGCAACTTCTGCCTCCTAGATTCAAGTGATCCTCCCACCTCAGCTTCCTGAGTAGCTGGGACTACAGGCACGCACCACCACACCCAGCTAATTTTTGTATTTTTAGTAGAGTAGGGGTTTCACCATGTTGGCCAGGCTGGTCTTGAACTCCTGACCTCAAGTGATCCACCTGTCTCGGCCTCCCAAAGTGCTGGGATTATGGGCGTGAGCCACTGTGCCCAGACTATTTATTATTATTTTAAATGATGTTGCTGAGCTATAAAATTTATTTCATGATTGGTTGACCCATAGTTTTGAAAACACTGTCCTGCTCTTTCACATGCATGATCACCTTCCATCCTTATTACAACCTTAGGAGGTAGACAGTTATTCATTCCCAGGCTGCAGATGAAGAAACTGAGTTTCTCCGTTTCTTCATCTCAGTGATATCTAGTAATTCGCACAAAGTCACTCAATTCCTAAGTAGCTGAGTTGGGATTCCAAGTTTGACTCCAAAGCCTATCCTCCTTCCAAGTTATCTCACTGTCTGAGATTCCACTGACCTTTTTTGGCTGATGGGGAAACTATGATAATGCTCAGAGAGAAGTGACTAGGTCAAAGTCACACTAGGACTGGTGACACAGCCTAAAATTGAAACCAGATTCATCCCTGGACTCCACACATCTGGCACTGGAACTAGGCTCCCATAGGCAGGAAGCTCCTTTCCCAATGTTGGTTATACTCTTTCTTCCTTGAAGTCATCCTGGGTCAGATGAAGTTCAAGCAGCCTCAGAAACCACTCTCCTTGGACAAAGCTGAGCTTACTGACAGGGAAAAATGCTTCTGAAACATCTTTTGGTAGGAAGTTTGTCATCATGCATGTCGTTGCTTCCATTGGAATTGAAAATCGTGTTGTCTCAAATTAAAAACAAAACTCTCATTTGCTGCACCTCTCTGCACACTCAGCAGGTCTCAACCCAGTTTCAGGAATGCAACCTGTCTTAATTCACCATGGTTCTGAGCCTTCCTTTTCCTCCCTTTCCCTTTCAGAAGCAAGGTGCTGTTGTGTTAGTACGTGCTGCCACCAGGGAGAGTCACAGAGCTTGCCAGCGGGAAGTGGTTATGGGGTGCATTTAATCTGGGCCAGGACTTCTTAAAGGGACTCCTAAGAACAACAAAGCTAGTAGCCGTCAGTGTTGGCTCCCAGATCACAGGCAATTCCAGCCAATTTGGTGCTATGCGGAGGAGGCCCCAGGTCAAACTTCACTAAGGCAGCTTGAGGCAACCAAGCAGAAGGAAGGGCTAAAATTATGGCTTAAAGGGAAGCTGAGATTGTATCAAAAAATGATGGTTCCAAGAGTCTCATGTGCAAGATAAGGCAAGGCTGGGTGCGGGAGTCAGGCACCAAGGTCAGAAACCAAGATGAAATGCAGCAGGATGGAGCATGGTGGGAGGAGCGGGCAAGGGATGTGGCTCATCACCAAAGCCGTGGACTAAGAACAAGAAAGCACGGGGTATGGCATGGGACAGGCCATGGCTAAAGGACCCTGAACTGGGCCAAGGTAGCTGTGAGGCCGGGAGAAGGATCAGGGGCGAGCCCCCGTCCTTACAGTACTGGCAAGCCATTTGGTGACAGAATTTAAGAGTCTTGAAGTCATCCTCAATGCTAACAAGATGGTGGGGAGGAGCAGGGAAGAGAAAGTTCTATCCCCGTCCACAGGTACAGGTACTACCCTCACCGCCGCACCTCAGTGAACTACATCCCTTGCCCATTCCTCACCTATGGCTCACTCTGGTCTGAGCATCTGTTGTCTCTCTCCTGGATGACTGCAATAGCTGCCTACTTCAGCCTTTGCCTGTTAGTCTACTCTCAACACAGCTTCCAGAATCATCCCGTTCAAGTATTAGTCAGACCTCATCACTTCTCCACTCAGAACCCTCCATGGCTCCCCTGCACTGGCCTGCACACACCCCTACTCCCTCTCCTCTTTGGTCTCCTCTGCCATCTAGCCACTCTGGCCTCCTTGCTGCTTTTCAAACTAGCCACACACACACTCCTGCCTCAAGGCCGTAGCACCTGCCCTTCCCTCTGCCAAGACTGTTTTTCTTCCAGACATCCCCACAGCCTGCTCCCTCACCTACCGCAAGACTATGTTCAAATGTCACCTTCTCTGTGAAGCCTTCTCTGGCCACCATCTTTACAATTGCACCTCCCCCCCGACACTGCCCAGACTCACCCTGGGGACTCACTGTCCCCCTTTCCATAACAACTATTATAGAGAAACATCCTATGTTATTTATTTTTTACTTTGTTCATCACCAATTTTCCCACTAGAATGTATCTCCATGAGAGGGGGCAGTTTTGTCTGTTTTGGTCATTGCTGGAACCCCAGTATCTAAAACAGTGCCTGGTACATAGTAGGTGCTCAACAAATAGTTGTGGAATGACAGACAATCCAGCTAACTTGCAAACCTTACCTCCTAGTACACTCTGCCACCCTATTCCCAGTTGCACGTGCTTATGTTCTAGCCTCATGTGACACACCTTCTTTTGGTTTACCCCCAAGCTTTGCCCACATAGAATGTCCCCTCTTACCCCTCTTTGCCTGTTACAGTCCTTTCCAGCCCTCAAAACCTAGGGGCCAGCACTTCTTCCATAAAGCTTTCTCAGATACCTTCTGGTGGGATATTTTAACCCTCTAAAACATGTACTTCAAATGTCATTTTTCTAGCGTGTCATAATTTGAGAGTGGCCCAGTATGATCTCTGGGTCCTGATCACTTCTAATAAGTTATGGGTTCACTTTCTTTTCCGGAAGTTTCTAATACTGACAAAGAAGTTTATATTCTGGATATAGCTAGAAGCATCTCCTAGACCTCATATATTTTTTGGGTTGAGCTAACATAAACATGTCTCTATAAAACAAAAAAGACTGTAGAACACGCTGGTCAAGAAGGATAATGTGCCGGGCGCAGTGGCTCACGCCTGTAATCCCAGCACTTTGGGAGGCTGAGGCGGGCAGATCATAAGGTCAGGAGATCGAGACCATCCTGGCTAACACAGTGAAACCCCGTCTCTACTAAAAATACAAAAAAATTAGCCAGGTGTGGTGGTGGGCACCTGTAGTCCTAGCTACTCAGGAGGCTGAGGCAGGAGAATGGCATGAACCCTGGAAGCGGAGCTTGCAGTGAGCTGAGATCGTGCCACTGCACTTCAGCCTGGACGACAGAGTGAGACTCCGTCTCAAAAAAAAAAACAACAAAAAAAGGATAATGGACACTGTAGTGGGATGGATCTGGATTCACACCCTGGCTCTGACATTTACTAGCTGTGCACCCTTCAATGAGATACCTAACTGCTCCAAATCTCTGTGTCCTTGGCTAGAAAATGAGGGAAGGTTTAGACATGGTGGGCTTGTTGTCTCCAAGGTTCTTTCTAGCTCACAGATTCCGAGAGGCTCAGAGGCTCTGGCCCTACCAGGCTCTCCTCAGTCCTCTTGGGAGCATGGGGGCAAGCAGCAGAGTAATCAAATGTGGGGCCCAATCCCTACCCTAGTGGATGGGACCTAACTTCCCATCCTAGAAGATGGTGTCCCATTGTACAATGAGTTGGGTTGCTGCAGTATTTTGACCACTCTGGGACTTAATGATAGATATTCTTATAGATTTTTAAAACCAAGTCTCATGGGTATGGGGCCAAGGAGAGCAGAGGATAAATGGAGTTAATTGGTAATGAGTTCCTTTCTCACTGTGCTTTGGAGATGCTCATCTAATCTACTGACTCTGAATGAGCAATTTGGCTGCCTAATTAGGTTAACCAATAATTTCCCTTTTGACACCAGGCTGCTTGACAATTTGGGGCAGGGGTAACTGTGATTCTGTTTCATTGTTTCCTTTCAAAGTAGATTTCTTAATTTGCCTCTGGGATTAAATCAGGTACATTCTTACTGTTCCCCAGACCCATCATGCTTCTGCATGCCTCCAAGCCTTGGCTCATGCAATTGTCTCTATTGCGAATGCCTCTCTCAGATCCCTCACACTCAGTGAAATCCTACTAGGCTTTCAAGCGCCATGCATAACATGAGTGGAATGAAGGAATCAGCCTTTGCACCCTCAGGGCAAAATGAACTGCTCCTTTATTGTTATCATCCGGCTCTTTAAAAAATTAATATTAATAACTCCCGTGAATTAAGGCCCAACACAGACCAGATGCTTCACAAATGCTGTGAAGCATTTGTGTAGTACAGGCTCACGGCAACACCTCAAGGAAGGAAGATGGCATGCTGTTTTTGTATTTTTTTATCCTGTGAAAAATACATAACAGTTAATCTTTTTAATCATTTTGAGGAATAGAGCTCAGTGGCATTAGTGTAGTCACACGGTTGTGCATCCATTACTCTTATCTCTGAACTTTTTCATTATCCCAAACCGAAAATCTGTACCCATTAAACAATAACTCCCCAACAGCCTCTTCTTAGTCCCTGGTAACCACTGACGTGCTCTTTTTAAAATGACAAAACTGTGGCTCCAAGAGGTGAAATGACTTGCCCAAGATCTCAGAGCTGGGACTGTGGCAACCAGGACTTGAGGCCAGGTCTCCTCACTGGACTCTGAAACTAGCATTCTTTTTCCACTCTGCAACATTGCCTGCTGCACCTCTATTAAAGAGCTGCAAGGTGGTCACAGCCCTGCCTCCCTCACTGGTCATCTAGAGTCCACATCCTAGAATCATGCTGCACACTGAAGGAGCTCAGCATAGCTGTGGGACGAATTACAGAATGAACCCACAAAGGACACTGTGTCAGCTTGACCCAGTGCTTGGGAGCGAAGCTCGAATTGCAACCTCTGCTTTCTAAAAAACATCTATTGCATGCCGACTGTGTTCCTGACAGGCGAGCTTCTCACTACCCCCCCACCCCAGCCCCCGCGGCTTCAGCCTGTTGGCCTCTCAAGGCAGGAGAGGAGAGGCCTGAGGGCTGGCTCTGCCTGAAGGCCCCTAGTAGGAAGATTTGTGTTTACATTACCCAGTCAATTCTGTATTTATTTTAGATATTAAGCAGTGACATAAAAGCTGCTGACATTAACCTTCAGGGGAAGAAATTGTCTTTAATGGACCCCATAAAAGTTATTATTGATGGCAGCTGCATGCAGCATCACTGTGACCTCAGCAAAAGCCTCCACCGCTATCAATACTGTTGACAATTACTATTGACTAATGCAAGGCCGGGTGTGGAGGCAGAGTAAATATTCCTGTGGCTGGAGGTTGCTGGGGGTTATGCTTCACATTTTACATTTATCTGGTAAGGATCTCTGAGAACTTGGTTGCACATTTTTGGTGGCCTCAACTGAGAGCTGAGGACGCCTGCAGACTCAAACGGAGGCAGGCAAAGGACTCAGAGAGACCAGACTTCAAATATAAGCTCTGCCAACTTGGTGACTCGCAGGCTATTGTGTCTCAGTTTGGAGCCTCAGGTTTCCCATTTGGCAAATGGGAATGCCACTGAGTTGCCAGGGAGATTAAAGGCAATTGCACATGTACAGTGGTAGGCCCATAGCACGAGGTTGCTGCCTTTGCTCTACCCCTGAGAAGTGACCACACTGTGATCTGTTGATTGACAGGTTCAATGGAACTGAGCCCTGTTCTGATGGTGAGATCCGAGTTCTCATCAAAAGAAAAGGAGAGCACTGGCTGGGGCCCGGGGGTTTGATGAGGTCAGGAGGAACTAGAGAAAGATGGGAGAGGGGGAAGGTAAAAGAAAAGGGAGAGACAGGGTAAAAGGAACCAAGACTTTTGTGGTAGAGCCTGGCTCCAGCACAACTAGATATGTGGCCCTGTGTACAGCCTTTAATCTCTCTGTGCCTCAGTTTCCTCCGCTATAAGTTGGGGAGATAATAGTGTAAGAGGAACGTGAACCTAATCAGTGAATAAAAGGGAGCCATTCCCATGATTGCTGTCATGATTTAGATCTGAGTAATGCATAACAAAGCTGTTAATGTAACTTCCCAACCAAGAGCAAGTAGACAACCTTTGGGCACCTATCGGGAGTCTAGGTTTAGAGAGTCCAGGCTTGGAAGGGATGTGGGAAACAGAAGCCCTTTATTAGATTCATCTGCCTACCTCCTCTGCCCACCCATCTACCCTGAGTACAGTGAGGCTTTGAGTTCTGTGGCCAGTGTGGAAATGGATGATCATAAAGAGATGACAACATGGCCAGGGGAGCAGGCAGCCATTTCTTCGTCCCATTATCAAAGGCTGAAACTCTTCAGGCTTGATTAATATGTCATTATCACCCAACAGAGGCTTAATTCAGCTGTAATTCAGCTCTCAGAGAATATACAATAATGTGGGCAGTGTGCACCTGTTTCTGTCATGACGTCATGGAAAGTGATCATTTGTTACCATGGCAAGAAGGCTTCAAAAGAACAAATAACCCAAGTATTTTGCTACAGAGGGAACTCACTGTAACTAGGGCTGTAAGAGTAAAGATTTTAGAGTCATATAGGCTTGAATTC
Source organism: Pongo abelii (assembly GCF_028885655.2). Classification (NCBI taxonomy): domain Eukaryota; kingdom Metazoa; phylum Chordata; class Mammalia; order Primates; family Hominidae; genus Pongo; species Pongo abelii. Next base: position 81,128,066 of record NC_071994.2, read on the forward strand.
CAATCTCATTTTGCTAGCTGTGTGACCTATGCAGGTTTCTTAACTTCTCTGGGCTGTGGTTTCCTTACTGTATGCAATGGGGATAATAAAACCTTCTTCAAAGGGTTGTAGGGGGAGTAAATGAGATAATATAGCTAAAGCAGTTAGCGCTGTGCTCAGGTTGAGGTAATTTTTTTTTTTTTTTTTTTTTTTGACAGAGTCTAGCTCTGTTGCCCAGGCTGGAGTGCAGTGGTGCAGTCTTGGCTCACAGCAACCTCTGCCTCTGGGGTTCCAGTGATTCTCCTGCCTCAGCCTCCTGAGTAGCTGGGATTACAGGTGTGTACCACCATGCCTGGCTAATTTTTGTATTTTTAATAGAGATGGGGTTTTGCTGTGTTGCCCAGGCTGGTCTTGGACTCTTGGCCTCAAGCAATCCATCCACCCCAGCCTCTGAAAGTGCTGGGATTACAGGCCTGAACCACCATGCCCAGCCATACAACTATTAAGTATTAATGCTGTTATTATTATCATTTTCCTCTTGCACACCTTCATCTTGTGCATGCACTTAGAATCCAAGAATTCTACATCTAGAAGGGCCTACAGGTCATTTAGCTCAGCTAGACCCAAAAAGTGTTTATTAGAATACTGGTCCCACCAGATGCTCTGAGAATAAAAAAGTTCTGTGGTCAAATCGATTTGGGGAATGCTGCATACATCCCCCCTTGGTAATTTATCCATTAGCATGCACATTAACGTCTTAAAAACTCTAAGAAGCCCTGCAGTAAAGAAACTGGTTTAAGTTTGTTTGATTCAGTGTTTCCTACATTATTTGACCACAGAACAGCCCCCTACCCCATCTAAGAACTAACATTCTCAGATCAGGGAATGCTAATTTCATTTAAACTATTTATTTTATAGATGAGGAAACTGAGGTCCCAAGAAAGGATGCAATTTACCCAATGCCACACCCTAGACCAGTAATAGAACTGAGGCTCCCTACCTGCTGTGGTGTGGTGGCACAGACCCTATTCTCTTTGTGCCAGGCCCTGCACTGCCCTTCAATTTAGTGCTCAAGTTCAGTGCGTGGTCGGGGTGGGGAGAAGCAGGGCTGCTGGCTGGGTATGGCCTTGGGAAGGTGGGTGAGGGAGTGTGGGTGGTATCCCACCAGAGAGAGGGAAACTCTTCTGGTACTGAGGTCATTGACCCCTTCACAGGGCTGGCTGGGGACCAAGGGAGAGTGACACTGCCAAGCCAGTACCCAGTAGCCAAGCCATTGCCACCCTCCCACCCCTAGACAAGTACGCAGGCTCCCTAAGTGAACATGTTAGTGCTCTGGCAGGATGCACCTTTGGAACTCTGCTGCATGGGACTCTGGACCCTAAGGGGATACATTTCTCCACCTGACCCTGACCATGTGTGGTCTCCTGCCCATCCCCAATCTGGGGATCAATCTTGGTTTTGCACCACTCAGTTGGAGCCTCCTCTTCAGAGACTAACCCCTCTAAGCCTCATCTCTGACCTGGTGCCTGCCCTGATCCAGGGGAATCCAGGGCGAGGATCTACATTTGAAGCTAGAAGCCAGCAGGGGGCACTGGCACCGGGCTAGGTGCTTCCTGTTCTATTAATAATTCAGACTGCCCTCCCCCTACCCCTTTGCTGGCTCTGGTGTGGAAGCACCAGCGGGCCTCCTCTTCACTGGGCTTCCCAGAAACAGCCCTCCAGGTGCTGGGGCTGTTCCTGGGCTCTGCCACTCTTTCCTTTGCTGCCAGAACCCGGCAGGACCCACCTCGGTGCTGACCTGGCTCAGTAAAGCTGCCCAAGAGCTGGTAGGTCATGAAATATACAGAAGGGGAGATTCCCCCCGGGAGCTAGTCTCCATGCAGGACCACGTTCGACTCAGAGCCCCTCAGAATTCTGCCAGCAAGGTCCCAAGGGAGAAAGAGGAAGACGCTGAAACTGGCCCCCCTTTCCTCCACCATGAAAAGGAGGTGTGTGAACCAGGTGTCATCTTTTCCTCCCACAGCCTCTCTCAGGCCTTGGGAAGGAGCCTCAGGGAGGAGAGTGGAATAAGGAGTGTGCAGCTGGCACTTCCTGGGATCAGGGGGAAGCTGCAGCAAAGCTTCAAGTTTTAATTGTTAAAGTTTATTTTTTTTGTCTTTTCACTTTCTTTTTATTTTTAATAGACAGATAACAATTGTATATATTTATAGGGCACAATATGATGTTTTGATACCTAAATACACTGTGGAATGATTAAATCAAGTTAATTAACATATCCCTCATCTCACATACTTATTTTTTTGTGGTGAGAATATTTAAAAATCTACTCTTTCAGCAACTTGGAAATATATAATGCATTATTATTAACTTTAGTCACCATGCTGTGCAATAGATTTCAAAAACACATTCGTCCTAATTGAAACTCTGTACCCTTTGACAACATCTTCCCTAAACCTCAAGTTTTAAGGTATCCCCAAATGACAGTTTTTGTTTGGAAGCCATCCTCTGAACAACATAAGATGCTGATGCGGGACAGTGTTCCTGGAGGTTGCCCAGGACTGCTGAGCACCTGGAGCTAGAGATGGCACGAGCAGGATTCAGGCAGGACCAGGCCTTGCTGATTTGATAGAGGATAAACTATGGGGGATCTGTTACCACTGCCCCATGCCCTCTCTTCTCCCCTGCACACAGGCACCTTATAAGCAACGACCCAGAGACTTATGCGCCTCCCTAATCCGGAAGGAAAGAGCAGCGACCCAATCTCTGGCATGTCACTCATGGGTAGGCATTTCACGTGACTCTGCAAAACACTCTGACTTTTGACCCCTGAGAGTAAAGCAATTTTTCACCAACTTCACCAGAGCCCCAGGCAATGGAGCAGGAAATCAATATTGTAAATAAAACCCCGGCCCCACCACCAAGGCACCCGGCACACACCAAACCAGCCACTCACCAGTCTCAGTGTTTTCGTGCTCGGTGTCGGTGAGTGTGAGGTTGGAATTGGCCCGGCTGGACAGGCAGGAGCTGCGCCCTGACCGTGTGCTCCGGCCCCACAGCCGCACGGGGTGCTCAGGGGACAGCACCGTGTCAGCCTCCATGTCGGCATCAGAGCTAGCCCCCATGGAGTAGCCGCAGTGGGGGAGGCCAATGTCTGTCCGGTACAGGGTTCCGTGAGGGGGCGTCACTTCTTCCAGCCCCAGCTCCCGCAGGGTGAAATTGGCACCTGGGAGGAAACACAGGTGAACTTGGTTAGGGCACTGAGACGTGGTCTGCCTCTGCCTCTGCCTCTGCCTGAAGCCCGGCCTTCTTACCCCAGGGCTCACTGTCGTTCTTTGAACTTGCTGTGGCATTCTATGCCCATGCCTTTACTCAAGTGATTGCCTCTGCCTGGAGGGCTTTTTCTGCCCCCTCTTCACCAGCCTGAACCCTCCATTTCCCTTAAGCCTCAACTCAAATGGCTCCTGCTCTGTGAAGTCTACCCCAATACCAACACCTGTGCAGAATTCACTGTCACTTTCTCCAAGCTCCTTCCAGAGTCCTTGGGCCTGGTCATACTGCACAGTAGAGTTGTTTAAGGGTCTACCCCTCTGCTGGAGGTGACCTCAACAAGGGCAGGCACCATGTTTTGCTCATGCTTATTCTTAAATCTCTGTTCCTAGAACAAAAATGCAGTACTCAGAAGGGGCTCAATAAATGCTCGTTAAAATGAATTGAGGGCTTCAGGTCTCCTTTTCCAGGGAGGACTTGTCAGCAAGTCCTGAGCAGGGCAGAAGCCCAGTCAATGAGATCTAAATGTCTCCCTTGGAGCCAGAAATTCCTTTCTGGCCAGGTCAAGAAAGCCTGAAGCTTAAGAGTGAAGAAGATGGGGACTGGCAGAGAAAAGTCAGCCTCACACCAGGAAAAAGGCTGTGCCTGCTGCTTCCTCATCCCAAGTGGGTCTGTGATGGGGAACTGGCAGAGACAGGTCTCTTGAGGGCTTGGGCAGGCCTGGCAATGCCTAGGACAGAGGCTGGGGAGGACGTGGGTAAGAGAAGGTCACCTAGGATTAGTACTTGAGTGACAAAGATAATGCTGACGTCATGGAAAACTAGCCTCCCTGTCACTCCTGCATGTGAATTCAATGTCTATTCAGGGACAGCTTCTCCCATACTTCTAGTATTTCCAGGAATGTGTTGCAGGGAAAAGGAAGAGGGAGTATACAAAGGCAGTAACGGTCAGATTCCACTTAACGTGATGATCTGGAGAACTGGACTTATAATCAGGCAGAACTCACATTTAAACCAAGTCACGCTGGCCCTGGGTCTGTACAGAGATACAGCAGTGAATAGGATACAGTGCCCAACTTTACAGAACTCTCTGGTGGGTAGGAGAGACACAACCAAACACATGATTAAGTGTGCAAGTTCAAAGTGGGGAGATCCACAGAGTGTTCTGGGAGCGCAGGAGCAGAAGGTAGGATATTGGGGTGAGGAGCTTAGAGGAGAGGTTTGCGATGAGAGTGAATGTGGAGAATGACAAGTTAGAAAGCAGAAGAGGTGGATGGCCAAGCTTTAAAGGCCTCGTTGGCCAGGACTGAATAGGACAAGCCTGCAAAGGAAAGCAAGAAAGAACTGCCGGAGAGGTAGGAGGGGAGCCAGCAGAGATGCTGTCTTATTATAATGGTGTGTCTCACTCTTACAGATAACCCTGTGCTCCCCGGGTGTGTCCTAATTATCTGAATCTAACACCTATCACACCTGCTGCAGAGCAGGTGCCCTGTAAAAGTTAGGTAACCACACACATGCACACACACACAAACGTGCGCTCACACACACACATGCACACAAGCACACACACGAGCGTGCACACACGTGCACACACACACGAACACACGTGCACACACATATGCGCAAACACGCACATGCGCACACACGCGCACACATGCACACTCGAGCGCACACACGTGCGCACACACATGCACACGCACATGCACGCACCAGCATGCACACGCACACACGCACACACTCTGGCAGTACTCTGGACAACAGATAAGGGGACAAGGAAGCAGGGAGGAGAGACCAGCTGGGGTGCTGCTGAAATGCAAGCTGCTGCGCTAGGCTGTGGTGGTGGGTGGAGGTGTATCTCAGGCCGCCTACTCAGCTGGCTCAGGCTGGGACAGCCTTGATGCCAGGTTACCGTCATGAAGTACTTCCACACAGCTTGGTAAATAACTTGTGCCAAGCCACCTCAGTGCCTCCTTCCACACCCAGTGCCTTTCAGCCTCTGCTCTGGCTGCTCCAGCCCCTTCCCAATACCCCCAATCTCCTCATGATCCAGTTACTAAACAAAGGGTTAATGTCAGCGGACCAGGCATAAAAGAAGCCTGTGGGCTCTGCTCAGTGGCCAGGCAGACATTCCAATTGGTTAGAGGCTGGGCCAACCAGATGTTAAGTATTTTGCATACCACTCCTCTGTGCCCTACTCCAATCTGCCCTCTGATTCTGCTCTCCTTCTAAGAAAAAGAAAATGCCAAATTAGAGCCTGAATTCCTCAGTCTGCTTCCTGCTCTCCCTGCATATCACACTCCCTGGCCGCTCTCTGATCTACACTCCTCTGTCCTGCTTGCCCCCTGTCCCCATCCACAGTTCTATCTGTGCTCTGTTCGGCCGGCCCTCTCAAAGAGAAGCCACTCACATGTTACGAATAATGACTCTTACATCAAGTGAAAAATCAAATTTATTTGCAACAAACAGCCTGGGCTGCATTGATTTCCATCAGGCTAGTCCTGCATACCCTTTTAAGCAGCCAGACTCAGCATCAATACGAGTGAGTTAAGACATCTCGGGACTGGGGAAATGCAAGGTAAGGGCTCACTCTAAGGGTTCCATGATCCTGTTGAGCCAGCCAGCTCCTCTGATGTGTGAGTCTGGAAGATTTACTTCATCCAATTTAAGAAGTCCTCATGGTTTACTTGCTTTATGTCCTTTTTGGCCTCTTTTCTGAGGCCCCGGGGCACGAGTTGACATCCCATCTCACTCAACATCTAGCTGTGCAATCTTGGGCTGCTGATCACCTGAGCTTCAATGTTCTTGTCTTTAAAATGGGATGATAATCTATGACCTGCTACCTTCAAAGGATTTTTGCGGATCCAGGGTGATAATTTGAAGGAGAGTATTTTGTAAACTGCTACGCACATGCCAGCCTATGAGATGAGAATGCTTATTTGTTATTTACAAAGACAAAGAGCTGCCCCTTCCTTGAGCCTCATGTGCTAGGTCCAAGCCAACCAGGGCTCACTGAGCTCTGTCACTTATGGACAGGACAGAGCAAGAGAAAAGCTTTCAGAGACCATTTTGTCTCTTCTCTTTGGTGAGATCCAGAGATGACAATTAATAACAGGCAGCATGTCTGAAGCATCTGTTCTGTGCCAGGTACTGGTGTCAAGTGTTTTATTTACAGTTCTCATCAATCCTTACCACCTATTAGGTACTGTTTATCTGTTTGCACAGGTGAAGTAGCTGAGAATACTAAAAATGGCAGAGCCACAGTCCAAATCTAGGTCTGTTTGATGCCAGAGTTGGAGCCTTAACCATAAGCTGGGAAAGGGACTGCTCATTTTTCAAGCCTCACAGGCAGAACAGGTCAGCTTTCACATGGACATAGGCCTGTGGGAGAGAATGGAAATGAAGAGGCCATAGGTGTGCTCTGTCTGTGTGTGTGGCCAGCTCCTCTTACCTCTGCGATCTTGAGCAAATGATTCACCCTGGGGTTGTTATGAGAATTAAATAACATTGTCGAAAGGCATATAAATTACATAGCACAGTGCTCAGCTGCCCTGTCTGTGAAGGGGGAGAAGGGCAGAGCAAAATCAGGGTGGGCTGCACAAATTGTCAGGCATCGGTCATGACCCAACAGGCATCAAAGAGGGCTCAAGCCTCTGCAGGCAGAAAAACAGGAATCACTGAGGCACCAGGGTAGGAAAGAAATATCATGGCAGGTCTGGAAGCCTGAGCAGTTCAGCAGGGCTGGCCCATGAGTGGTGGAGTGTGGAGAGTTAGGGGATAAAAAAAGTCTAGAAAAACAGAAACGGATTTGGGGAAAGAGTTCTATGCTAGGGGGAGCTCAGTTTAAGGGCAACAGGGAGTCACCCCCAAGCTTCATCTGGCTGCAGTACAGAGAATGGCTCAAGGCAGGCAGCTCTGGGTGAAGGGGGGTGGTTGTGGTTAATCCTCCAAGAAAAATGATAATGGTTTGCACTGGGAAGTGTCAGAGGGAATGGCTAAGAAGAATGGATTTGAATACTGGGGCAGGATGGATAGGCTTTGGGGACTACTGTAGGTAGAAAGTGCAGGAGAGGGAGCCAGGCACCAGAATATTCTACAAATTACTAAGTTTTCATGTCTAACCATCTCAGTAAGGTCTTCCTCTCAAGGTCACACAGGGCTTGACACAAAGAAACTGCTAAATACATTTGTTGAATGAATAGCAAAACTAGGAACTAACATTTATTCAGCACTTACTTGGTATTATCATGCTTACCACTTAAAGGCCATCTCATTAAGTCCTCATGACAATTCAGTGCACTAGGGAGGCTTCTCACGGCCATCTAACAGTTGAGGACTGAGGCTTAGAGGGGAGCCTAACTCAGCTCTAGGCAGGTAGACAAACACTGGAGCCCAGCTCCTAACCATCTCACTATGCCAGGGAAGTGGGTGAGCGAGAAAATAAATAAGAATGAACTACAGGGCAGGCTTTTTACCAGGTCCAAGTGCCCAAATGGCAGAGACTTGCTGTTTATATGGCACCCCAACTGGTGTTCCAGCTCACCTGTGTCACGCCCACCTGCGCCACGCCCACCCGAGCCCATGCCTACCTGAGCCAAGCTCACCTGCGCCCGGGCCCCGCCCCCTCGGCCTTGCCCTCACCTGTGCGGCAGAATTCCTCGGCCTCCTGAGGCACAATGTCCTTGACGCGGCTGCCATAGGCTAGGCGGGTGTCCTGGTCGTAGGCCTTCAGGGTCTCGCTGGAGCTGTAGGATTTCTGCGGGGCTTTGCCCTCCTCGCTGTCCGCGGACGAGCTGGTGTAGCGGCGCTCGGTGTCGCGGCGCCGGGTCAGCGAGCGGTAAGGCTTCCTCTCCTTCACGTCCATGGCCTCCGGCCCACGCTCCTCCACATCCACAAACAGGGTCCTCGCCGCACTCAGGGCCGAGTGGTCTAGAGCCAGGGAAACCAAAGATAGGGCGTGAGAGGCAGAGAACATTCCCGGGTTCATCCTGGGCCTGGATTCACCCTTGCAGCCGTGTGGACAGAGAACCCCAGGCAGTGGAGGAGTGGGTACCGCTCCACCATTACGCAGCCCGTAAGGGGCAAAGGAAACTCGCACCCAGGACCTCTAATTACAAATCCTGCCCCTTTCTGCTACTTAACCTATTCACCTTGAAGAGGCCTCCTCCAGTGATGGGCACCAAGGAAGCTGACAGCAAAGGCCAGAGAGCACTGGTGGTTAGTAATATTCCTAGGTAGGAACCAAGCCTGTTTGGTTCCCATCACATCCCACGTGGAGCAGGGCCTGACCCAGCTGTGGCCCAGGGCTCCTTAAAAATCTGTGAGATGAATGATTGCATGCAAGCACTAGGGTAAGCACTTTGCATATATTATCTTAGTAAATCTTGACATCTTCTGAGATGTTATTAGTCTCTCCAACCTCTTTTGGAAATGAGCTAAGGTATAAACAACCAACCCACACTTAACCACTACCAGATGATTATATAATTATTTGCTTTTTGCCCATCTCCTTCTGCTAGTCTGTAAGCTCTATGAGAGCAGAAACTTTACCTGTACTGCTCACTCCTGGTCTCTAGCACCTTGAACAAGGGCTGGTACACAGTAGGTGCCTAATAAAGATGTGTTTAATTAACCAGCTAACCATCCCCATCTGACAGATGAGAAAACTGAGACTCGGAACCCCCTTCAAGGTCACTTAGGTGTCAAGTAAAAAAGCCAGGATTGGAACTCAGATCTGTTTGGCTCTAAAGCCTGCATTTTTCCTATTCCATTCTGCCTCCCTGAGACGTCTCCCTCCTACTCTTAGTACACAAAAGTGCCCTTCCAGTTACTCAGAGAATGTCCCTCACCTCCAGACTTGCCCATCTCATCAGTGCCACCGTCAGCAATGGGCAGCACAGTGTCTGCCCCACCCATCTGGGTGTTGCTAGAAGGTCTGACTGGTGGGAAGCTCGTAATAGCCCTTTCTCCTCTTTTCCCCATCTTGACCCTTCTGCCCTACACTGACACCCCTGGATTTTTGAGTTGTGATAGCACCCTCTTTCTCCCTCCAAATGTCTTCTTTTAGCTCTGGGGTAGCAAACACAACCATACAGGCCAGGAGCTCAATACAGAAGGAAAGCAGAATATCCTCCGTAGAGACATAGGGCATCACTTAGTTTTTATGAAACACAACCTGCTCAGTTCTGGCTTTCCATTGCTCCATCTTTCAGAGCAGCATGGGTACACAAGACATTCCCCTGCTTCACTGTCCAATTAGAGAGACAGCAGAGCAAGAGCTGTGATAAATGCTGCCAACATCAGATCTCAGTGTCCAGGGTGGGGCCTTGACAGCTGGGAGGGTGGGTCTGTCCAAGTGCTCGCCTGTGCTGCAAAGTGGGAGTGTGGGTGGGAGTGTCTGGGGGGTGGGGGTGTCTTGTGAATTTTTAAGACAAGCTGGAAATTTGGAGTTAGATATAAAAGATATGACTTTAAAATGTTGATCCATTATTATTATTTAATTTTAATACTTTGCAGGCCAAACAAAACAGACTGCTGAGTTGAATTTGCTCTGCGGCTCGCAGTTTCCAAATTCTGCCTTTGATCATGGACATCAGAGGCAGCTCTTTGGCCCGTTTTTCCAAGAGTGCAAACATTTGTGATTTTATTGGTGCCTCATAATAACTGTGAAGTAGAGATTACAATTATTTTCATCCCCATATTATAGATGAAGCTACAGTGTCCCAGGGCCATATAGTCTCCTGCCCAAGGCCACATGGTGAGTTAGTTGCAAAGCTGGCACTAACTACATAGACTGCAATGCCTCGGGATTATACCTAGATCCAATTAAGATGAATAGGTGACACTATTTTGGTTCCCGATTCTCAAAATATCCCTGGAAATTAATGCTGGGGCAAGGGGTGTAACTCGAGACACGCAGAAATCAAATTATATTACTGAGGCTCAAACCCAGAGCTCTGAGCTCTGCCATCCGGATGCTCAGTCTCCCAATAGCTGGCAAGATGATAGTCCTCTGAGTGTCTGAGAAGCAGGAGCACAAGGAAGATCAGTGACAGTACCTTCTACTCCAGGGTTTTTAAAATTTTCTTGACTGCAGTCCATAATTAGAAAAACATATTATGGCCAGGCATGGGGTAGCTCACATCTGTCATCCCAGCATTTTAGGAGGTGAAGTGGAAGGATCACTACAGGCCAGGAGTTCGAGACCAGCCTGGGCACAGCAAGACCCTGTTTCTACAAACAAACAAACAAAAATTTAGCCAGGCATGGTGGCACATGCCTATAGTCTCAGCTACTCAGGAGGCTGAAACGGGAGGATAGCTTGGGCCCAGGAGGCCAAGGATATAGTGAGCTGTGATGATACCACTGTACTCCCCGCTAGGCAAGAGTGAGACCGTGTCTCAAGAAAAAAAAAATGACAATATCTTACATAATGACCCACTACACACATTGATGTATGTGAATGTGTGTGTTTATATGTATAAAAGAGAAACAAAAGATTCACAAAAGTTATTGCATGATGAGAAATGCACTCTGATATGTTCTATCTCATTCTCTTTCATTTTAAAAAAATGACTGATTATAACTCTAAATTGATATCATGACCCAATACTGGCTTTCAACCCAAAGCACTATTCTGGTATAATTTGAATGAGGATTTATGGCAACTGCTGCCTCTGCCTATTTACTTCTAACCCCTGAGTGACAATAATGATGATGATAATAATAAGCATAAGTACTCCATAATGTTAGCCATTATTAATATGACTCACTAATAACTCATATTAATAACTCATAATATTAATAATGGTTTTAACAATATAGCTAATAGACTCTTAGTAGCTAATATTTAATTATTGCTTGCTTTTACTATGATTATACATAACATCTTTAATCCTCACCCCAACCCTGTGATATAGGTATTATGATTCTCTGCAAACTGCAGATGAGAAATTGTGAGGTTAAGTATGCTGCCCAAGGTTACATGGCCCTGCCATGGTGGAGAAAAAATTGTGATCCTGAGGTTGAACTCAGCAAATGGGTATAACTGCTGTATGGGCTGTGCCAGGGGAATTTTTGAAGCCCAGGTCATGCTATTGTCCTGCTCATGCCCTCTAGCAGCTCTGCTGAGCCTTTGGGGTCAATTCTGGCTTCCTGGTCAAAATGAAGGCTCTTGTCAATCTGGCTCACCTCGCTTCCATCTTGCTGAGCCACTCGCACTTTCCTGGATGTGAACTCTGTGGCCTCTCTGACTTTGTGCATGATGTTTCATCACTGCACATGCAGCCCACTAGATGATCTTTTTTTCACGTCTGTCTCTCGCCTTGACTAGAGTTCCTTGAGGGTAGGTAGGCTTGGTATCTGGTGCTCACAAAATGCCTGTTAAGTGCATGCATGAATGAAACTACTTGGCAGCTACTTCATGTCTTCTTATTAAGCCTCAATAACATAAAATATTAGTAGTTCACTACCAATTAAGTAAAGTATTATGTAAATCTAAGGCTGAATTAGAGGCATTGCTCAGATGTACTCTTTTTTTAAATTTCAAAGGTAGCCCGGGCTTGAAGTATGCATCCCACATTGACTGGCTGAATGACCTTGGGCAAGTTATTAACCTCTCTGTGCTTCAGCTTTCTCATCTGTAAAACCTCTTAGGGTTGTTTTGAGGATTAAATGAGTTAATATGTGCCCCTAGCATATACAGTCCCTGATACACAATGAATGCTCAATAGATGTTAGCTATTATTATCACCAGAAAAAACAAACACATTTTCTTTTTAAAAGGCATAACGTAGAAGGCTACGGGTAAGTGTCAGTTATAACTGGGGAAGGGGCATCCCCTCAGAAGCATATGTTGATAAGGCTGAGAAACATTTTAGGCTGTTAAATTCGTGGGTGACTATTTCCTCTTATCAGTGTGTGCCTGTTGACTGAAGACATTGGCTTCAAGGCAAAGGCTCAGTAACCACAAATTATTAAGAACATACACACCTAACGCACAGCTTCCCTGTCACAAAGCTGAGGCAGGGAGAACATTCGGCTGGTTCTCATTTCCTTAAATTTTTTTTTTCACATTGTAGGCTTAATATAGTAACTCAGCAAATATTTGCTGTTTTTGAACAGATGGGAGGTCAGTTATGGTTCACACTCAAACTGGCATTTAACAGAGCGAGAAAGAAGAGGTTGCGGTGAAAGAGGAGTGACAGTGGGGAAATGCTCCCTTTGGAGCAAGGGACTTCAGCACAGTGACCTGGAGCCCCCTGGCAGAAGGACAGAAGGAGTGCTGGGGAAGGGGCCCACTTCAGACCCTGCAACCCCCAGGCACAGGCTCAGGGACAGAAGCACATGGCACATATCCATGCCTAAACGTGTTTGCTCCCTCCTTACCCGCCAACCTCTGGGTTCCCCATAAAAACCATGAGCGTGACATCCAAGGCTTCTGGAGATCTGAACTTTCCTTGTCTCTCTCTGTTTCCTCTCGCTGCCACAGAGCAACCTGTCTCCCACAGACTCATATGCTCCATTTCAGTTGTGCAGAACTGCCTGCCATTTGCCAGATATCCCATACTCTTTAACATTGCTGAGCCTCTACAAGTGGTGTTGGGTGGACTCACCTAAGGGCGGCACCAGCAGGAGATGGGGGCAGGGTCACGTTAGGTGAGAGGCCAGACTGTGTCTTCTCTGCCCCCTCTAGCTCTCTAGTCCTCTGTCCATGCCTTCTCCGTCAGGTAGCCCCTCCTCCAGGCCTCCGCTTTGTACTGGGCTCTGCTAACATGTTCCCCTACCCTCATCTGTGCAGGCCCAGTGATGTGCCAGTTTCTTGCTGTTGCTACAGCCCAGGTGTCTCACCATCAGGGCTGGCTCTCAGACCCTGCTGCACCTCCGTCTCTTCATTAAAGTCTGCTCCTCTAAGCCATCTAGAGTGAACTGTTTCCTGTTAGGATCCTGACCAATGATACAGCTTCACCCCTTACTTTCTGTTGGCTTTCAGCAATCATCATCATCATTGAACTAATAATAACACCAGCCACCACTTACTCAGGGTTTGCCATAGGCCAGGCACCCGTCAAGTGCTTGAGATGATTTCATTTAGTTCTCACCATTTCTACCTCTGTGAATTGGTCCCATTTTACTGATGAAGAGCCTGCGGCTTAGAGAAGTAAAATAACTGGCTTGCAGTCACACAGGAAGAGACTCAAGAGCTGGATGTGTCCAACTCCAAACCTTCTTTCCAGAACCCTCTACCCTGACAGTAATAGAATGAGCTCCAGGCTAGGAGTAAGGCCTGTCCTGGCCACCTCCTAGCTGTGTGGCCCTGGGCACAGGATGTTTAACTTATTCCAAGAGGCTGAGTTTGTTAGATGTTTTGTAAACTGTAATGTACTAAATCGGTATAAGGGATTGGAAAATAATTACTGTCAATGCCATCATTATTAGTGTGTTGTTATTTCTAAACAACAAATTATGTAACTACTTTAAACCTAGACCAAATTAGGCAGGTGAGAATGTTTTGGGAAGCTCGAGTAGCAAATATATACCTAAGGACCAAACTAGCAGCTCAGTCATTGAAGGCCTCCGGCTAAACAAAGAGGCTCCAATCAAGACAAAGAGCATGTGGCCCCCAGGCGAGCACATTGCCACTCACCCCAACTGTGAGATGTGCAAGACCCTGGCAGGGACTCGGCCCACCAGCCTGCTCCTGAGATGGCACAGTGTTCTGAAACTCTTCTCCAAGCAAAACCTGAGCACCACAAAGGTGCCTTAGAGAAGAATTCATTTTCACAAACTGTTGCAGACCAGTCTAGTGCTGGGCACTGGAGGTTCCAGAGATGAGCGGGTCACAAGCTCTCCAGTGACAGCTCACCATCTCTCTGGGGTGTCAGCCCTAGGGACCATCACCATCAGTGACAAATGCTTTGATAAAGTATAAACTGCAGTTTTATAAGCTTGTTCTTACGCTGACATGGGTCTTGGTTTTGGTGTGTCTGTGGAGAAGGAGAGTGGGCCCAGAGGAGAGGAGGGAAGAAGACATATGTATCGAGCACAGTGCTTTTCACATACCCCCATGAAAGCCATAATTATTTCTCATTTTTGAGGCCAGGCTAAAAGATCCAGTTATTTGGTCAAGTTCACATAGCCAGTAAAGGACAGGGCTGAGACCGGAACCCAGAACTTCTGACTCTAAAATCCATGTTTGGGTGGTTGTATGAGTTCATTTTCATGCTACTGATAAAGACATACCTGAGACTGGGTTATTTATACAGGAAAAGGGATTTAATGGACTTACAGTTCCACGTGTCTGGAGAGGACTCACAGTCATGGCAGATGGTGAAAGGCACATCTCACATGGTGGCAGACAAGAGAAGAGAGAGCTTGTGCAGGGAAACTCCACCTTATAGAACCATCAGATCTTGTGAGACTTATTCATTACCACGAGAACAGCATGGGAAAAACCTGCCCTCATGACTCAATTACCTCCCCCGGGGTCCCTCCCACAACACATGGGAATTCAAGATGAGATTTGGGTGGGGACACGGCCAAACCATATCAGTATTTTTTTTGTTTTTGTTTTTTTCCTTTACGTGAAGCTGGGCTTGGATGGATCTGGAAGGTTTGAACAGGGATGTGAATGTGGGGAGGCCTGGGAGCCCCCTGGTGGTGATGGTGATCAGGGGCTCATTGAAAACTACTGTTAATTGAATACCTCCTCATGTGCTTGGTACTGTGTAAATTATTTCAAATCCCTATAATAACTTGGTAAGTTAGGTATTATTCTTTTATTCTTTATTTTCTCTTATTTACTCTTATTTTATCAATGAGATAACAAGCCCAGAGATTAACTGGCTTGCTCTAGATCACATGGCTTCCAAGTGTCAGGGTCTAGATTTGAAACTGAAGAAAATGTTTGAACCTCAAGAAAAGGATCAAAAACCTAGTTCCATAGGCTCATTCACTTGGTAATCATTGCTAAGTCCCTTTTCTGTCCTAAGTGCTGCAAAAGATCCAAGGAGGCGTCACAGGAGACTCCCTTCTTCTCTCCTCCCCCAACTCCCAGTTCCTACCCTCCTGTGCCAAGCCTTGTTGGAGGCATCAGAGGACAAGACAGATGTGCTTCTGACTCCTAGATGCTTCTATACACTGGGCAAGTCAGACAGAGGGAGAGGCAGGGAAGGACACCACAGGGGCCTGCCCCACACCCAGGCCAAGGTGGCTCAGAGGTGGAGAGACCATCAGGGACCACTCCCCAGAAACAGTGACATCTAAATGAAAACCAAAGAATGTCAAGTAAAAGACGGTTTTGAGGTAAGGAGAGAAAAAAGTCTAGATCTGTGGCTTTCAAATTTCTCTTGCCTGCAGTAAAAATACACTTATATTGCAATCTGGGATACACACATCTACAATTTTTTAACTAAAACAAAAATTTCATGAAAAGATGCTGAACCTTACTGCAAGGGTGAAATCTGATATTTTCTTCTCTACTTAACTAGAATTATGAATGAGATGCCAACCTACAGTCTGAAAAACACTGTCCTAGATCACAGCATGGAAAAATGAACCTGGCACAGACAAAAGCCCAGTTATATTCCGGGAGTTCAGACTCTGGGGAGGAAAAGAGGTTGGAGAGAAAGCTTGAGAAGTGAGGAGGGAGCAGCCTGGTAGAAGAAATAAAGCAACATCCCTACATGGTAAATGTAAGCGGACAGTAAAATGCAAAATGCATGTGACAGAGAGAGCCTGCACTTGGAGGACCTGGTAGGGAGCGTGCCCTGCGGCTAGTTTTCAGAGGCCCTGCTGCCTTGGGAGGCTGGAGCTGGTCTGGAAGAATGGCAAGACTGTGGGGCCCGGGAGAAGGGGAGATATGGGAAATAAAGCTTTTGGTGTTTGAGGAGAAATTCAAGAAACAAACCTGGCCTCTTCACATGGGTTCCAGCAATATTTATGAAGGGGCAGGGGCCTGGAGCATTCGCAGAGAGACTTCTACAGACAGTACAGTGCTCCAAGAAACCTCTGCCCCTGCCAAAACCCGCAGGGAAATGGGGGCTGTTATCACCCCGGGTTACCTCGCAGCCTCAGATACAGCCAGAAACGAGCCAGGAAATTGACTGAATTCCTACTGGACTAAAGTTTTATAAGTTTTCCTTAACATAAGCACAGGGTGATATTTTTAGTTCTTTGTGTGTCAAAAAGGGCCCATAAATATTTCAGAGCTAAAATGTGTTCCACAAAATATAAGTCCTGGGTAGCATCTGTGTGTGTGTGTGTGTGTGTGTGTGTGTGTAAAATCGTGAATTTTACTTTCCTTATTCCTTCAATGTGTGGTCTTTGAGTCCTTTATTTTAAAGTGGGGGTGGGGAGGATGGGTTGTGGTGGTACCTGTTCTTGTACCAAGTATTGTGTTGGGCTTTGTGCAAACCAGAGAAGGAGGCACTGCTATCCCCACTTTACTGATTTAGAAACTGAGAGTAGCAAAGTGATGCTCAAGTTCACACAACACACCAGGACTGGAATCCGGGAGCTCTGCTTCCGAGGTCTGTACTCTCTGTTGTAGCACCCAGAGCACATTTCTCTGGCACTGTCACTTTGGGGAATCCCTGGCCTTTTTCAACAGTGAGACAGTGATTATAATAATGGTGGCTAAAAGCAAGGTCTTTATATGCATTACCTCACTGAGTTCTCACCACACCCAAAACCGTCCCCATTTTATCGACAAAGAAACCAGGATTTAGGGAGGTTAAGTATCTTGCCTGGAAGGCCACAACAAAAAAGTGACAGAGCTAGGATTCAAACCTGTGCCTGTCTGACCCCAACGTTCAAGCTTTTAATCATAACCTACACTGCTTCCTGCACAGGCCATTCTATATTCTAATCGGCTTAAATGTTCTATTTGTTCTTTCACCTTTTTAAAAAACATTATTAATTCTTCTGATGAACTGAGTCAGCACCTGGCCTGGACTCCTGGGAGAAGTGCTTTTACAGCTGCTGCTTGACACGTGCCCTGTACAGAAAGAGAACTGTTGGGACAGAGACAGGGCTTTCCTGGGAGCGTGGTGGAGTGTGGCTGTGTGCCCAGCCTGGCTGCAGGGACATCCCTAATAAGCGGCTGGCAGGCAGGTGACAGATGGTGCCGCTGTCTACAGAAGCCATCTTGCCCTTCTGTTAGAGAGCTTGTCAGAGGCCGGGTATCAAAGGGCAGACAGCTGCTGTATGGGCACTGCTTCTCTGATCCTGAGCTGCAGAGCTGGGAGGGCTCCCACCAGAGCTGCCTGACCCCCTAGAGGGCTGGGCATGTGCAGGGCCTAGGACACAACAGGCCTTCCATCAACAGATGGTATTATGGTAGCTGTGTCTTCCAGATTCCTTTGGTCTACATCCTTCCTGCCCCCAAAGCCATGTAGGAGCCAATGATTCCCTTTGACAAATGGTGGCATCTTAGAGTCAGAAAATGTGTTAGGCTGGGCACGGTGGCTCACACCTGTAATCCCAGCACTTTGGGAGGCCAGGGAGGGCAGATCACTTGAGGCCAGGAGTTTGTGACCAGTCTGGCCAATGTGGTGAAACCCCATCTCTATGAAAAATACAAGAATTAGCTGGGTGTGGTGGCCCACACCTGTAGTCCCAGTTACTCAGGAGGCTGAGGCATGAGAATTGCTTGAATCTGAGAGTTGGAGGAGGTGGCAGTGAGCTGACATCGAGCAGCTGCACTCCAGTCTGAGCAACAGAGTGAAACTTTGTTTCAAAAAAAGAAAAAGAAGAAAGAAAATGTATTAGGATTGAAAACAACATCAAAGGTCAGCTGATTCAAGCCCCATCAGGTGCCTGAACCCTCCTCAGTCCCATCCCTACTGAGTGGTCACACCAGCTCCAAAGCTGGGGACTTTACTACCTCAGGGGCCTGAAACCTGCCTCCTTTTAGCTGCCTTCCACAGGCCTCAACTCTACTCCTTGGGGTCTCAGGAAATAAGCCTAATGCCTTTGCCTCAGCAATAGCTCTTCCAGACTGAAGACCGGGCTGGTCTGGGTGTCTGCGTCCTCTCTTCAGATTTAACATGTCTCCTACAGTTTTCAAGCCCTCACCTTTCTGGCGACCTTTTCCTTGGGTTTGTCCAACCTCGTTCCCTCTTTCCCATCCAACAAAGCTTTATGAGATCCTAGGGTAGACCCGGGGACAAGGGGTTGGAGCGGATGCAGTCTTGATCCTCGAAGAGCCCACATGAATGTCAGAAGAACAAACACGTCTACAGGTGATTCCAGTACAAAGGACGCAAAACAGCAACTGACACAGACACCCAGGGTAGGGCGGCACTGCATCAGGTGGGGTGGGCAGCAGAGGCTGCCTGAAGGAGGAATCCCTGGGCCGGGTCTGAAAAGCCGAGCAGGGGTTAACAGGGCAGGGAGAGGAAGACGATCCTGTTTGCCTGCCTGCCTCTCCCATTGTGCTGACTGGAATCCACTGGGAGCCTCTTGGTGCAGCCTGAATGTCCCCCCTTCACCCCTTTCTCCTGTACCCAACACATGTTGCCTTGGGGCACTCAGTCCCATGTGGCTTTCTTGGAAGCCAGACCCACTGGGGCCCCAAGTACAGCTGGCCGTTAGGACTCTGAGTTTCCTTGTAAGCAGCACTTTGGGAAATTGCCTGTCTCTTCTGTACTTCAGGCCCCAGGGAAAAATACTTCCTTCCTTCTCCCTAGAAAAACCCTTTTCCTAGAAAACCCCTTCAAGGGTCAAGCCTGAAACCCAGTTTATTGGATTTCCAATTCTCTGTAAAAACATTTTTTTCCTGACTTTCTCTGGGCTTATTCTGGGACCACACTAGGAAGTAGAGGGAAGAGGGAGAGAGGCTGATTAATCACACATCCCCAATCTTAACCTGTAATTACCTGGGCTCCCTATTAGGCCTCCACTCTGTGAGGTGAGAGAGGAGAGAGACAGAAGGGAAACCAACATCCCAGAAAGGCAGGCATCAGTTGAAGGATTCTGGAAATGGTGAAACTCTTAGTTTTAACACAAAGGCCTCCTCAGCCTGAAGGAAGTTCTTGGTTGAACATAACAGCTGGAGGAAGGGGTTAGTCCCTCTTTTCCTCTGTCTTCTCAGCCAGACGCTGGGCCTGAGTTCATACAGCTTTGGGGCTGTGGGTAAGAGAGGATTTAGAGACATCCTTTCTGCTCTTTAGGCCCAGAGAAGATGCTCTGTTGAGCAGGGAAGGAATATCACAATGGCTTCTCCAGGTGCCGTCAAGATACCTTGTGTGCACAATAGCTTCTTGTCTTATAAAACTCCAGGTCCAGGCACATGTCATCTATGCCCTGGGCATACCTGACACTGATGCTATCACAGGAGCTGAAAGGATAGAAATCTAGAGGTCACCATCAGCCTCTGATCATAGCTGGGAGGACAGCAGGGATTACCCAGGCTGTCCTTCCTGTCAGAGGTGGTGTGTGTGTGTGTGTGTGTGTGCATGCACACATGCTTAATGCCTGCTGGCCCACTGCTGTGATTGTTCAGAAACCAAAGGCTCTATTGTAACTCTGTTCACCAGGCCTTTTGCTATTGAGCCCTGGGGATGGAACTGGATCAAGCTCAGAACTGCTGCCCAGTGGATGTGGGCTCGGAGTGCTCGTGGCTGACACAGGTTTCAATATTGCTGGTGGGGCAGGGGCAGGGCGGGCCTAGAGGAAGAAAATTCCTATTTTTATCCCCCCAGCCCTTATATTTCCTCCTCAGTTACTATGACTCAGGCCGTCCCTCAACTCGTGATGACTGAAGGCCACACAATAGCGGTTTGAAAGTGACCTCAGAACAGTCCTTCCCTCCGTCAACTGGTGCTCACATGGGCTCTTAGAGCAGGTGGGGTGTCCTTGGGAAAGTCCCTGCATTGTTCTGTGCCTCGATTTCATCATCTGTTAGGGAAATGCCCACACACCTGGATCATCAACTTCATTGGTACTTATAACATCTTGATTCTTCCCCAATGCTAAGAACAGTTTAGAGGTGTATCCAGGGTTTGCTGGGTTGAACCAAAGTGAATAAAAATATACAACTCTCCACATGCCACCTCCATGGTCCTTCTAGGTGCAAAGCTCCCTGACTTTCTCTTTGCCTAATGAAAGCTCCAAAGCTGGAAACCTTTGCGAGCCAACCCTCTCCCTTGGCATCCTCTTAAGTGGCTCTTTTTTGGTAGCACAAATCCACTCCCTCGGCCCCACACAAGCTCCCCAGATTTGTGAAGGGGGCAACTGATTGTGCCCTCCTGACGCTGCTTGAAATTTTGTTTTTAGAGAGGCGGGAGCTAAGGCTTGGGGGGTTGTGACTGGTGGTCACCCGCATCCTAGCAAGTGAAGAGCCAGAAGCTGTCAGCTCCATCCTGCTTCCTTCCATGGCCTCAGTTTTCTCTTCTGCAAAATGGGTTGGTGTGGGGTATCACATTTAATCTATGCCTGAGAACTGCCCTGATACCCCAGAAAAATGCACATGTGTGTGCACACGCACGCACGCACACACACACACAGGCATTTAAAATGCTCCATCTAAGGCTCGAAGTTCTGTGAGATGCAGTGATTGCAAAGGCCCTTGGGGAGGTGTGACTACGGGTCCTCACTGCAGGAAGGGTGGATTAGTAAAGGCATCTTGGAAAGGATGCTACGTAGAAAGCAAGAGAGAGATGTAGCTTTGGCAGAATTTCACTGACATCTCTGGATATCCAAGCCTCAAAGGGGTGGAGGAAAATGCCCATAATGGTAGGAAAACCCTAACTGCCTGAAGCTGCCTCCATCTCTAATAATTAAAGGCAGACTTAATAGATATTAAGGCCCTCTTTCCAGCAGCTGGGTGGCCAGGCAACTTTTATTTCAATAATTAGCCACTGTAAGTCACACAGAACTGGAGGCAGATAAAGGCAGGGCCAGTCTCTCAAGGAGCTAATTGTGCCCAGAGTTCTACATGCCTAATCAAGCCTCGTGCTGCTCCCATTCCTTTCATCCAAGGCCTCAAAGGACTTTGCCGTTGGTAATTAAGTCTTATAAGTGCCGTAAAGAAAGGGATTCTCCAGGGCAGTCAGAATGGAGAACAGGCTGCTGGGGTGGAGGTGGGGCAGGCAGCGTGCAGCTGCCTCCAAGATGGGGACAGGGATCCAGGAATAGGCCCCAGCCTCACAGCCTGTGCCATCGCAAGCCTTCGGCCTCTGTGCATTCTGTCCCTAGACAAGATAATGGAAGACTGGGTGGCTTCAGGTGGCCACCTCCTCTTGAGACTGGTTCGGTTTTGTCACCCAAAGCCTTTATACATTTCTCAACCCAGGGGATATATTTGTTAAAAACTCCAATTCAGGCAGGGCTAATTCAAAAACCACACTCCCAAATTCTTAGTTAAAAGGGAACATGAGGGATACAGTTGCCCAAGCCCCATCCGATGCTTGAATTCCTTCTATGAGTCCACGTGGATAGCAGCCAGCCCTTGTTTGAGCTGCAGTGACAGGGAGCTTACTCCTAACACATTTCATTCTCTAAACTTGGCCTTGGACAATTCATTCTGATAGTGAGCTGAAACTTGCCTCCTGTGAGAGCCTTCATGGTGGCCCTAACTCCACATGCCTTAGAACCTCACAAGCAAGCCAAAGACCTCCTCCCAAACCAAGACCTCTCTTCTCCAGGCTCTGGGAAGCAGTGGAGCACCATGGTTAAAAACACGGGCTTTACATCAAGGGCATGATCAAAAGAGGAAAATTTGATAAATGGAACCTAACCAAAATTGAAAACTTGTGCTCTGAAAATACTCTTGAAAGGAGGAAAAGGCAAGCTACAGGTAGGAGAAAATTTTTGCAAACCACATATTAACAAAGGAAGGCCTAGTATCTAGAATATATATATATGTGTGTGTGTATATATACACATATATATATATGAAACTTTCAAAATGCAACAGTGAAAAACAAACAATCCAGTTAGAAAATGCCCAGAAGACATGATCCAATATTTCACCAAAAAGGATATATACACATGGCAAATAAGCACATGAAAAGATGTTCACCATTGTTAGCCATCAGAGAAATTCAAATTAAACCACAGTGAGCTATCACCATATACCTATCAGAATGACTGAAATAAAAAATAGTGACAACACTAAATGTTGGCAAGGATGCAGAGAAACTGGATCACCCATACATTGCTGGTAGGAATATAAAAGTGTACAGCCCCTCTGGAAAGCAGGTTGGCAGTTTCTTAGAACACTAAATATGCAATTACTGTACAACCTAGCGCTTGTATTCTTGGGCATTTATCTCTCAGAAATAAAAGCTTATGTTCACACAAAAAGCTGTACAATGATGTTCATAAAAGCTTTATTCATAATAGCCGAGAACTGGAAACAACCCAGATATCCTTCAACAGGTAAACAGTTAAATCAATGACAGAATGCCATGGAATACGACTCCATGATAAAAAGCAATGAACTAATGATACCAATAAATCACCAGGGAATTATGCTGAGTCAACAAATAGCCAATCGCCAAAGGTTTCATCCTACATTATTCCACGTATATAACATGTTTAAAATAAAAATGATAAAACTTTAGCAATGGAGAACAGATTGGTGGTAGTTAGGGGGTTAGGGATGGGGTAGGGGTGGGAGGGAGATGGGTGTGGCTATAAAAGGGGACTGTGAAGGAAACTTACAGTGATGGAAATGTTTGCTGTCTTGACTGCATATACTCACCCACACATGTGATAAAATAGTATAGAAGTAAACACGCACATGCATGCACACACACTCATTCAGATAAATACAAGTAAAATGGGGAATCTGAATAAGATGAGTGGATTGTATCAACGTCAACATCCTGCTTGTGTTATCTGTCCTTTTGCCATAGTTTTGCAAAATGTTACTATTAGGAGAGACTGAGTAAAGGGTAAACAGGCTATCTCTGTTATTTCTTGTAATTGCATGTGAACTATAATGTCTCAAAAATTTCAATGTAGAGAAAAGGGTTTTTTTTTGGCCGGGTGCGGTGGCTCATGCCTGTAATCCCAGCACTTTGGGAGGCCAAGGCGGGTGGATCATGAGGTCAGGAGATCAAGACCATCCTGGCCAACATGGTGAAACCCCATTTTTACTAAAAATACAAAAAAAAAAAAATTAGCGGGATGTGGTGGCAGGCACCTGTAGTTCCAGCCACTCGGGAGGCTGAGGCAGGAGAATGGCGTGAACCCGGGAGGTGGAGCTTGCAGTAAGCCGAGATCGCGCCACTGCACTCCAGCCTGGGCGACAGAGCGAGACTCTGTCTCAAAAAAAAAAAAAAAAGGCTTTTTGAGTCAGGCTTTTTTGAGCCAGGCAGACCTTGATTTGAACGCTGAATCTCTTACATACTTCTCGTACAACTTTGGATGATAAACTCTCTGAGCCTCAATTTCCTTATCTGTAAAATGGGGATAGTATATACCACCTTACAGGGTTGTCTTAAGGCTCAAATGAGGTGATGCATGGAAAGGCTCAACCCTATGCTTGGCACTTAATAAAGACTCAGTCAATAGTTGTAAATGTTGCCTTGTTATCCAGGAGAAGTATTTATGTGCCTTCCCCTGATTCAGTCCTCACTCGCGTTGTCTCCATCCTGGCCATTCTTCTCTGAAAAAGTTTCTTTTGGCTAATGTCACTCTTTAAAACACCAAAGTTGAAAATTGAAGTCGGATGCAGTCTTATTACCTGAAACTGCTCTGCATATACCCATAAGCCCACACTTTACATGCTGTTTTGGCCAATTACTTGCCACTTATTTCCTGTGTAATGTCACTTTTCCTTAATAAGGTAGCAAGCTGTTCAGATTCATATTGACTGACCAATTCTTAAACATCTACTATGTACAGTCACCAATATTCATACAAACACCACAAGCACAGCCTCCTGTATTTATTACTAAGTCACCAGAACAACTCTGGAAGTGAGGCATGGTGGTAGACTGCCATACTAATGGCTCCCAAGGAATCATACCTCCCTGTTTCCAAACCCTTGTGTAGTCCCCCACACTAACTCTGGGGTTGGCCACGTGACTTGCATTGGCCAGTGGGCCAAGCGGATATTAGCAGACTTGAATCAGAGGCATGAAAAACACTTGAGCATTTGGGATTGCCTTCTCCCCCTGCTTTTGAAAAACAGCTGTCATATAAAGAGGCCCAGGCTAGCCTACTTGTTGCTGCAGCCACAGGGCTGAGCCATCCAACACCTGGTAGATTATAGCCACATGGGTGAACCCAGGGGAGACTAGCTGAACCACCTAGCTTTGCCTAGCCCAAATAACTGACTCTTGGAAACACGAACCAACATGCAGTCATTTTAAGCCACTGCATTTTAGGGTATGTTATATAGCAAAGGCTGGCTGACATAGGTATTTTTATAATTCCCATATTACTGGGGAGGAAACTGAGGCTCAGATCATTAAGGTATTTTAAAAATAAGAAGAACTGGGTCAGGTCTGGTGGCTCATGCCTGTAATCCCAGCACTTTGGGAGGCTGAGGTGGGCAGATCACTTGAGGTCAGGAGTTTAAGCCCAGCCTGGCCAACATGGTGAAACCTCATCTCTACTAAAAATAGAAAAATTAGCCGGTGTGGTGGCTCATGCCTGTAGTCCCAGCTACTTGGGAAGCTGAGGCAGTGGGATCGCTTGAACCTGAAAGGCAGAGGTTGCAGTGGGCCAGGATCATGCCATTGCACTCCAGCCTGGGGGACAGAGCAAGACTCTGTCTCACAAAAAAAAAAAAAAAAAAAAAAAAGAAATGTTATGAGGGTAATAAGGATAATGCTGCCTAGTGTTTAAATAGTACTTTAGAACTTATACATTTCTAACACATTTTAATGTGATTTAATCTACCATTCTGTACCTTTTTTTGATAACTTACCAAAATTATATTTAAGTAGTTGCTTAATTATATGCTCTAAGCTCTACAGAGTTGGGGACCGTGTCTCTCTTGTTCGGCATAAAACTGAAGCTTCTGTCCTTGCAAATGTAGGCACTTAATAAATAATGGCTAACTGAACAAATGAACAAATGCTTCTGAGTAGATATGATCCTGTATTAAATAAAGAACTGAAGCTTAGAGAGGCAAAGTGCCTTGTTTCCAAGTCACACAGCTAGCAAAAAGCAGGAACCAGGGCTCAGATAAAGCCCAATTCTTCTGACTCTGAGTACAGAGGTATGTCCTTAAATTTTCCATGCATCCCGAGGGTGAGACAGACAAGGAAATGATTAACTACCCCACAGTTAGAAGGGAATGTTGTTGGATGAATTCCATATGTTTGAGGAATGCCAGTCCCCATGCTAAGAGGATTCTGATCAAACCAAGCTCCCCACTGGAGCAGAAACATGCTGCATGGGAACCCCATTGCTTGGGATCAGAGATCGCTGTTAGCACAAGTCCTGCATGAACTTGTACCATCCAGCCTCAAATCCCTACAAGGCTTCCAAATCAAACAAAAAACCACCTAACAAACACAGAAGCGCTGAAAAGATCTGTCCTCGGCCCTGGGCCCAGTCGTGTGTTCCTTAGTGAGGGATCAGGGGATGTTAGCTCTGAACTCTGCATTCTCCTGTTTCAGATGCCCCCTTCCCTTTACAAGGTGCTTCCTGCAGCTCAGTGTACAGAGGCGACATTCTCAGAATGCCCTTAATCACTCTGCAGTGGGGGTGAAGGAGGGGCCCCTGAGTCTAGCTGAGGAGGCCCTGTTTGCCTTCCTAGCAGTCACCAGGGCACACAGGACAAATGCTGTGCTCCTCTACAGCCTCCAGGCTGCACATGCACTACAGTGGGCTCTTGTGGGCTGAGCAGAGCCTCCCTTAGCAACTGTGGCTGCCTCTCTACCTTCCAGGAGGACCCCAGGCTGTTCTTTCCGTGGGGAAGCTCTGGCCCTTGGCCCCGCAGCTGGCTAATGTTACAACTGGGTCACTGGAGTCTGGCTTCCCAGGGCCAGATCCTCACTTTGTTCTCTTGATTGTAGTTCTAAATTTGTTTTCATTAAGACACTCTGCCTGTCACTCTATCGGTTCTGCTTTTATGGGTCTTTAATCTCAGTTGTGAAATGTACCAGTCTTGGAGGCTCCTCCAGCTGGAGTGGGGCTGCTTGCTCTCTCTAGGGCTGAAACCCAGAGGGTGATGGTATCTAGGGCCCAGCCTGGCCTCTGCTGGCCGGCAATGGTCCAGATTGTCTAGTATGGTGTTTCTAATGGAAAGCTCCTTCACATCTCGTGTCACTGAGACCCTGTAGTGCGGGGAGACAGGGAGAGTGAAGGTCATCACCATCTGAACCTCACAGAGGAAGACATTCCTGTTAGAAAGAAAGGGGTGCACAGCAGCCAAGACATCGGCTCTGCAGTCAGGAAGCCAAGGATCGACTCCCAGCTCTGTGTGCCCCAGCTGTGTGCCAGGCACAATTCACTTAACCTCTTTATTCCTCTATATCATCTTTAAAGTGGAGATAATTGACCTACCCGATAGAGTTGTTGGGAGGACTGAGTGAGTTAGAAGGAGCTTAGAACAGGCTTAGCACTTGGCTGTTTATTATGACTACTATTACTAAGTATTATGAAGTATTTAATATTTCACTCCGGCCCAAATGCAGTTCTGGATTTCTCCAGCCCATTCACACTATTGCATTAAGATGAATGTTCCTGTTCAGCATTATTTGTTTATTCAGTCGTCACTGAATAAATATTTACTAGAAACCTACTATAGGCCCCATCTGTGCTGGGATTGAAGGTGACAAGGGTTTGGTTCTTGTCCTAGAAAGACAGAACAGGCACCAGTTTTGAGCAGGTATGTTGCAGTTTGAATCTCAGCCCTGCATAGCCATCCCAGGCCTCACTTTCCTCATCTGTAAGATGGACAGTTGTTTATATCCCTGCCATCCTGCCTCTCCTGCAGACCCACATGGTCATCTGGGAGCCTGGAGAGGGAAAATGTGATGGAGCCTTCCCAGACAAAGCCCTGGTCTTCCTCCAGCTCTCTGGCCAGCAGGGAGGAGAGGAGAGCAATCCTTGAAGCAATTACCTCGGGTCACTGTGCAGGCCTGTGTTCTCTGGGAAACCTGAACCACCTTCAAAGGGAAGGTTTTAATTGGCTTAGGCTCTGTGCCTGTTCCAAGGGAGCATCACAAAGGGGATTAGCCCCCGAGAGGGCCAGGCCCCACAACAGGCTAGATGGCTAGAAACTGGCCCATTTTGCCTCGACCTTCCCAAGCTGTGCCTGCTTCGGCCTGCTAGCTTCCTTCTCTTCCCATTCCACGAGTGCAAGGAAAGGGTGTTTAAGTCAGAGCCTGGTGCTAAACAGGAAATAGGAAGGGCCCAGAGAATGATTTTTAGCATAATCTAAAAGAAAAAGTCTGGGCTTATAATTTGGTCTATAACAAGTAATTGGATCTACCTCACCAGAGGGAAGGGCCCAGTCCTTACCTGGACCTGGCACTTCATGATGTACACAGCACTGCCAATCACACTGCCCCAGCTAACCCAAAGAAGCAGGTTTCATATCCTCATCCCAATGGTTCAGTGAGCAAATAGCAAGTAGTATCCTTGCTACTTAACGTTTGGCCCACAGACTAGTAGCATTCCAATGGCCGCAGGCAAGAGCGTAGGGTCTGGCTCAAGAGAGCTGACTTTGAGACCTGGCTTTGTGATGCTAGACGAATGACACTAATACACCAATAACAAGTACACACAGAGGTTCTCATTTGCTGGGCTCCCACTAGGTGCCTGGTGATATTTGTGTGCTGTTGTGTTGCCATTTTATATAAACTGAGAATCACAGAGGGCAAGGATTTGCTCTACATCATAGCACTTCTTAAGGGAGCTGAGATTCAAAGCCCCACACAGAGAGCCTCCATTTTTTTAGCTATAACATGGAGGTGATAAAGATCAGCTACATTTAGATGGAAATGTTACAGGGGCAGGCAGATGTGGCTTTGAAGCTGTGAAGCACTATACAAAGATATGTTTTTCTTCTTGAGGAAATTAAGCCTGCACCAGGAGAAGTGACTTGTCCAAGGTCACCCAGCTGGCAACGAGCAGAGCTTGGACTCTATTGCAGTGTTCTGATGCCCAATGTCCCTTCCACAAGGCTGCAGCTGCAGTCTGCAAGAGGATTTCCCTGGTGCAGGACAAGGGCTATGAATCTGCAGGAGCAATCAGGCTGATGTTATTTAAATACTTGGCTATTTGAAAAATATAACAACAAGAATAAATGCCAAACCTCTAACTGGTTAGAAACACCACCTGGGGGCACAGATATTTGTCAGCGTGACTGATGCTTCCTGCTTAAATGCAACATGCAGACACCCGTGCGGAAGAAAGGCAGGTGGCGAGCTGCCTATGGCAGCAAGTGAAGAGGGCTGCACTGTTTAGAAGGCATGGCTTGCATCTGGCAATTCATTCGTTCTGCATTGCATTCCACTGATGGGAGAGTTGTTACACTCCTGTTACGGATGAGAAGCCAAGGCACAGAGACGCTCAGGACTTAGCCAAAGTTGTACAGTCAGTAAGTGCCTGGGCTGGGATTTGAACCCCAAACTGTTATACTCTAAAATCTCAACTCCATCCCCTGTGCGCCTCTGCCTCCCATACTACTTTTGGTGCTTAAGAGGGAAGAGGTAATATGTTTGGGGTTTTGGGAACTCAAGCCCTGGCCTTGGGACTTGGTGGCTCACCACTCCATCTCTGCCCATCATCCTTTCCTAAGTTCCTTATTCAACCGACGTCCCTGTGTTGGGCATGAGGCTGCCAAGATGGGTCTTTTATGGTCCTATCTTGTGGGACTTCACTGTCTAGTGGGAGAAACTGAGCCAGAAACAGATAATCCCCATCCCAGATCCTGCTGAAGGGCTGCCTCCCTCACCCATTCTGGGGTTGTTGGGGAGTCAGGCTGGCTTTTTGGGGTGGCTGATACTTGTGAGAGTCTGGAGGTGTAGTGGGAAATGTCAGATGTTGGCAGTCAGGAGAAAGGGGAAAGAGTAGGTTGTTAGGTTTCAGAGCTCCTACTCCCGGGCCAGCCTAGGCACTTAATTATTTTTTATGTGATTCACATATTGGGCTTCCATTTTGAGTTTCACTTAAGCAATCAGATCTTTGTCTAAAAACAAGTTAGAAAAACCACTGCCTTAAAACCTATTCTCTATTTGGACCGGCCTGAATGAATGATTTATAAAATATCGGCTTGTCAGCCTGGGATAACTTGATTCATTCATTCTTCCTGTTTTCTCATTTAAGAAGTCTGTCATAAATGGCTAATTTATTCCTTTTACATATATCTATTGATTATCTGTTATGAGCCAGACACCATTCTAGGTGTTGGAGATATAAAAAAAATAAATCTCTCATCCTGCCTGCATTCCTCTACCCTGTGGAAGAAGCTTCTTTGCAGTCTTCAGTGTAATTTTTCTAAAAAGCTAATCAGATCACAATCCTGTCCCTGCTCAGAACCTTCAACGGTTCTCTACTGCCTAAAGTCTTGCTACTCAAGGTGTGACCCATAGACTAGTAGCATCAGCATTACTATGCTTGTTAAAAATACAGAATCACAGGCTCTCCCCAAGACCTACTCAATCAGAATCTGCAATTAGATCCCCAGGTGACTCCTATGACACTGAGGTCTGAAAAACATGGGACTGCAGGATGCCAACACAGACCTTCACATCCTGACACCTGATGTGACCTCTCCTGTCTCATCTCCACCCTCTTTTTTCAAATATACTTAGTGCCACTCTGGCCTGCACAGCTGTCATCTCCTGCATCCAAACCTTTGTACGCATGCTGCCCTCCCCTAGAATAACCTTCCCCTCATGGCTGCCAGCTGTAATTCCTTCCTAACTTGGGAGTCACGCTTAAATCCTCCAGGAGCTTCCTTAGATGCCCTCCCACCTGCCCCCTGACTTCATCGCCTCATCATCCCTCACTTCCCCAACCTAGTGCTCCTGGATTCTGTTGGAGAGCTAAGTGCTCTGCAATTTGTCTATTATTTAGGTGGGTGTTGGTCTCATTCAAAATATGGTGAGCCCTGGAGGCAAGGGGCAGGCCTTTTTTTCTTTACATCCCTCCATTCCAACTCCATCTCTGCTGCCAGGCACTGGGGATGCAGACGGGATTTAGAGCCTGCCTTGGGGAGCGCCCAGTCTGGTGGGGCAGACCGACTTTCAAAGTAATGAGTGTATGTACATGTTCTTGACACAGGTTTGTGGCAATGCATGAGATGTTTACTGAGCTGAACCATTTTCAAGGCTGAGGGAGCCAAGTGAATGATCATTGACTCCCCTCCTCATGCACCTTTCCCAGTAGATCTTCCATTCTCCCCTGATGGAGACCCCCTGACTCCTAGGCCAAGTTCTCGGGAGACTAAGTCATTCGCATGGACCCAGCTCTACCCCCCCTCATCCTGGCCATCAGTGGACCTTCTAAGTGTGGCCTCTAACTTCTCACGTGGCTAGCAGTGTGCACAATTGTTAGGAAATGAAATGCTCACAGCCAGCCAGGCCTGGAAAGGGTTCATGCTGCTTATTTTAACAAAAGAGTAGGTGGCCAGTCCTCATCATTCCTATCCCCTGCTCTATGAGTCAAATTAATACATTAATAAAGTAATGCATTAATTAATAGATCCATCAAACATTTACTGAACACCTATTTTGTGCCAGGCCATGGAGGCAGATGTTTGGAATGCAAAGATAAATGGCTTCTGGTTGCTGCTCCCAGCTGAGGCTTTTCTCCTGGCTCGTAGGAGGAGGCTCTAGAATCTGGAGAGCTGGCTGCTAGGCCTGGATCCCTTGTGTCCTGAGGTAAGTTACTCTAATTCTCAGAGCCTTGTTTTCCTTATCTGCAGTATGGGGATTATAACCACTGAGCTGTCTCACAAACTTGAGAGGCTCAAACAGAATTACATATCAAGAGTACTTGGTAAGTTGCACAATGCTATACTAATTGTGCAATGGTTACTGAGACAGGTGGTGTTAGTGACTTAACCCAAGAATCATTCTCTACCCCATTTTCCAGGCTAACACAAGCCAAATTTTGCTGGAGAAAGCAACACACTCAGCCCTGGGGCAATGACTCATAATTTGGCTAAGGCAATCAAGACAAGCCTGTTTCCTCTTTGCCAGATACTCAACTTCCCAGCCTCCCTTGCAGCTAGTGGTAATCATGTGACCCATTTCTGGCCAGTAAGACGAAAAAGGAAGTTCACTGGACTGGCAGAGGGAGCTCGGGAGGGCTTTTGCTGAGGCCACTTGTTCTTCTTGCCATAAAGGTGAGCTCTGCTGGCCATCTTGGGATCGGAAAGTGACAGGCATGAGGACTACGAGTCACCTTTAAGGATGGTGGAGTAGAGCAACTTTCCCTTTCTACTTCCCCCATTCCTGGGGCCCCACTCAAGAAACCATCCTCTCCTGGGTGGAGGCTACAGCCTCTGATCATCTGCTGTGTGATGATTCACTGTGATGGAAAAGTGGGAGGAGATGCTGATCCTGAAAACAGTATTTATGGTCCAGTGTGGGAAGTTCTTGGGGCAAAGAAAGCACTAGACTCAGTGGGAACAAAGAAGGGGGAGGCCCAATCCAGAGTGGGGATGGCTTAGAGGTCAGAAATGCTGGGGGAGGAGTTGGAATGCATCCCCTTGTCTCTGTCTCATAGGTGCAAATCTCATCCATGCAACAGGACAATTGTCCCAAATCCAGGGCTTACGTCTCCTCCTCCTGGAGCCTCCATTGCTCTCAACTCAATAAACACTAAATAAGACTTGCCCAAGGCCATGTACCTTGAGCCAATGCCAAGCCAAGTCTTCACATCCCATCTTTACGGTTTAGGCTTACGCTGTCCAATATGGCAGCCACCAGCCAGGCACAGGTAGCTGAATTTAAGTTTCTAATTAAAATCGAAGTTACAAATTGAGTTCCTTAGTCATACTAGGTACATTTCAAAAGTACAATAGCCACATGTGGCTAGTGGCTACTGCATTAGAGACTGTAGACATAGCCCATCTCCATCATAGCAGAAGGTTCCACTGGACAGAGCTGGTCCAGAAGCTTGAGATAATCAGAAAATAACTCACGGATCCCTGCCTAGAGAGCACAGGACTGCACAGCAAGCATGGGTTTTGGGGCCAGACAGCCTGAGTATTTGGATGGAGTAAGGAAAAAGGAGGGGAGAGAACACTTCCTGAGTGCCTGTGATGTACCAATCACTGTGCAGTGTGCTTTATATGTGCTAGTCCATTTATCCCTCACAGCAGTTCTGTGCAAGCGCCATTTTTAAATTCCATGTGACAGATGAAGACATGGAACTCAGGGGTGTGAAAAGAGTTGTCCAAGACCCCATGCCTGGGAAACAGTAGGGCTGGGATATGGATCAAGATCTGACTCCGAACCCATACTCGTCTACCATGCCTCTTTTCCAGGATGTCAGGTTTGGAGGTGTTTCCTCCCCTCACTCCCTTGTGAAAGAAAGGGGTGAATCAGTGAGAAGTGTCAAATTCCAGTAGGCATTAGGGGGTGGGGGATATTGTCCACACAGGCCCAGAGGGAGGTAGTCCTCCCTTTAGCTCTGACTGTCTCCCCAGCCTAGGAAGTTAGGTCATAGGGCAAAATCATTCTTTCCTCGGCCTCTTCTCCCAGGCTGGGTTGTTGCTATTAGAGGCCTCCGTAAATCAGGCCACAGTCGCCCCTGGAGACTCCAGACCAGTGGGGGAGGAGCTCCTACTGCAAGAAGATCAAGGTGCTAGGGCTCTCCTAGGGAGTTTGCGGAAGATTCAAAGGCTGGGGCCTGATTTACGAGGCTGCCTGTGGCTCCAGGCTGTCCCAGATCAGTGCCTGCATCATCCTTAAACTCTGCATTAGTCTAGAGATGTGTCAAAGGATCTGAGGCCAGACCCAGGACAGGGGCAGATCTGTCCCTTCTCCTCTGCAAGGAGGCTTGGAGTCAGCCATGCCTGGCAGGAGATGTGTCCATGTCCAAGATCTTGCATCAGCCTGGGCATTTTTGGCTCTGCCTGATAGGGGTGGGGAGAGGGGGGTGAAGGAGCAGGAGCAGGCCCCTCTTGGAAATGGGGTCCAGGCTGCAGTCAGGAAGCTCTGCCCACAGAAACAGCCCTAGAGCCAGCCTTCACTCCTCATGGCAACCCTTTCAGGGAGGGAGGACTCTCCCTTTTTCATATGAGGAAATGGAAGCTCTGAGAGGGCAGGTGCCTCACCCAGGTGGTAGGCAGCAGGGCAGGATTTGAACCCAGTTCTGACACTGAAATCTCTGCTTCTTGCCCTCTGCCTCCTTGCACAGTACCCCACACTTAGCGAGTCTTTCTCCACCAACTCCAAAGACAAAACTTACAAGCCATATCATTAATAGCAAGTATATATTCCTTTGTACTCTTCCAAGCTCTTCCATAGCCCTAATGAGTGATGAGAGGACACTGCATTATCTGCCCTGGGAAGTTTATAAAAAGGGATGGACTCCCTTACCAAGGCTGACATCCAGGCCAGCAACCTGCCAGGAGAGCCAGGGACCCGGTGACCTCCAGAGGCCCTTCCAGTTTGAGGCCCCTCTGGTGACTAACCTGGTCCTCCTACCAGGAAGGAAGCAGACTCCCCAGTGCTCACTGAAGCCATAACGTTCTCAGTTCTTAGCCATTGTAGTACTAGTTTCCATTTAAAGACACATGCCCAAGAGGTGCTGGGTCACTCAGTCATCAGTATTTCTTTCAGTAATCTGGCAAAGTAAATATTTTAAATGTGATTTGCAGAAGCTTATAGGAGTTAATGCCTCACAGATAGTAAGTAGCAGAGTTAGGGGTCAGCCTGGCTTCATTTACTTCCCACACCCTGTTTTCCCATGGCAGCACCTGGCCTCTAACAGCAGGCCAGGCCGGGAGAACCCAGTGAGGGTCTCTCATGTGCCATCCGATTGCCATCTCTTTGTTCCTCTGCCCAGATGGTATCTCACTTCAAGGCAACAATGCACACAGAAGTTACGAGTGTGGATACTAGAGTCACAGCCTGGATTCCAATGCTGCTTCTTAACAGCTGTGTGACTTTCCACAAGTAATGTAACATCTCTGGGTCTCTGTTTCCTGTTCTGCAAAATGGGGATACTATCTACTTGCCCCAGGGACCTGCTGTGCTGAGGATCATTCCCAGGAAGCACCTAGCACCACGCTGGGTCCTGGCAAGCCACTGACAAATGTTCACTGTCACAAAGGCCCTGCTTCCCCTGGTGCTCGGCACCAGGCTGACATCGAGTACACGGTCAATGAAGAAACAAGGAGACTCTGCAAGGAGATACATTAGGATGATGTACTGACAAACCCTTGGGAAAACTGCTGGTGGCTTTGTTGGGGGGAAGATTTCCAGATGGAGCTCCTCAGGATGGCCTGCCAATCCCATAAACTCAGGTTCCTAGAAAGTCTCCCCCACCCCACCCCACCCCCACTCTGTAAGCCCCACCCAAACCAGGACAGCAGCAATTCTCCCTTTCCCCTGGTGTGCCTTCCCCGGTGGTCTGTTTCTTTAGGACAGGAACGCAGCTGTCTGGAAGGCACCCAGGGAAGCCATTCCTTGGGACATGTCCCCTGACCCACCCCCGGCAAGGCTGGGATGACAGAAGGACAAACCCAGCCAAACATATGGACCCGTGGCCCAGGATAGGCAACAGCTGGGCCACTGCCTGACTTTTCTTGTGTTCCTTGGAATATTCTGGCAATGAGAAGACATAGTCTCAGCAACTTATAGACATTTTCCCAGGAAATCCTAACCTCTAAGGGAACAATTTGCTCCATTCTCACACATTTCAATCTACTTATTTGGAAGACCAATCCTTGCGTGGGCACGCACGCACACACACACACCCTTCATGTGGTCTTGTGTATAAGTACACAAACCTGATAATAGCAACCACTAATATTTAGTATGTGCTAAGTAATAAAAGTAGCTACCATATTCATCATCTTATATAGTCCTCACAACAAGGACACAGGGGCTCTATCCCCATTTCACAGATGAGGACACAGAGGTGGGCTGCCTTTCAGAGAGCAAGCTGCTAGTCATGGTGGGGCTGGCATCGGAGCCCAGGTCTAAGAACTCTGGTACCAGGAATGCACTTGCTTTCCCGGATTTGCCTCCTCCACCTGTGCTTAAGTAGTTAACCCTGTTGGAGAGGTTTTCTTTCCTTGGTTATGTTTTCTATTCTTTGGGTAAGTTTGACAAAGTAGGATTCTTTTTCATCGCCAGAGTCTGTCTCCCTGGAGGCTCAGGAAGGAACCGGAAGTTGCACTTTCTAACATGGATCGCCTGCTAATTTTCCAAGGCAGCTCAGCCCCTGCCAGCGTCCCCTCCCTCCTTTGGGCTGAGGGCCCAGGAACCCAGCCTCAAAGTTCAGCTTGCTTCCTCCAGCACACACATTTGGAAATTGAAATTTCCCACATTTTCACCACACAAAAGCCAGGTTGGATTTTTGTTCTCTTCAAAATATGCCAAAGGAATTTTTCCTACCCCTTGAACTTTCTCCAAAAATAAGTAGGAAAAGTCAAGACCATTTTGCCCTGTAAGCTGAGAATAGAAAAATCAACATGCAGGGTGCCATTTCCAGGATGTTACGAAACAGCGAACATGGGAATCCGTCTCAACACCATTTGGCAACTTTGGGGATACAGTAGATGATATTTCTCACCCACAAACTCCTCACTGAGTTTATATTAACATTTTGCTTTTTTTTTTTTTAAAGAAAAGAATCTGAAAAAGGTAAGAAGCCTTGATAAATTACCACCATCTGGATTAAAATTCAGAGTCAGCACGCTGAGCACCAGCAAATAAAACATGAACTATACAGATAACTTAGTAAAACAAAAAACGATAGTGGCCCAAGATAAATTAAACTTGCAGCATAAAGGTTGAAGACAAGGGAGGAAGGAAAGTGTTTATCCCATAACTGATGAAGACTGCAAAGAACGAAGTATAATCATAAAAGTACATGGATTATTCTCAACTCACCGAATCATCCATTCCCAGGATTGTCTGCGATCCTGGTCTGGGCTTCCCAGGCCCCTGTATCTGCTGCCTTCAAAACCCTGCATGCGGATCTCTTGTGTCTCCCCCGCCCCATCTCCCAGCTCAGTGAGAATCATCTTTCACAGTTTGATCACATCACTCCCAGCTCTGCTTATCTCTCCTGGCTTCCCTTCTCAAAGCCAAACAGCTAGCTCTGCCCCCAGGGCCCTTCTCCCCACCCCTGGCTCCTGGCAGCCTCCTCCCCAACCCCTGCTCATCACTTCCCAGGAATTTGCTTTAAGCAAGGGACCTGCCTGTGCACTGGCCTCCACTCAGCACGAGTCTGAGAGAGTCCAAGTAGAAAACAAGAGACTTAGCTACCATCTACTCCCAACATCTCTCCTGAGGAGGACTCACCCTAAAGGTAAGCTGGCTGAGTCCTTCAGAATTTGCTCCCATGCCTCCAGTAACCACACCCGTAAGGAAGAAAAGCAGACAGAGGACAAGGCTTGCAGATGAAAAGTCTACATCCAAACCCCTCTCTCCCAGCTACCAGCTGTGCCATACTGGGCAAGCGATGGGTCTTCTCTGGGGCTCAGACCGTCCATCTGGAAAATGAGGCTAATGAGTCCTACCTCACAGCCATCAACAACATCAGGAACATCATCATCATCATCCCTGGACAATTTCAGTGTGAAAGGAACGTGGTATTGCAGCTAGTAAGACCTGAATTGGAATCCCAGCTCCAGAACTTGGGGAAATGAGTGAACTTCTCTGACCTTCACTTTCCCCATCTATAAAGTAGGGATAGAAAGGTCTCCCTCAAAGGGTGACTGTCTAGATTGAATAAGATGACACATGTAAAAATGGCTTTGCAAACTGTTTAATTGGAATAAATATACGCATTTTTTTCTGCTGAGCTAAAACCTGACTTATGGTAACTCACCTGGGAGCTTCGGTACACAGAGATGTTCCTGCCACAAGGACCTCTGAGCCTTCCCTCCTCCTGTTGGAGGAGCCCCATGCCTCAGTCATTCCTGGGGGTCTCCGGTTTGCCTTGGGCACCACCTGGATTCCCTTCTTGCCAGGGGTGCATCTGAGGGAGTGCTGCTGGGATTTCCTTCTGTGGGGATCTAGCCCCAGTGCCTTTGCTCCAGACCCTCTCTCCTTTGCAGGCCCCCCGTATAGTCTTATGTGGAACATCCCATCCCATTGCTCATGTCCTTTTCCCTGTTGTTCCCATGGTGTGAATTTAAGGTCCCATGGGGAGAGGTCAGAGTCATGGTGTCCTCTTTGCCTCTGTGGTCCTGAACTAGTCATTTCCCCTCCCAAAGGCACTTGCTCCCCTGGGTCTATAACAAAGAGGTGGATGATATCATTATCAGGTCTACTGATTGCAATGATCATCAAAACTATTTCATGCAGATTGTCCCAAAATGAATTTGACCTTGAATACTCCCCCACTTTCCCCTTTAATTTTTCAGCAGAGCTTCTCAGGGATTGTTTAGGAAGGACTGGGACTACAGCTCTTCAATGCTGACACCCTATACATCTGTATGCTCTTTAAGGCAAGATCCCCAGAGACCTTTTTGTAATCCTCACCACAAGGAACATAAAAGTTGGCCATAGCCATGATTGCTTCTAGATTGACAGAGAGCACAGAAAGCTCTACTTTCACCACTTGGCTCTTGTTAATCTGCACCCATCTATCTGCCTAGCAAACACTGGTACTGCAACCTTCATGGGTGCCCACGGGGGTTTTAGTAACTGTGGAGCTTTTTGTTTCTCATGCATTTGTGCAGCCATTTGCTGCCCCAAGTATGGGGAGATGCTGTTCTTAGCAGTTTAGCGGCAGTAAAGGGCTGTCTGGTTGAACACTTTCACACCAGGGCCGTTTTTAGCATCTTTAGCAATCTTTGCCTGGTACTCTCAGGTGGAGGAGGGGAGACAACCACTTATATCCCTCCCCTGAGCACGTTTCCTCGTCTGTAAAATGGGTATAAGGCTATGCAAATCATAGGGTTTCTGTAAACATCAAATGCTATAACAAATACATGGAGAACAGCATATAGCACACAGTAAGCAGTTATTTCGCACTTTTCTCAACTTAAAAAGCTCATCACCCTTAGGTCCCCGCCCCCTCCTACACATCACTGACATCTAGTGGCAGATCTGGGTAACTACAGGTGTGAGTACCCAAAGCTCCAGCTTCCTCTGCGCCCAGTGAACCTCGTTTCAGGGATTGTGGGGTGTCTTCTAAGTAGTGTTAGCCAAGACCTGCCTCCGATTTTCCAGGCACTTCCATATTTATCATCTAATTTCATCCCCACCTCAACCTTTAATAGTGAATAGCTTACAATGACAAAGGGAAGATCATAGCTAGTTGTGGGGCAGGACTGAGGCCTGCCCTCTATGGTAAATTCCTTGAGGTCAGGGAATTTGTCTGTCTCATTTCCCACTACATCATCCCCTGTACCTATGGCGCTGCTTGGCACACAGTAAGTGCTCAGTAAATATCTGCAGAAGCAATGACAATTTTAGGAAACACCAGTCTGTGCCAGTCCCCCTCCAGTTTAGAAGTCCATATGGTGAAGGGACTTGCTCCAAGTGACAAGTGGCCACCTGCTCCAGGAATAAATTTATAAGGAAGCCCCTCCCTCTCTCCTCCCGATGTGTTTTCAAGTGGACAAAAGGTATTTAGCAGGGGTGTTCTTAACCTTCCACTCCCCTTATCTGGAAAGGAGTGTGCCTGTGTCCTCTGTCCATTTTCTCCTGGCCCTTTCCCATCCCCCAGAAAAGGTCACACCAGACTGGGGTAGGGCAAGAAGCAAAAATGGAAGCCGCAGAGGCATGTGGGCTGGACTGGGGAGAGTGCTTCTCTGGGGGAGGGTTGCAAAGCATCCAGGATTATAAAGAAAAGCAAGAGAATAATTGTAGGAGGGCAGCTACCTGGGAAGAGGGGATGGGATTGGGGGCTATCCCCAGGGTTTCAAAGGTGGCATCATGTTCTGTTTCTTAAGCTAGCTGGTGGAGCCATGAGAGTTTCTCATTATTGTTTACACTGAACACATTTGTTATAAACACTCTCTGTAGAATATAAAAAATTTTCATAAAAATATTTTAAAAGAGATACAGGAGAAGCTGATATCAGTAAATGCAGTAGGGTGGAGAGAGAAAAGGCAGATTTTAAGCAGTTTTTCTGTGGATTTGGTGTTTCTTGATAACTTCTGAGAAATATTAGGTGGCAGTTTGAGTTATTCTGATGTTATTTCTGATGGTTGGGCCATGTCTTGACCTTGACGTGCCCCAGGACTAGCATACAGGGTCCTGGCTTTACAGCCCTTACTTTGGCTTGACTTTGAAATGGATTGACATGGCGGAGAGGCTC
The DNA here is from genome assembly GCF_028885655.2 of Pongo abelii. Lineage (NCBI taxonomy): Eukaryota > Metazoa > Chordata > Mammalia > Primates > Hominidae > Pongo > Pongo abelii. Next base: position 81,167,686 of record NC_071994.2, read on the forward strand.
TTGATTGATAGAAGCAGAATTAAGAAACCGTCGCATCCTAGAGGGCTGAGTAATCCTGCACAGTGCTTTACTTCTCTGGGCTCCTTGTGTTACGTGGGTAAATGATGCTCTGCGCCTCACTTTCCTCTCAGGGCTGGTGTGAGGATTTAATGAGAACATGCAAATGAGGGTGCTTTGTAAACCAGAAAACATGCTGTAACTGTGGGACGACTATTACCATAAGCACTGCTGGCAGAAAAGTACTCTGAAAATGACATAAAGTGCCCCCAACATGTGAGGCATTTATGTTATAACTGGGCATAACTTTCAGCCAAGGTTTCCTGGAACAGAATCAAGTTTTCATACCACTCTAGCCAAAACAGGTGGAAAGTGCACTTGGCAGCTGTCTTCTAGTTCCAGAAGATTTATGATGAGAGACTGGATAGTGCCAGTGCTAGGAACCAGGCTCCAGGGTCGGATTGTGTGAGTTCGAGTCCTAGCAACACTTTCTACTGGCTTGGGCAAAGTATGACCTTGGGAAGTTTCTTAGCTTCTCCATGTCCCAGTCTCCTGATGTATAACATGGGCAAAACAATGGTAGCTAGAGCATAGAGCTCTTCTGAGAATTAAATGAGTTGGTATGTACAGCGATCAGGACAGTGTCTGACAAAGAGGAAGCTGCCGACAAGTACAGCAGTTATCAATGTTAGTATAATATAGGCTCCGTTTTCTGAGGGAAAAATAAACAGAAGGAATAGACATCTGTTGCAGTCACAATTGGAAAGCTGGGTTAGACACTTGGAAGAACTTCCTGAGAAGGTCGCACAGTGCTCATCATGAAATTTGGGGGATCCCCAGGGAGCTCCCTCTTGTTCAACCATGGGCCGGTGCAATGATAAAGCTGAAGCTCCAACACTCCTCAGCCACCCTTTGAAAAATACAAGAATATACTCTGGCTCCTGGAGAAGCCAGCGCTGAGCTAGGTAAATAATAGGGAAATGCTGAAAAATGACCCACAGCCTTGTCTCTGCTCCCAAAGCTCCTGGTACCTGGTGGACATCTGTGAGATGTTATGAGGGTTCAAGGAACAGCACATGTGAAGCCCTTGGCATGGTGCCTTGCACCTGGTAAGCACTGCGGTCATTGCTATCTCTTTTGTCTGTCCATCCATCTATCCACCCGTCCTCAAGTGATCTTTCCAAAGCAGCTCTGTCCAAAAAGGACTTTCTGTCACAATACATACATTCTGTATCTGCACCGTCCATGTGGCCAGCTAGCCACCTGTGGCTGTTGAGCACTTGAGATGTGACTAGTGTGACTGAGGAATTGAGTTTTTCATTTAACTTTTTTTTCCAGATGTTCTTATGGATTTTTTTTTTGAAGTCACTTTTAATTAATTTAAATAGCTGCCTGTGGCTTGTGGCTACCATATTAGACAGCATAGTTCTAAAGCCAAAACATAGCCATGTCACTTCTTGGTGTCAAGTCTTTCCAGGTCTCTAGTGCCTTTGATGTGCATCCAAGACCCAGTACAACCTCCAGATGAGGGTGTTCCCTGCGCTCATCCTGCCCTGAAGCCAGATGGAACAGCTCACTGCTCCCTGAATACACTGGCGGTGCCGCTGTCCCTCTGCTTCCAATGCCCTTTCTGCCTTGTCTGCCTGGTAACCTCTTCAGGAAGCTTTCTTAGGCTCTCCCCACAATCCAAGGAGGGTTGGGACGCCCCTTTGGATGGCTCCCTCAGTCTCCAGGACTCCCCTCTCCCCTGGGATTTACCCAGCATGGATCAAATGCATATTAGAATAAAATAGTGTTGTATGATTATAGAAATAACACATTGTTATTGCACATAATTCTGATTGTTCCCTGAGGGATGACCAGGGCCATATTGTAACCATTTCTGTGGCTGGTGCTCTGGGGTGCATAGAGATCTAGAAGACTCAGTCCACTCTTGTGGGCCCACAGTGCATCCCCTTTTGGTGGAATCATGGACTTCCACCAAGGCCTGTCCTCTTAGCATCACTCGCATACATTACTGCATTTAATCAATCCTAAGATGCCAGCAATTGCAAGATGCACCATTGATTCAGTAATAGGCTTTCTGAGACAAGAAAACAAAGCACTACCTTAATGTACACATTGATTGTAAGATACTTTCTGCTTTCAGAAATGTCAAAATGTAAATAAAAAAATTGCTGAAAATCAAGGAAAGTGAGGCAAACCGTGAGCTGGCCTCTTGGGACATGCCCCTTCTAGAGACTCATTCTGCAGTGGGCACTTGAAGGGCACCTTCCTCTGCTCCCCACTCGCTGTCTTAGGCCAACTGCTATCTGATTGGGCCTCCAGAATGGAAGGATTCACATGGGTCCTATGGTTTTTTGAATGGACCAAATGAATATTAGAATAAAAATTTTTCTGGATCATAGAAGTAATACATTGTAATGGCACCTAATTCTCTTTCATCCAGGGCCTTTGTGTTAGCTGTTTCTTCTTCTTAGAACACTCCTATCCCAGATTTCATTTGGGTCTCTCTTCCCTATTTTTCTCGATTAAATGCCCCTCTAAAGAGTGGTCTTCCCTTCCTAGCTGAAATTGGTCTCACCTCCTCCTGCTCTGTCAGTTTTTCTCAAATTAACCATCTCATTTTCTTCTCAGCACTTATCAGCATTTGGAATTAATTGTCTAATTATTTATTCCTTGTCTTTCCCCAGCAAGACAGTAAGCTTCTGAAAAGCAAGGATTTTGTCTCATAGGTATTCAAGAAATTTTTGTGAGTAACTGAAAGTACAGAAAAGAATAAAGAAAATAATAAGGACTCCCTGTGTCCTCACTACTCAGAATCACAATTAACATCTTAGCACATAGCTATCCTTCTAGACATTTTCTGCATCTACGTATGCTTATACAATCACGTTTTTAACACTAAAGATGTGACCTTTCTATTTAGACTGCTTTCTAATCTGCTTTCCCACCTCACTTACTATACCATGAGTATCTTTCACATCCATATCACAGCTGGGCCTCACTGGTTTTAAAGGAGGCATGCTATTTCCCCATATGGAGTAACCCTCATTGATTTAACCAGACCCTGCAGGTGGACACTTAGGTTGCTCCAGGTCTTCCCATTATGATAAGCAATGCTGCCAATGAGCATCTTGCTGCAAATGCCTTTGCATGATGTTCTGCTTATTTCCATTAAAACGTTATTAGTGGGTCAAAGAGTATGTGATATTACTAGGTTTGGCTAAGTAGTGAGAATGGGGCCACTTCACAGGTGAGGGATCCTACTGTACACAAAGCACTTTACAAGGCTCCAAGGGGGTTGAGAAGGAGATAGGAGGTGGGCTCATCTCCATCCCTTGGGCAAATACTGTCCAGCACCCTCGTGAGGGTTCTAAACCTCAACTGAATGGCTGCTTGGAGCTAGTGGCTTAGCCATTAGAGGTTTTAGTCATAGACATTATTTTTACAAAAATGATTTTAAAAGGTTTTAGAATACATAAATACATTCATGCATGTGCCAGAAAGATGCAATTTACAATTAAGTTCTATAATCACACCTGACCGAACCCACAACTCAATATAGCACAGGTGTGAGCCACCAATGAACCCCAATTTCAGTTCAAAAGGGTGAAATCATTATTTTCACCCTCTCAACATATTTAATAGTTGTTGTAAAACCAATGAATATAATTTGGCTTCATTTGGAATTCCCTTTTCTGTTATTGCTTCCTTGCAATTCTGGTTGAGCTGAAATCTATTAAATACAACAACTTCCCATCACCTGTGTGCTCAAACAAATCCAATCTGACACTGGGTGAAAAACTACAGTTTGGAAACACAGGAACAAAGGATGTGTGGAAACACTGACTTCTCATCCTCTAGGGTTCACATAATTCAAATCCAATTCTCCCCAGCCCTCCCAGCTCTGCCCTCCCTGCCTTCATTGAGGTCAGATAGCAGAGTGATGCTGATCCTTCATATAAAAACAGCACATCACAAGCTATAATATAAGTTCCACCTTTGTTGCTCCTGATGCTGGGAAGGTTGGCTGAGAAAACAAGGGCTCCCTTTGCAGATGAGGCTCAGGTCAGGGAAAGGTGGAGCTGGTAAGGGCCTGCCAAATGAGGCAGGCTGGTCAGTGCCTATGTCTTTCCCCTTTCTCCAACCTGGTTTCAGCCCCATGGTTTGAAGTAAAGAAGTCCCCAAACTTCAATTTGGCAGCTATTGCCCTAAACCAGATGACTAAAGGGCTGACTCTGAGCAGCAGTTTGCAAGAGCAAGGTAACTGTGTTGCTGGCTGGTTGAGAGAACCAGCTTAAGCCGGGTGAACTCTACTTAGTATTATGAATTAATGGTGCTAGGAGATGCTAATTATGTTCTAAAGGCTTACCTAGTAAAACATACTGTTGGAAACTTTTATTTTGACATTTTGCTTTTTCATGAAATCTTAAAATCGGAACCACTGATTCATACAACCACAAACAAGAAGTTATATTATTTTTAATAAATTACCTAGATTCTAGTCACCATGCTAATGTTTCACACATGCTCTCTTCAAGCCTCAAGATAATCATATGAAGTGGAAATTATTATCTCCTTTTTATAGACCAGGAAACTGAAGCCCAGAAAGTAACATTATTTGCTACAAGTCACAGAGTGAAGAAGTGGCAAAGGCAGGATCCTAACTCAAGTCTAGCGCCAAAGCATAGCTACCTAGATGAGGGAAGGGGGGCAGGAATCTCCCCAACATAGCTGGGTAATGATGCTTTTACTCATGCATCACACCTTTGCAGAATACATTCTGGGAGGAAGCCCAGCCTAGTGGAAAAAAGCTGCTTAGGGACAGGCCGTCCCAGGCTGGAGTCCTGGTGTGCCCCCTATCAGCAGAGTGACCAGCTGGCTGCTTAACCTCTCAGGGCTTCAGTGTCTCCAGGTGTAATGCAAAAATATGCTATCTTCCTGTTGTGTTGCTGGGAGGACTACAGGAAGAAGCATGTGAGGAAAGAGCTAAGCAGTGCCTGCCACATAGTAGGTGCTTGACAGACATTGGTCCTCTTGCCTGTCCCTGAAGGGAAGCCACGGAGCAAGTCACCAACTTGCTCAGGGCTTAGGGTTGGATGTGCTCTTTGATGTCAGCTGGCTCAACTCTCCCACTTTACAGATGGGAAAATCGAGGTTCAGAAAGGAATGGCAACTTGTCCAAGATCACAGCGCAGGGCAACAGCAGAGACGGGACAAGAACTCACCTAATGACCAGCATCTTCTGCTTTTTCTACAACAGCCTGTTAGTAACTTTACCTCTTCATGGCAGCTGCCAAGTGAGCTATAGTGTAAGTAGATTAGAGATGAAGAACAGCATGAATATTTTGATGGGTTAGTGAAAGGAAAACAATAACTATTTGACCAAAGAGTAACTGTCTAGAATATACTTTCTTATTTATCAAATGAGTATGGAGCACTTACCCTGCACCTGCCCAGAACTGTTCTAAGTCCTTCACAAACATGAGCTTGTGTCATCATCAGTACAATCCTAGGAGGAAGTTACTCTTTCTATTATCCCCATTTTACCGATGAGGAACATGTGGCACAGAGAGGTTAACTTGCTAAGGGTTCTATTTCTAGTAAATGGGCAGAGCTGTGATCTGAACCCAGGCAGCATGGCTACAGAGTCCGTCTCATAATCACTATGGCATCCTGCTTCTCACGAGGAATAATGAATTTATTTTTACAGTATACAAGAGTGCACATTACTTGAGAATACTAATCATAATCATAATCATAGTGGCATTAATAGGAAAAAATACAAACAGACGTTCCCCTCTGTGAGTCTCTTTGGAAACTTAATGGTACTTCCCCGTTTCCAAAATTCTCCTTCCCCATCTCTCCACCCACCTCTGTGGCACATCCCATTCCCCCAACTTGGAAATATTTTCCTTCCTTGTCTGACTTCTAGTCTTATCCTTCAAGACTCAGCTAGGATATCACTAGCTTTGGGAAAGCCTTTCCAACAGTGTCTCAATCACAGAGGGTCAATGTTCCCTGAGTCAGCATGGTTTGACCTTGCGTCCATGATGAGAATGGCTAAAAAAGATAATGAGTTTCCTCAAAGAACCTTCCCAGTGCTCTCAGATCAATCCACTCATCAATGATGCCCAGGAGTAAGATCACAGTCACTTCACTGAGGCATGGATGTGTCTAATGCCCTTGATGCCACACACATTTATGGGATAGCTTCTTTGCAGCTGGCATTTTCACACGTTATTGCATTTAATGAACAAGCTTTGAGGCAAGCACTGTCAACCCTATTTGAGCAAGAAGGACCCCGGGTTGGGAAAATAGATAACTTGTCCGAGGCCACACAGCCAGCTAAGTGATAGCACTGGGATCTGAAGCCAGGTTCCCAAATCCCTTCTCCAAGAGAAAGCTATTTATGTAACTGTCACAGTAAAAATTGATCCTGGCAAGAACCAGCAATAGATGCTTAATTCATGGGGAAAAGGTTGGACTACTTACATAGTCTTGAAGTTATCTCCCTCTAAAATTCGTATTACAAAAAGGAAAATGGTAATGGGAGGAACTGGAGACCATCTGGGATGCTTAGTTTTGTGTCAATGTGGCCAGGCCTTAGTGCCCAGTTATTTAGTCCAATGCAACTCTAGGTGTTGCCGTGAAGATATTTTGTGGATGTGGTTAACATCTACAGTCAACTGACTTTAGGTAAAGGAGATGACTCGATAATATGAGTGGCCTCATCCAATGAGTTGAAAGGCCTTAAGAGCAAAAACTGAGGTTTCTCAGAAAGAAAGATGTTCTACTTCAAGACTGCAGCATCAACTCCCACCTGAATTTCCAGGCTGCTGGCCTAGCTGACACATTTCAGACTTGCCAGCCCCACAATCACGTGAGCCAATTCCTTAAAATAAATATGTATGTATATATTAAGAGATTACACATATGTATACTGTGTGTGTATATATATAATATATATGTAGAACATATATATGTAGGTATACATAATATTCCATTAGCTCTATTATCCTGGAGGAGGCTGACTAATATGCCATCTTAACCAACTCACCAAAATTAGCATCACCAATGAGCATAATATACCTCCAGATGTTATACCCTGAGAAGGAGACAACATCATTCACGTAGTATTAACATTTGTAATTGAAAAAAGATAAAAATAATAATGAAAAAGAGCTATCCTCCTCCCTCTGCAGCAATAGTAGTGGCCACTGGACCTAGTGATTCTGGGCGCCCCTGACCTGGAAACAGTGGAAGATTCAGCCAAGGATCTCCTGGGCTCCTGCCCAGTTCCCTGTCTGCATTCCCTTCTCTCAGCCCCTTTCCTCCTTCCCTTCCGCTCTCTCCCCTTCCCCTTTCCCCACACAAACACACACCGACTGACAAACACCCACCGCTTGAAATTTTCTCTCTGCCACCCAGAAGGCCTGGGATAATTCCGTCTCCTTGATTTTATGAAGCCAGAGTATGCAGTGAGTCACTTTGCACACATCTGTGGATTCCTGTCAGAGCTGGTTATCTGCCTACAGAGGAATGTTAACATTTATGGCCATGAGCAGGGACATGTGACACTTCAAGGAAGCAAGGTGCCAGCTACCTTTCCGAGCTGCAGGTGGTTTTTAATGGAAGCAGAATATTGCCACTTATTATTTATTTCATTTCTTATTTTTAAAATGTGATTAATATAGCTCACCAATAAATCTAGCCAAGTACAAGCACTCGTGAAGCACCCTTGGAGGGCTTGGTGTGACAAGGCCTAATTGCTGTGAGGGCAGAGGCAGCCAGGTGAGGGGAGTTTCCTTCAGCCTGAACATGAACCAGTCTTTTTTCTGTGCGCCTTTGAAGCAGTGATTCTCCTTGTGAGGTGCCCAGGGGACGAGCCAAGAAGGCCTTCTAGCAAGCAGGCCAAGGTGCAGGAGACAGATAGAAGTGAGAGGCTGGTTCTGCGGTTGCCATGCAGGGAAGAGGGTTTTGGAGCCAGGCAGGCAGGCCGAGGTTCAAATCCCAGCCCAGGCAAGTGAGCCAGGCAAGCTGGAGAACCCCTCTAAGCTTATGTCCCCGCATGTAAAATAGCTATGAAGGGTGTCAAAGGGTTGCCGAGTAGGTAACGAGTACATGTTTGGAAAGTTCTGAACCCAGTGCCTTCCAAATCACAGACACTCAGATATCTTTAGCCTAGTGTTTATAAAGACAGTGGAGGATGGAACAAGAACAGTTTGGTTTTGAATCCTACCTCTGTCACTCACTAGCCATGTGACTCTGGGCAATTCTGAACCTCTCTGTGCCTCAGTTCTCTTGGCTGTGAAATGGGGCTACCCACAGGGTTGTAGTAAGCATTAACTGAGATAATCCACACCTGGCACTCTGTGACTGCTAATGCAGCTATTGTTGCTTTTGTTACTCCTTCCTTTACTTCCTACCCACCTTCTTCCATGGTCTGATCCCAAATGACAATTCCTGCTGGCGCCTTCCTACTTATTCACAAAAACCTAGTTTAAATATCATCCCTTCTATAAACTCTTCCCTCACTCTTTTAGTAGAAACAATACCCTCCTTCCTCTCTGTTGCCAGGACACTTTGTGCAACTCCATCATCATCATAACACAGACTGCTGCCCACCTTATTGTAAGGGGACCGTTGCTCCTGCATCCCCTTTAGGGTAGGACCAGGTTTTATCCATTGCCATAAGCCTGCTATACAGCCCAACCCTTAACAGCTCACAGCACACAGAGAAGCTGGTGTTGTTTGTCTCACACTGCAGCCCCCTCCCTAGCCACCCTGAAGCAGAAGGGGTTGAGAGCTGTGCTCCCCTGTAATGGCACTCACAGCACTCTGGGGACTCAGCACCCTGGGCATCGCAGGTGGACAGCTGCAGCCTGGTACCTAGAGTCCATGGCCCAGGAGGTGGAGAGGAATGCCTGCTGGTGAAGGACAGATGGGTCATGAGGATTTTCTCACCAGCTGCCTCCTCTCCCTGTCAACATTTTTGACAGGTGACAGTGCTGGCCTAGGAGGGAAAGAAGTCTCTTTGGAGTTCCTGGATCTGTAAGTTGAAGCAGAGCCCATAGACCAGCCAGGTCCATGGAAATGTGCATGTCGGGTAAGTTCCAAAGCTCAGGGTAAAAAAGAGGTCAGTTTGTGGCACAGGCTCCCACCTGGGAGGATGGATGGCATGGGTCTGCTTTGGAAAGGGGGATACTGGCACCTGGGACATGGTATCTGAGAGACAGGCCCTTTGCCGGTAAAGCACCCGACCCTGCTCTCCCCGGCTAACCTGGACACTTTCCTGGGCTCTGCACTATGCAAGATATTTGTTCCTCTTTCAGGGCTAACTCATTCACTAAAAAAGTATCATCAGCTCCACTCAACAACAACCATTCCTGGAACCTCCTTGATATGGTTTGGCTGTGTCCCCACCCAAATCTCATCTTGAATTGTACCTCTCATAATTTCCACGAGTTGTGGGAGGGAGCCGGTGGGAGACAATTGAATCATGGGGGTGGTTTCCCCCATACTGTTTTCGTGGCACTGAGTAAATCTAACAAGATCTAATGGTTTTATAAGGGGAAACCCCTTTCGCTTGCTCCCATTCTCTCTTGCCTGCTGCCAGGTAAGATGTGCCTTTCGCCTTCCACCATAATTGTGAGGCCTACCCAGCCATGTAAAACTATGAGTCCATCAAACCTTTTTCTGGCCAGGCGTGGTGGCTCACGCCTGTAATCCCAGAACTTTGGGAGGCCGAGGTGGGTGGATTACAAGGTCAGGAGATCGAGACCATCCTGGTTAACACGGTGAAACCGCATCTCTACTAAAAATACAAAAGATGAGCTGGGCGTGATGGCGGGCGCCTCTAGTCCCAGCTACTCGGGAGGCTGAGGCAGGAGAATGGCATGAACCCAGGAGGCGGAGCTTGCAGTGAGCCGAGATGGCGCCACTGCACTGCAGCCTGGGCGACAGAGCGAGACTCTGTCTCAACAACAACAACAACGACAACAAAAAACAAAAACAAAACCCCTCTTTTTCTTTATAAATTACCCAGTCTTGGGTATGTCTTTGTCAGAAGTGTGAAAACAAACTGATATACTCCTTAATGGACCAGAACCTGTGCTGGGCACAGGGGAGAGAGACAGGTGAGGCCATAGGCCTGCCCTCAGGAGCCCACATGCTAGTAAGAGAGGCTGCCATGGAAACTCAAATATGATACACGGCAGCACACACACCACAGAACAGCATGGGTGATACAGAGAAAGGAGGTAGGACGGGGGCGGTCAAGAAGGGTCTCAGAGAGGAGACGTGGGTGAACCCTGGCTTAAAAGAATTTGTTAGATGAAGAGCAGTGTGAGAAAAGCACTTCAGGCAGAGGGATCAACACAAAGGTATGGAGTTATAAAAAAAAATCTGTGTGGGGAACTCTACATTCACTGCAGGAGGGCAAGGTGGGGGCAGAGAGGTAGGGTGATGATGAGGCTGCAGAAGTCAGCTGGAAGCTGCCTCAGTGGTCGTGTAGTGTGCAGAGGAGGTGGTCTTCTCTGCCCAGCCATGAACACATTCCGCCATCAGCAGTGCCATCTTTGGACACTTGAAAGAGATGCACATGTGTGCACACACACATGCATATACCCGTGTCTGTAAATTTATATATGCTTGTGTATAAGTAAGACGCACAACCAAATTCTAGAATGTGGGATGTTAAGCTCTGAGATGTAAAGATTCTTAGAAATCCAGATTGAATTCAGTGTGGTGGAGCATATGGCATAGTTGGGGGCACAGAGAGTGTAAAATGAGAAAAAGAGAGACCTGGTTGTAAGCCCTGCTCAGGGCTGCTGCATATGGTTGGGCAGGTTGTTCACTGCTCAAGCACACAGCTGAGGGGGGTGATTCAGGACTGTGTTTATGGGAAGGGGGCTGGGGTGGAGTTAGGGTGAGAGGTAGGTGGGTGGGAGATGGACAGGGAGGTTGTCTGAGGGAAACCATTGGTCAGTTCAGGTCAGGCCAGGGTCAGGCTGGCTGTGGTGTGGTAGAGACCCTTCTTTTAAATAGAAGCTCTGGCTTCAGTGACTTCCCAAGTCCTTTGCAGCACGAACACACCCATACACTCAAGTAGGTTGACCAGGTTTCCTCATTGGTCAAGGAGCATCATTCCTAGGGGATTGTTCCCATCTAGCCAGGCTGGACTCCCTGCTGTTCTGCTTTCCTTCTCCAGGGATCCCACTAGGGTCTTCCTCTTTCTTCAAGGCAGAGCCCCACCTCCTCCAGGAAGTCTTCCTCCCATCCTCTCCCCACCCTTCACTTCCTGGTCACTTATACTTCAAATGTCCTCTCTGCACCAACAAGCCATTCATATTGACAAAGGCAGAAAAGATCAGTTCTCACTTCCATCAAGCACTAACTTGTCCTAGGAGGAAGAGACACCAAAATAGGAAGTCTTACACCCTTGCTTGTTTCAGCAATTTTCAGGCCTCTATTCAAAGTGAAGGACCCTCTCAGATGGGAGAATAGGCTAGCTGAGATGGTAATGAAACACACTTGACAGCTGCACAAAAGCAAAGATGAAAATCTACTCTTTGTTTTATCATCCCTTCAAGTGAGAAAGCAGTCAGCCCTGGGGGTCAGAGTCAGCTGAGGGTCAGGGATATAAGCTGGACTTCATTCAGGAAAGGGAGGAGAAGGAGAAGCAAGAGAGGGAGGGGGAGAGGGGAACGGCTGTCTTGGAGTGGATCCAAGACCCAGGGAGGGAAAGCATGAAGAAAATTCATATCCTTCATATCATGAATCTCTGAACTTCATGGGATTCTGTCTGAGTTACTCCCCCGCCTATTGGATTGGGGGGTGTGTGTGTGTGTGTGTGTGTGTGTGTTGTGTGTGAGAGAGAGAGAGAGAAGGAGAGGGGGTGCTTCAGATTTCGCAAAATCCATTTTAATCACCCTCTGCAATCCACAACACTGTAATTACAAGTCTCTTACTCTCAAGGACAAAAAAACTCAGCAAGAAAGCAACATTAAGCTTGCAAGCGGAAACATGAAAATTCATGAAACGCACAATTAAGGATCCAATGACAATGTTAACTCTCCCCTTTGCCAGCCCAGGCACTGGGGATTAACCAACAAAATGGCAGTTCTCAATCCTGAGGTGTATGTGGTGGACATTGGGAACCCTGGCCCTGCCATGCCTGCTTTCTCTCTGGATTCCTATTTGCTGCCCTCAGAGGCTGTCCTGGGGCCCAGCATTTAGTGTCTGACCCTTATGGGAGTGGAGAAGGACAGGCCTAACCTTAGAAGGAAGGAAACCAAGACTTGTGTTTGAGAAATGACTCTCAATGCTTGTTGTTGCCTGCACAACTCCTGAAAGACATGACCAGACCTTGAGATTCTTTCCCATGAGTTAAGGGAATTCATGAAGGGTGGGGGTTGTGATCACTCTCCCATCAGAGTGGTTTCAGTTCCCAAACCATCTCTCCACTCCCACTTCTAACCCCTTAGTCCAGGACCTCCTCTATTCTCTGTTCCAGGGCCCTAACTGTGCCTCTATCTCAACGCCTTGCTGCCAACCCTGTACCACCAATTCACTCTATGAGTTCATGTTCAGGCCAATCTCCCTCAACATGTATTTTAAAGCCCCTCCCTCCTCTTTCAATGTCTTGTGAATAAAGCAGGATACAAAGTTGTAGCTGAAGTACAATCTTAACTATGTTACAAAGAAAAAAAATAAACTCGGAAAGACAGAAGGAAATCAGCCAAGTGTCCACTGGCTACTTTTGGATTTGGTGTCTGCAGGGCAAGAGGTAGGAAAGGGAGGAGATTAATACCTTATACCTTATAATTATATACCTTTCTGCACTTGTGCAAATTTCTACAATAAGTATGACTTACAGTCAGGAAACAGTGAAACTTAAAAAGTCCCCTCTCTTCAAAATCCTTCTGTAGTTTTTTATTTTCTGCATGGCAAAATATAAATCTGGAGCCTGGTATTTACAGCCTGCTAAGATCTGGTCCCCATCAGGAGGGCTTCATGGGTGTGTGACCTGTGCAGTCACAGAGGGCCAACACTCAGAAGCAGCCATGCTTGGTTCAATGCTCTGCCGTGACTGTCTTGAAATTCTTTATTTTTGAACAAGGGGCTCCACATTTTTATGTTACACAATTTGTGTAACTGATCCGGTTCATCAGACTGTCTTCATACAGAGAAATAATTATCCAATTATACAGGACAGAGCAACACAGATGCCCTCTGGATTGTTGTGTCTGGGTAAGGATCTCCAAGGCATTGGCCAGGATAGTTAGGAAACCCTGCCATATGTGCAGAGGCAGAGAGAATAAGGGGTATTCAGTCTGGGGATGTGAAGAGGCAGGGGATATTTAGCACAAGTTTATTGAGCATCTTGAGCACTCTTCTAGGCTCTAGGAATATAGCTGTGAACAAAGCAGATCAAATCTGTCCCTGCTCTACTGAGCTTAAGTGCCAGTCAGGGAGATGGATAATAACTAAACAATTATCTATGTGTGGAGGGTTATGAAGAAAAATAAAGTAGGATAAGGGAGATAGTGAGGGCTGGTATGGGAGGCACACTATTTGGGTTAGGACCTGTAAGGAAGTGAATAAGCACTTGGATGATGGAAACATGGAAAATGTCAACGTGTACACAGACAATTACTATACACAGTGGGGTTTGCCATGCAGACACTCAGTGGGACCATAAATAAGAAGCAAACTGCCCAGCCTGGGGTGGGCAGAGGAGAGGGCTGGGGAGGACCTGGAATTTAATCAGTGTCAAATTATCTCTCTTTATCTCTTTTCACCAACTCTCAAATCAGCAGAAACCATATTCTACTAACTATACCTTAGTAATTCTCTTTCCATTCCCACTACCGTGGACTATCTCAGGTCTTCATTTCCCCAGAATCACTACAATAAATTCAGTTTGTTCTTTTCTTCTGATGCTGTACCCTCTCCTGAGTGATCATATCTACTCCTGGGTCTTCACCCTAAATCTTATCCTCTAGCCTGACCTCTTTCTTGAGCTCCAGACATGAGTATCCAACTGTCTTCATTCCTGTGGATTCTGAGCATCTGAATGAGGGTGAGGCTTCTTAGCATTCCATGCTGGCCTCAGATGCTATCCCAATTTGGGCATTCCAAAGTACTTGTCCAAGACATCAGAACCCTGCAAGCAAGGTGAGGAAACTGAGGCACAGATGAGTGAAGAGGGCTACCCAAGGCCTTCAGTAGCAAATTCTGCTCTTCTTATCAGCCAGGCACCTCACCTATCCCTCATAGGCCAAGCTCTCTGCCTGCTATGTCCTGCTATGTAATCTCCAAGGCCTGCTCTGACTCTAAGAGTCTAGGTTTCTCTACTCTGATGAGGCCCCGGATGGGCAAACAGGAGAGGCAGAATCTGGGGGAATTTTCTCTGCCTTGGAGTGAGGATGATAACTTAGCCCTTTCAGAAACCCAAATTTATCAGCACCCCAATGCCAATAGGACCTGAAGACACTTGGAAAGTTCCTATGAGACTGAAGCACAAAGAAGAATAACAATATATTAATTGACTCTGAGAAGCAAAACTGTCCACATTAGTCTTACCATAGGTTTCTACAAAGAATAAGCCACATTATCTTCAGAATGTTGTTGTGTGGGCATAGTAAATCATAAATGGCATTTCTCACTTATTTGGTGACACTTTGGAACAGAACTTAACATTCATTATGTACAGTTATTCTGCCCACTTCACAGATGAAGAAAATGAGTCTCAGAAATGCTAAGTAGCTTGCTCAAACTCATAGCTAGTAAGCAGTAAAGCTGGGGTTCAAATTCGGGAATTTGGCACTACAGCCTGCTTGTTTAACCACTGACAGATGCCAGATAGATGCTGTTGCCACAGAGAAAAAGAGTGATAAGTTTTTGTCTAAGTCAAGTTGACGTTGGACATAATACCCATGACAGTGCTGTGAAATAGTATTGTAGCCATACAGATGGGGAGGATTATTGTTGAAAATGCTCTCCCCCAAACAAATCTTTATAATCAGGGTTTTATGTTGAACACGCTAGGTGATAGTTACTTTTTAAAGCACTCTTCCTATACAGCAAGTAAATGATTTTGTTTCTGAAAATGAATCATCAACCCTGATTTACTTACTGTTTAGCAAATCTGTGGGAGTCAGAAATATATCGCCTGGGGCCAGGTAGACCTCAGATTCCAATTCTGGATCAACATCAGCCGTGTTGCCTTGGACACATGAGTCATCGGCTCAGTCTTCCTTATTTGCAAAACAGATGATACTATCTACCCCACAAGGCTTTTTAAAGAGAAATGGGGGAAAGGTGTATAACAGGCTTAGCATGGATCCTGCATAGGGTAAGCACAAATTTTACTTTTTATTTTTCAGGGTAATCCAATTTACTCTCCAGTTTAGCTATTCAAGTTGCCTGTGTCATTCTTACCACAGCTACTATCACCATCATCATCATCATTATTATCATTTTTATTCAGCTACCCAATGTAGCTGTTCAATTCACTGTGATGATGGTATTGATAATGCACCTATTCAATAAGCTGTCCAATTCAACTCACACATTTGTAATAAACGCCTAACCCTGATGTTGACTTTGGCAGTAACCACCCCACTGGGCCCTAATCACACTGTGCCCATATAATTTTCCCTTTCATCAGCTCTCTTTATGTCAGAGCCAGGCACATAGTGGCCATGCTAGGAGGGAAATCAGAATTCTTTTTGTATTCAAGGGGCATGCATCTTTCTTGGTTGGCCTTCGTAGGCAGGAGGCTATTTTCAAGCCTGATTTGAAGTCCATCTCATGTCAAACAATCCCAGTCTCTAGAAGAGGCTGTCCTTTAAATGTTGAAATCATGACAGAGCCTTGCCTAATAGTAGCTGGGACTGGAAGGGCTGTCAGGGGCTGGGCTCTGAGCACCTGCCAGGTGATGTGGGGGGGTTGCCAAACATGACCTTGGCTTCATCAAGGCTCCACTTCCCCTAAGGATTCTGAGGAATACTCTTCACCAAACTTCTCATTGCCTCAAGTGATGTTCAAGCCATTTCCAAGTGTAGCTCCTGGCACATTCTCCCTGGAGAGCAGCAACCACTGTCCACAACCATCTGTAGGCCAAAAGCTGCTCAAAAGGGTGTGGTAAGGCCAGCTGATCCTTGCTCTTCCTTGTCTTAGTTTCGTGATCTCAGGAAAGTCATTTAACCTTTCTACACATCAGTCTCTTCATCAATAAAATGAGAATACCCACTTTCCACAGGTAAAAGAGGGTTGAATGGAATAACTCCTAATTAGCCATCAACACACACTAGTTCCCTTTCCCCCTTCCCTTCAGACATATCTGTGCAGGGAACACACATAAGAAGACCCAGGGAAGAGAATGGTTATGAAAAGGCTTGGCAAGTGGCAAAGGGAAGAGAAAGAAATGCTTTTGCGGCATTCACCGTGTGTCAGGCACTGTGTTAGTTAGATACTTTACAGATGATATTTTATGCCACATTGTTTTTCATAGCAGCTACATCATTTTGCTGAATCCATTTTTAAAAATGATAAAGTTGAGGTTCAGAGGCTAAGCAATAGGCATGAGACCACACATTTAGGAAGTGGCAGTAAGTGGCAGTCAGACATCATTCTGAGTCCTGTGTGCTATCACTGAGTAGTAATAAGAATATGGTTATGAAAGGACTTGGCAAATGATAAAGAGAAGAGAAAGAAACACTGTCAGGCACTGTATTAGGCTCTTTACAGATGACATTTTATGTCATTCTCAGAATTACTCTGGAAAGAAGATATTACCTAATCCCCTTTTAAAACATTGAGGTAAAATACACATAATATAAAATTTACCATTTTAACCCTTTTCAAACCTATACTTCAATGGCATTAAGTACATTCACACTACTGCGCTGCCATCACCATCATCCCTGTACAGAACTCTTCATCTTTCAAAATTGAAACTCTATACCCATTAGACAATAAAGCCCTATTCCCCCTTCCCTCCAGACCCTGGCAACCACCCTTCTACTTTCTGTCTCCATGAATTTGACTACTCTAGGTACCTCTTATAAGTGGAATCATACATCATTTGTCTTGTTGTGACCGGCTTATTTCACTTACATAATATTCTTCAGGTTGATCCATGTTATAGCATGTGTCAGAATTCCCTTTCTTTTTCAAGGCTGAATAATATTTCATTGCATATATATATGCTACATCTTATTGATCCATTCATCTGCCAATGTATACCCAGGTGGTTCGCATCCTTTTTGGCTATTGCAAATAATGGTGCTATGTCCATGGACATACAGACCTCTCTTTGAGACCCTGATTTTAATTCTTTTGGGTTCCACTCAGAAGTACAATTGCTGGATCTATAGTAATTTCATTTTTAACTTTTTGAGGAATTGCCATACTGTTTTTCATAGTAGCTACAACGTTTTACCTAATCCATTTTTAAAGATAATAAAATTGAGGTTCAGAGGCTAAGCAATAGGTATGAGATCACACATTTAGGAAGTGGTAGTCAGACATCATTCTAGGTCCTGGGTGCTCTCACTAAATAGCAGTTCCCAAAGTCAGGGCTCAGCCAAGTACATTAGAATCATCCAGCACACCTGTTAAACAAATAAATTCCTGGGCCTCCATCCAGGTCTAGAGAAACAGAATTACTAGGGATGGGGCCTAGTAGTCTGTATTTTAAAAACAACAACAAAAAATAAGCTGAACAACCAACAAACGTCTGGGTATTTCTGGCGAGCATCTAGGTTTGATAATCATTATTATTGTGATAATCATTATGATTATTGTCCTCGTTGTTATAAAAATCATTGTCATAACCATTCCATACCCACTTCAGGTCATTGATTTATAACTATCTGGAAACAGTGGGAATGCAAGGATCATCAAAGAAAGAAAGTCTCAGAACTGGCTTTGCTCTCCAGCAACTGCTGGCTTTCAAAGGGCGACACATTTAGTATTCTAATCATCAAGGCATCAGCCAGGCGCCTGCCCAGACCTTTCTTAGATTCCTAACACTCATTAAGCAGTTCAAACCAATGTGTTCCTGAGTAAGTGTGTGTAGAGGCAGGCTGTTGGCATTTTAATCTCATTAGTGAACTGAAGCCCTAAGAGGAAGTAGTCACAACAGCCTCTTGCTCCAATGGGGTAAGACTCTTCACACCCTGAGACTGGCAGCCTGCCCCTCTACTCTCTCCCACCCATCCTCTCCAGATTTCCATCCTCTCCTGATCCTGGAGCAAAAGGCTCTGGGAAACTAGAGCTTGATGACTTGCAGGGCAGTGGCTGCAAATAGCTGGATAACAGCTCAGGTAACCAGGCTGTCTATATCCCAGAACAGACATTGAATTATCTACCCCAGCCTGACATACTCCGTTGGCACCAGGCCACAGGCACTGCTCCCTGAATCCAACTGTCTGGGTCCCCTCCCCCATCAATACCCTTGATAGAAGCCAGACGAGGCTTTGAGGCCTTGGGAAAGAAGCTTCCACAGGCATCTTCCCAGCACAAAGCCCTCATTGTTGGATGAGGAAGGCATGGGAGCAGAAGAGGGAGTGCTTATCTATTGTCAACGCAGGACAGCTGAAAGGACTTCAGTGAAAAATGACCTTATAAACTAACAGACGAGGGAATATGCAAAATATGTAACTAGGACCATCTACTTCCCTAAGACAGAGATAGCTGAGGCTTTCTCTGCAAATGCTCATAGAAAAACACACAGTAACACCTGTACACACTTATTCTGCTGAAATTAAATCAAGAGGCAAATGTAAAACAGATCCATTCATCCATCCATCTGTCCGTCTGTCCAGTTAATTGTTTTGTTCAATAAAACACTAACTTAGTGCCCACCATGGGCATGAACTAGGCTGGAAGGAACAACAATAATCAAAATCAGATGTTTCTAACTAGGGACACATTGTTACTGGTAGGATTTGGGCAGTAACAATGCTGAGGTCTCACCAAGCATTGTCTATAACTGAGTCCATGTCTTATGCAACACATGTAGGAGCTGTTATGATGAATACTCATTCAGTTAAAACACTGCTGAACCCACAGCAGCTTGTTGTCATTACATATTTTCTCAACCAATAAAAGTGAAAAATATAAATACTAAATACTGGGAGATTTTGGACATGCTCTAGGCAGATAAAAGTGCAGAATCACAAAGTATGGTTTCATGAATGGAGATGATCACAACCAAAACCACTACCATAATAACTTACTATTATATAACAACAAATAAATAACTTACTATTTGTTGGGCATTATTCTAACTGCTTTACTTGTTAACCCCCACAGCAAATCTATGAGATAGACATTACTGTTATCCCATTTTGCAGATGATAAAACTGAGGTATTGGGAGCTTATATAACTTGCCCAAGGTCACACATTAGTAATGGGAGAGCTTGGATTTAAACTCAGCTCCAGAGCGATTGCTTTTAACTATCTTTGTAATGGTAGGTGTGATCATGTTGTCCAAAACACTCTTAGATGGGGAGACAGAGACTTAGAGAGGCCATGTGACATGCCCAAAGCCACACAATGAGTTCTGGAGGAGCTAGGGCAAGAACTTAGCTTTCCTGTCTTCCATTCTAGTTTTCTTGTTTACATAGGCCAGACTTCACCCCAAAGTGGAAGTCAAAATAATCTGGGCTTGAAGACAAAGGAAAGGCAAGAGAGACCAGAAAGTTCAAGGTAAAACAAATGCTGTCTTTTTGTATAATCTGGAACACGGTTTTCTTTTCCTGGGTTGTTGCTTTGTCTAGGATTTCCTTGGGAGAAACCCCTGACACATGGGAAGGAAGACCCAGGCTGTGCTGAAAAGACTCCGGGTTCCCAGCCAAGTAGCTTTATTTTAGGCATAAAGGACCATGCGGTGGAGCAGCCCAGCTCTTCCCCGGCCCACACAAGACTTCATTTCTCTCTAATTAGCATCTCACAGTTGCACAGCCAGGAAGCCCTAGGAATGAGGGCCCTGTTCCTCTGAGCAAGTAGTGTCCAATTACATCCCAGTGATCTGTCTCTGGCCACTGCAGCCATGCCAGACTGCACATTTGGCTCAGGAACCCATCGTTTGCTGGAGGACAGGTCTTAGGGAGGCAGCAGGTGGTGGTGGAAAGAGTTTGGAGTTTAACAATACTGGATAGGAATTCTGGACCCACTGCACACTGGCTGTCTGACCATGGACAAGTTTCCTCACTATTCTAGGATCAGTTTCTGAATCTATAAAATGACGATAATACTTTTCTTGTTTATGAGTGAACATATGCAAAGCACCTGGCACAGTTTTGCTCTGAAAAATGAGAATATAAGAATAGATCGATGTTGTCCAAACCTTTTATCATAGAATAACCACTTTTTGTTTCCCCACCGCTCAAAAAAATATTAAGGTAAAATTTCAATGTCTAACAGAGATTCAGGATTGCTGCTGGTTGGTGAGGGGTTTGTAGGGTTCAGGGTTCTGCTTAAAAATGTGTCTCCTTTCTTCCCACAGTGGGCCTTGAGGTTCCTCTAGGGAATGCAATTTGACCAGGTGATTGCTAGTCCCCTTTTAATGTTAATTAATACAATAATGCAAGGAAATAAGGAAGGAAGGAGGGAAAGAAAGGAGGAAGGGAAAGCACTCTTTTCTGTTATCACTGGGAGGAGATTTATATTTGTCGGGCACTGTTACTAAGAAGAGAATGGAGCTAATGGTCCAGTAGAGAAGTTGGAGCCTGGACAGCCCATTTAAAGATTAAAAGGTGATTTATAAAAAGGGGGGTTCTATGGGAACACAAAGCAGGGGGTCTGATTGAGTTTAGCAATCAAGGAAGCTGACACTTGGAAGATGAGAGATGTCCGCTAGGACTAGCTTAGCAATGGCAGTACAGACAGGGGACTGGATTCATGACCTTCTGGAGATAGCATCTCTAGGCCTTGGTGACTGACTGGATATGGGGTCATGACAGTAAAGAGTGCTACCAAAAAACGATACCCAGGTTTCTGGCTTGTAAGCCAGGTTTGAAGCTGAAAGTAGGACATATAAAGAACAAGAGTCCACTGCCTCCATGATCAGATCCAACAAGATCCAACTGGTACCCCTTGTCCACTGCCCACACAACTGTCCATCCTTCTCCTATGAAAGGAACTGATTCCCACCACACCCTGTGAAAAGCATTAAGGTCAGGAGAACTCTACACAGTCTAGAAAACATCTGTAGGCAGAGATATTTCTGGAAAGTACAGCAAATGCTTGCAGTAAATTAATAATACATGTGCTGGACTCCCTCAGAAATATTTACCCAGCCTGCATGGTTAAGCACCAATAACCGGGAAGGGAACTTGAGCCTTACCTCAAACAGCCCTGACTACTGGAAATGAAGCAATGTCATCCTGGCTCTTCCTGATGCCAGTGGGGGCAAAAAACAAATTTGCAGAGTGCCTCACTCAGGAATATGAGAATCTTCAGTCTGCTGGGAAATGTTGGGAAAGGGAACTCAGACCCTGGGAGGTAAACACTGGAATAAGACAATAGATGAGGACTGTCTCATGTATCTTATGCTTACATAGTGCTTACCATGGGCCAGGACCAAACCTATATTAACACATTTAATCCTGGGCGTTATTGAGCTGGACACTAAATAGTTATAGCACTATTTTTAGGCCCATTTTACAGCTGAAAATACTGAGACATTGAAAAGTTAAGACAACTTTCCCAAGGAACTAGCTAGGAAGTGATAGAGCTGGGATTCAACCCAGGTAGTCGGCCCCAAGGTATATGCCCTAAACCACTTTGCTTTGGCTGCCCCTTGTTGCCTTTTCCAAGTAGTCAAGAGAGGGGGTCAAGTAAGAGGAAAGAGGCCCTACATTAAACTGCCAAAAGTACACTTGGACAACACTCTGCTACATGCATCCTCTCTGTCTCCAGCCTCTGCTGAGAACTCTGCACTCTTCTCACCAGACAAACGCAGTAGCCACTTTTTTTTTTTTTTAATTAAGAATTTACTGAGCACTCACTGGGGGCCAGAGACTGTGCTAGGCTTGGACTGGGCCTTGTGCAATGCACACAAAATGTCCCTTTTTCGGGAAGCCCCATCCTCTCTCCTTCCTTAGAGCTCTAACCTAGCCTTCAGGCCATTCTCTAGGATGAACTGAAGAACAGAGAGGTTTGAATAAACATGCAAAAGGGATTCTGGGGCAAATAAGTTTGGGAAACATGAGGCTAGCACCCTCACTGCAGGCCTTCTCAGAGCCTTTAGTGTGCTAGTGGCCCTGAGATCAACCAAGAGGAGTCAGTGTACAGGGCTTCTCAGATCACTCAACAAGGAAAACTTTCTTCTTTTTCTTCTTTTTTTAAACCCATTTTATAGGGCTGATGTATCATAGAACACAGCTTGGGAGCCTGGGATATTTTGTCCTACAATAATACCTACTATGTCAAATTCATGTTGGATTTTGACTGTGGGTCCATTGGCAGGACTCTGAGGCTGGGTACTTTGTCCTGCATCTCTGCCAAGCTCCTGCCTTCAGCCAGGCCTAAATCAGAAGAGTTCTCTGAAAGTTTTCTTTCACAATGGTGTGATGGTTAATATTGTGTGCCAGCTTGATTGGACTGAAGGATACAAAGTATTATTCCTGGGAGTGTGTGTGAGGGTGTTGCCAAAGGAGATTAACATTGAGTCAGTGGGCTGGGAAAGGCAGACCCACCCTTAATATGGATTGGCACAGTCTAATCAGCTTCATGGCTAGAATATAAGCAGGCAGAAAAATGTGAAAGGAGGGACTGGCCTAGCCTCCCAGCCTACATCTTTCTCCTGTGCTGGATGCTTCCTGGCCTCAAACATCGGACTCCAAGTTCTCCAGTTTTGGAAGCTGGGCTGGCTCTCTTTGCTCCTCAGCCTGCAGATGGCCTATTGTGGGAACTTGTGACAGTGTGAGTTAATACTTAATAGACTCCCCTTCTCATATATATATGTGTGTGTGTGTATATATATACATACATATACACGTGTATATGTATACATACATATACACGTGTATATGTATGCATAATACACGTGTATACGTATACCTACATACACATGTATACGTATGCATACATACACATGTGTATGTATGCATATGTATACATGTATATGTATGCATATGTATACATACATACATATATATATATATATATATATATATATATATATATATATATATATCTAGAACCACTCCTGGTACCAAAATCTGTATTAGGGTTCTCTAGAGGGACAGAACTAATCAAATATATGTATATACATATATATATACACATATGTGTATATATATGTATATGTATGTGTATATATATGTATATGTATGTGTGTGTGTATATATACATATGTATATATGTATATGTATGTGTATATATATGTATGTGTGTGTGTGTGTGTGTATATATATATATGTGTATATAAACATTTGATTAGTTCTGTCCCTCTAGAGAACTCTAATACAGATTTTGGTACGAGGAGTGGTTCTAGAGAAACAGAATATTAAGGATGGAGTATTTTGGTGGTTTCAGGGTTTCTGGAATTGGTTGCTTAATATGATTAGACCCCAAAATGCTCAGGACTCTACTTCTAATCCTGTGGAGAACACTGATAGTCCTTGGTGTGAACTGTTTACAGACTTATGCGAAATAAATCCATTTGATACTCCTGATTCATTGCTCCTGAGAAGCAAGGGGTTTAGTGACTCTATACCTAATACTTTTGAACATATGTGGAGAGCTAAGGAACATAATGAAGCTGGTTGGTTGCTCTTAAGTTCAGTAGACAAAGTGATGAAAGAAAGTCATGAACTCAGGGATTCCATCTCCTGGCTTCAGAAGCAGATAGTGAGCCTCAAATCTACTAAGACTGCCCTGAATGAGAGTCTTATCTCCTGCAGAGAAAGAGCTGAAATTATGGAAAAACAGACACAAGAAAACAGACACAAGCTCTTATCATGTGAGTGGCTGACCTGCAACAAAAGGTGCATGCGCAGCCTCACCAGGTGTCTACGGTTAAAGCAAAGGCATTGATTGGAAAAGAATGGGACCCTGCAACTTGGAATGGGGGGGTGTGGGACGACCCTGATGAAGCTGAGGACTCTGAGTTTGTAAACTCTGATGAACCTTTTTTGCCAGAAGAAACAGCTTCCCCATCCCCAGTAGTGGCAACATTCCCTCCCTGACCCATGCTGCCATCAGCCTTTCCACCTTTGTCTGAGGACATAAACCCTGTGCTGCCTGAGGCAACAGTGATGGCCTCCCCTGAGGCAGTTGCCAGGCAAGATAATGTTAACTGTCTTCAGGAGCCACCCCCAACACCCCTGTTTGCTTCTAGACCTATAACTAAAGTCCCAGTGAGCCCCTAGAGGTGAGGTTGAGAGTGTGACCCATGAGGAAGTGCGCTACGCTCAAAAAGAACTGCTTGAGTTTTCTAATTTATATAAACAGAAATCTGGAGAACAGGCATGGGAATGGATGTTAAGGGTGTGGGATAATGGTAGAAGAAACAGAGTTTAATCAGGTTGAATTTATTGATTTAGGCCCACTAAGTAGGGAATCTGCATTTAATGTTGCAGCTTGGAGAATTAAAAAAGGTTCTAATAGTTTATTTGCTTGGTTAGCTGAAATATGGATTAAAAGATGGCCCACTGTGAGTGAGCTGGAAATGCTTGATCTCCCTTGGTTTAATGTAGAGGAAGGGATCCAAAGGCTTAGGGAGATTGGGATGGTGGAGTGAATTAGTCACTTTAGACCTACTCATCCCAGCTGGAAGGGTTCAAAAGATATACCCTTGACCAATGCCTTGTGAAATAGATTTGTGAGGGCAGCACCTGCATCTTTAAAGAGCCCTGTAATTGCTCGTCTCTGTATGTCAGATCTAACAGTGGGAACCACAGTCACTCAACTACAAAATTTAAATATAATGGGAATAATTGGATCCCAAGGTGGCAGGGGCCAAGTGGTGGCACTCAACTGTCAAAGGCAAGGTGAGCATTGCTACCTTAATGGACAGCAGAGGCAAAGTGGAAATCAGAATAGTCTGATTTGTGTAGAGCTCTGGCATTGGCTAATTTATCATGCTGTTACTAGAAGTGAAACTGATAGGAAGCCTACTGCATTCCTACGTAATTTATACAAGCAGAAAAATTCTAGGTTGAATGGACAAAAGACTAATTTGAATAATAAAAACAGAGAATCATGGCCCCTCAATCAATTTCCAGACTTGTGCCAGTTTACAGACCCTGACCCCTTGAATGAAGGGGGAGGCCAGGTCTGCTTGAGGAAGGACCCTACTACATTATCAACAATTTATCCAGAATCTTTCTCCCATCCTTCCCCGAGGAGACATCTGGCCTTTTACTACGGTAATTGTGCACTGGAGAAAGGGAAATGATCAGACATTTTGGGGACTCCTGGACACTGGCTCTGAGCTGATACTGACTCCAGGGGACCCAAAATGTCATTGTGATCCTCCAGTTAAAGCAGGCACTTATGGAGGTCAGGCAATTAATGGAGTTTTAGCTCAGGTCTGACTTGTAGTGGGTCCAGTGGGTTCCCCCACTCATTCTGTTGCCATTTCCCCAGTGCTAGAATGCATAATTGGCATAGACAAACTTAGCAGCCAGCAGAACTCCCACATTGGCTCCCTGACTGGTAGTGTGAGGGCTATTATGGTAGGAAAGGCCAAATGGAAGCCATTAGAGCTTCCTCTACCTAGAAAAACAGTAAATCAAAAATAATATCACATCCCTGGAGGGATTTCAGAGATTAGTGACACCATCAAGGACTTGAAAGATGCAGGGGTGGTGATTCCCACCACATTCCTGTTCAGCTCTCTCATTTGGCCTGTGCAGAAGACAGATGGATCTTGGAGAATGATAGTGGATTATTGTAAACTTAACCAAGTAGTGACTCCAATTGCAGCTGCTGTACCAGATGTGGTTTTGTTGCTTGAGCAAATTCATACATCTCCTGGTACCTGGTATGCAGCCATTGACTTGGCAAATACTTTTTTTTTTCATTCCTGTCCATAAGGCCCAACAGAAGCAATTTGCTTTCAGCTGGCAAGGCCAGCAATATACTTTTACTGTCCTACCTCAGGGGTACATTAACTCTCCAGCTTTGTTTCATAATCTTATTTGGGGAGAACTTGATCACTTTTTGCTTCAGCAGGATATCACACTGGTCCATTACATTGATGATGTTATGCTGATTGGATCCAGTGGGCAAGAAGTAGGAAACATGCTGGACTTATTGGTGAGACATTTGCGTGCCAGAGAATGGGAAATAAATCCAACTAAAATTCAGTGACCTTCTACATCAGTAAAATTTCTAGGAGTCCAGTGGTATGGGGCCTGTGAAGATATTCCTTCAAGGTGAAGGATAAGTTGCTGCATTTGACTACTCCTACAACCAAGAAAGAGGCACAATGCCTAGTGGGCCTATTTGGATTTTGGAGGCAAGACATTCCTCATCTGGGTGTGTTACTCCAGCCCATTTATTGAGTGATGCAAAAGGCTGCCAGTTTTGAGTGGGGTCCAGAAAAGAAGGATCTGCGACAGGTCCAGGCTGCTGTGCAAGCTGGGCCATATGACCCAGAAGATCCAATAGTGCTTGAGGTGTCAATGGCAGATAGGGATGATGTTTGGAGCCTTTGGCAGGCCCCTATAAGTAAATCACAGCAGAGGCCTCTAGGATTTTGGAGCAAAGCCCTGGCATCTTCTGCAGATAACTACTCTCCTTTTGAGAGACAGCTCTTGGCCTGTTATTGGGCTTTCGTGGAAACTGAACATTTGACTATGGGTCATCAAGTCACCATGAAACCTGTACTGTCTATCATGAACTGGGTGCTTTCGGACCCATCTATCCATAAAGTGGCTCATGCACAGCAGCATTCCATAATCAAATGGAAACGGTATATACATGATTGGGCTTGAGCAGGTCCTGAAGGCACAAGTAAGTTACATGAGGAAGTGGCTCAAATGCCCACGGCCTCCACTCCAGCCACCCTGCCTTCTCTCCCCCAGCCTGCACCAGTGGCCTCATGGGGAGTTAGTTCCCTATGATCAGTTGACAGAAGAAGAGAAGACTAGGGCCTGGTTCACTGATGATTCTGCATGATATGCATGCACCACCTGAAAGCGGACAGCTGCAGCACTACAGCCCCTTTCGAAAGGATATCCCTGAAGGACAGCAGTGAAGGGAAATCTTCCCAGTGGGCAGAACTTCGAGCAGTGCACCTAAACAGTGTGCACTTTGCATGGAAGGAGAAATGACCAGATGTGTGATTATATATGATTCATGGGGTGTAACCAATGGCCTGGCTGGGTAGTCAGGGACTTGGAAGAAGCATGATTGGAAAACTGGTGACAAAACAATTTGAGGGATTCAGACGGACAGAGCAGTATGCAGAGGCTTGCACTGTGAACTTTAGCTCCAGATTGACTGCAAGAAAAAACCAGCAATCCTGAGAGGACCCACAAACCCTCTGAAGGAAGCAGACAGCTCCTGCAGGACCTGGGAGATACCCCAAATACTGTGAGTGCCCCAACTGCGGAAGGGGGAAAGGGAGAGCCTCCTCTTCTGAACACATACCCCCACTGGAGAAACTGAAGTTCTGTTTGTGGGAGAAGTTTCCGACCTTACCTTGAACTGAGCCAATTTAGAGAGCTGAGCAAAATACAGGGGTAGAGGAAGCAGCAGAAAGGCCCTGGGAGCTTGCTGGGAGCCCAACAGGCCATTCCTGCCTGGCACCAGAGGGATCCATTGGGAGGGTGGCCAGAGGTGGCGGGGGTGGGTTGGGGGAACTCCACAGGGAGAAGGAAATCTCCAGCTGAACTCTGTAACAATTTGAACGGGGTGAGAAGGCTCCTGGCCAGAACTTGGGGGAGGGCACAAATCTGGTGGGCAGACTCCACAGGTGGAGGAAGAACCAAGCCCTTTTCTTTTGCAGCTGGAAAGTGGGTAGCCTGGGGCAAGTTTTCAAGCCCGGCTCGCCCACCACCTGGAAACAGAGTCGGTGCTGTTCATTGTGGGGTAGGGGGAGCATGGTGGGAGTGAGACCGGCCCTTGGGTTTGCATGGGAGCTGGGTGAGGCCTGGGATTGCTGGCTTTCCCCAGCTTCCCTGACAACTTGCATGGCTCAGCAGGGGCAGCCATAGTCCACCCAGGTACACAACTCCAGTGACTTGGGAATCTCACCCCCATCCCCTACAGCAGCCACAGCAAGACCCACCCAAGGAGAGTCTGAGCTCAGACACGCCTCGCCCTGCCCCCGACCTGATGGTCCTTGCCTACCCATCCTGGTAGTGGAAGACAAAGAGCATTTAATCATGGGAGTTCTAGGGCCCCACCCACTGCTGGTTCCTCATCATACTACCACAGCTGAGGCTCTCTGGAAAGTGTCACCTCCTGGCAGGAGGCCAAAAAGCACCAAAATACAGCATTAAACCACCAAAGCTAAGAACCCTCACAGAGTCCATTGCAACCCCCTGCCACCTCCACTGGAACAGGCGCTGATATACACCACTGAAAGACCCATAGACAGTTCATATCACAAGACTCTTTGCAGACAACTCCCAGTACCAGCCTGGAGCCGGGTAGACTTGCTGGGTGGCTAGACCCAGAAGAGAGACAACAATCATTGTAGTTCGGCTTACAGGACAGCACATCCATAGGAAAAGGGGGAGAGTACTACATCAAGGGAACACCCTGTGGGACAAAAGAATCTGAACAACAGCCTCCAGCCCAAGATCTTCCCTCTGACAGAGGCTACCCAAATGAGAAGGAACCAGAAAACCAACTCTGATAATATGACAAAACAATGATCTTTAACACCCCCCAAAAATCACATGAGTTCACCAGCAATGGATCTAAACCAAGAAGAAATCCCCGATATATCTGAAAAAGAAGTCAGGGGGTTAGTCATTAAGCTAATCAGAGAGGGACCAGAGAAAGGCAAAGCCCAATGCAAAGGAAAAAAAAAATACAAGAAGTGAAGGGAGAAATATTCAAGGAAACAGATAGCTTAAAGGAAAAACAGGCCAGGCGCAGTGGCTCATGCCTGTAATCCCAGCACTTTGGGAGGCTGAGGCGGGTGGATCATGAGGTCAGGAGATCAAGACCATCCTGGCTAACATGGTGAAACCCCATCTCTACTAAAAATACAAAAAATTAGCCAGGCGTGGTGGCGGTGCCTGTGGTCCTAGCTACTTGGGAGGCTGAGGCAGGAGAATGGCGTGAACCCGGGAGGTGGAGCTTGCAGTGAGCCGAGATCACGCCACTGCACTCCAGCCTGGGCAACAGAGCGAGACTCCACCTCAGAAAAGAAAAAACAATCAAATTTCAGGAAACACTGGACACACTTATCAAAATGCAAAATGCTCTGGAAAGTCTCAACAATGGAACTGAATAAGTAGAAGAAAGAAATTCAGAGCATGAAGACAAGGTCTTAGAATTAATCTAATCCAACAAAGACAAAGAAAAAATAATAAGAAAATATGAACAAAGTCTCCAAGAAGTCTAGGATTATGTTAAATGACCAAACCAAAGAATAATCAGCGTTCCTGAGGAAGAAAAGAAACCTAAAAGCTTGGAAAACATATTTGGGGGAATAACTGAGGAAAACTTCCCTGGCCTTGCTAGAGAACCGAGCCATCCAAATACAAGAAACACAAAAAACACCTGGAGAATTCATCGCAAAAAGACTGCCTCGGCACATTGTCATCAGGTTATCCAAAGTTAAGACGAAGGAAAGAATCTTAAGAGTTGTGAGACAGAAGCACGTGGTAACCTATAAGGGAAAATCTATCAGAGTAACAGCAGATTTCTCAGTAGAAACCATACAAGCCAGAAGGGACTGGGGCTCTATCTTCAGCCTCCTCAAACAAAACAATTATCAGCCAAGAATTTTGTATCCAGCAAAACTAAGCATCATATATGAAGGAAAGGTACAGTCTTTTTCAGACAAACAAATGCTAAGAGAATTTGCCACTACCAAGCTACCACTACAAGAACTACTAAAGGGAGCTCTAAATCTTGAAACAACTCCTGGAAACACATCAAAACAGAACTGCTTTAAAGCATAAATCACATAGAACTTATAAAACAAAAGTACAAGTTAAAAAGCAAAAACAAAAAACAAAGTACACAGGCAACAAATAGCACGATGAATGCAATGCTGTCTCACATCTCATTACTAACATTGAATGTAAATGGCCTAAATGCTCCACTTAAAAGATACAGAACCGCAGGGTGGATAAAAACTCACCAACCATCTGCTGCCTTCAGTCCTTACCTAACAGTAAGGACTCACATAAACTTTAAGTAAAGGGGTGGGAAAAGGCATTTCATGCAAACGGACACCAAAAGCCAGCAGGGGTAGCTATTCTTATATCAGACAAAACAAACTTTAAAGCAACAGAAGTTAAAAGAAACAAAGAGGGACATTATATAATGGTAAAAGGCCTTGTCCAACAGGAAAATATCACAATCCTAAACATATATGCACCTAGCACTGGGGCTCCCAAATTTATAAAACAATTACTAATAGACCTAAGAAATGAGGCCGGGCACAGTGGCTCATGCCTGGAATCTTAGCACTTTGGGAGGCCAAGGCGGGCGGATCATGAGGTCAGGAAATCGAGACCATCTTGGCTAACACAGTGAAACCCCGTCTCTACTAAAAATACAAAAAAAATTAGCTGGGCGTGGTGGCGGGTGCCTGTAGTCCCAGTTACTTGGGAGGCTGAGGCAGGAGAATAGCATGAACCTGGGAGGCGGAGCTTGCAGTGAGCTGAGATAGCACCACTGCAGTCTGGCCTGGGAGAAAGAGCAAGACTCCGACTCAAAAAAGAAAAAAAAAGAAAAGAAAAGAAAAGAAATGAGATAGCAACACAATAATAGTGGGGGACTTCAATACTCCACTGACAGCACTAGACAGGTCATCAAGACAGGAAGTCAGCCAAGAAGCAATGGATTTAAACTATACCTTGGAACAAATGGACTTAACAGTTTTAAACAGAACATTTCATCCAACAACCACAGAATATTCAACAGTGCATAGAACTTTCTCCAAGATAAGCCACATGATAGGCCATAAAATGAGCCTCAATAAATTTAAGAAAATTTAAATTATATCGAGCTCTGTCTCAGACCACAGTGAAATAAAATTGGAAAACAACTCCAAAAGGAACCTTTAAAACCATGAAAAAAACATGGAAATTAAATAACCTGCTCCTGAATGAGCACTGAGTCAAAAATGAAATCAAGATGGAAATTTAAAAATTCTTCGAACTTAACGACAATAATGACACAACCTATCAACACCTCTGGGATATGGCAAAGATGGTGCTAAGAGGAAAGTTCATAGCTCTAAACACCTACATCAAAAAACACTGAAAGAGCACAAACTGACATTCTAAGGTCATACCTCAAGGAATTAGAGAAACGAGAGCAAATCAAATCCAAACCCAGTATAAGTAAGGAAATGACCAAGATCAGAACAGAACCAAATGAAATTGAAACAAACAAAAAATAGAAAAGATAAATGAAACAAAAAGCTTATTTTTGAAAAGATAAATAAAATTGATAGACCGCTAACAAGATTAACCAAGAAAAGAAGAAAGAAAATCCAAATAACTTCACTAAGAAACAAAACAGGAGATATTACAACTGACACCACTGAAATACAAAAGATCATCCAAGGCTATTGTGAACACCTTTATGAACTTAAACTAGAAAACCTAGAAGAGAGAAATAAATTCCTGGAAAAATGCAACCCTCCTAGCTTAAATCAGAAAGAACTGGCTATCCTGAACAGACCAATAACAAGTAGCAAAATTGAAATGATAATTAAAAAATTACCAACAACAAAAAAGTCCAGCACCAGATGGATTCACAGCAGAATTCTACCAGACAGTCAAAGAAGAATAGGTACCAATCTTTTTGACAGTGTTCCACAGGATCGAGAAAGAAGGAACCCTCCCTAATTCATTCTATGAAGCCAGCATCACCCTAATCCAAAATCAGGAAAGGACATAACCAAAAAAGAAAACTATGGACCAATAATCTTAATGAACATCGATAATAAAATCCTTAATAAAATACTAGCTAACCAAATCCAACAACATATGAAAAAAAAAAAAATTCACCTTGATCAAGTGGGTTTCATACCAGGGATGCAGGGATGGTTTAACATAAGCAAGTCAATAAATGTGCTACACCATGTAAACAGAATTAAAAATCACATGATCATTTCAATAGATGCAGAAAAAGCATTTGACAAATTCAGCATCCCTTTATGATTAAAACTCTCAGCAAAATCAGCATCCAAGGGAGATACCTCAATGTAATAAAAACCATCTATGACAAACCCACAGACAACATAATATTGAACAGGGAAAAGTTGAAAGCATTCCTTCTGAGAACTGGAACAAGCCAAGGAAGCCCACTCTCATCACTCTTCTTCAACACAGCACTGGAATTCCTAGCCAGAGGAATCAGACAAGAGAGAGAAATAAAGGGCTTCCAAATCAGTAAAGAAAAGCCAAACTGTCTCTGTTTGCTGAAGATATGGTTGTTTGCCTTGAAAGCCCTAAAGACTCCTCCAGAAAGCTCCTAGAACTGATAAAAGAATTCAGCAAAATTTCCAGATAGAAGATTAATGCATACAAATCAGTAGCTCTTCTATACACCAACAGCAACCAAGTGGAGAATAAAATCAGGAACTCAACTCCTTTTACAATAGCTGCAAAAAAATAAAATACTTAGGAATCTGCCTAACAAAGGAGTCAAAAGATCTCTACAAGGAAAACTACAAAACACTGCTGAAAGAAATCATAGATGACACAAATAAATGGAAACACATCCCATGCTCATGAATGGGGAAAATCAATATTGTGAAAATGATCATACTGCCAAAAGCAATCTAAAAATTCAACCCAATTCCCATCAAAATACTACCATCACTCTTCACAGAATTAGAAAAAACAATTCTAAAATTCATATGGAACAAAAAAAGAGCTCACATAGCCAAAGCAAGACTAAGCAAAAAGAACAAATCTGGAGGCATCACACTGCCTGATTTCAAACTATACTATAAGGCCATAGTCACCAAAACAGTGTGGAACTGGTATAAAAATAGGCACATAGACCAATGGAACAGAATAGAGAACCCAGAAATAAACCCAAATACTTACAGCTAACTGATCTTCGACAAAGCAAACAAATATAAAGTGGAGAAAGAACACCC
This sequence comes from Pongo abelii, assembly GCF_028885655.2. Taxonomy (NCBI): domain Eukaryota; kingdom Metazoa; phylum Chordata; class Mammalia; order Primates; family Hominidae; genus Pongo; species Pongo abelii. The sequence goes on from NC_071994.2 coordinate 81,200,967, forward strand.
TATTCAACACACGGTGCTGGGATAATTGGCTAGCCACATGTAGGAGAAAGAAACTGGGTCCTCATCTCTCACTTATACAAAAATCAACTCAAGATGGATTAAGGACTTAAATCTAAGACCTGAAACTATAAAAATTCTAGAAGATAACATTGGAAAAACCCTTCTAGAAATTGGCTTAGGCAAAGATTTCATGACCAAGAACCCAAAAGCAAATACAGTAAAAACAAAGATAAATAGCTAGGACCTAATTAAACTAAAGAGCTTTTGCACAGCAAAAGGAACAGTCAGTAGAGTAAACAGAAAACTCACAGAGTGGGAGAAAATCTTCACAATCTGTACACCTGACAAAGGACTAATATCCAGAATCTACAATGAACTTAAACAAATCAGTAAGAAAAAAACAAACAATCCTATCAAAAAGTGGGCTAAGGACACGAATAGGCAATTCTCAAAAGAAGATATATAAAGGGCCAACAAACATATGAAAAAATGCTCAATATCACTAGTGATCAGGGAAATGCAAATCAAAACCACAATGCGATACCACCTTACTCCTGCAAGAATGGCCATAAAAAAAAAACAAAAAAAAACCCCAGTAGATATTGGTGTGGATGTGGTGATCAGGGAACACTTCTACACGGCTGGTGGGAATGTAAACTAGTACAGCCACTATGGAAAACAGTGTGGAGATTCCTTAAAGAACTAAAAGTACAACTACCATTTGACCCATGAATCCGACTAGTGGGTATCTACCCAGAGGAAAATAAGTCATTATACAAAAAAGATACTTGCACATGCATGTTTATAGCAGCACAATTCACAATTGCAAAATTGTAGAACCAGCCCAAATGCCCATCAATCAACCAGTGGATAAAATAACTGTGATATACATATCATGTATATATACACACACATATATGATACATATATGATCATATATGTATGATGTATGATATATCATACATATATGATCACACATATATGATATATATCATACATATATGATATATATCTCATATATGATATATATCATCATATATCATCCATATATGATGATATATATCATACATATATGATATATATCATCATATATGTATGATATATATATTCCATCATATATATCATATATATATGATGGAATACAACTCAGCATTAAAAAAATGAATTAACAGCATTTGCAGAAATCTGGATGAGATTGGAGACTATTATTCTAAGTGAAGAAACTCAGGAATGGAAAACCAAACATGGTATGTTCTCACTGATATGTGGGAGCTAAGCTATGAGGATTCAAAGGCATAAGAATTATACAATGGATTTTGGGAAATTATGGGGAAGAGTGGGTTGGGGGAAAGGGATAAAAGGCTACAAATATGGTGCAGGATATACTGCTTGGTTGATAAGTGCACAAAAATCTCACAAATCACCACTAAAGAACTTATTCATGTAACCAAATACTAGCTGTACCCCAATAACTTATTGAAATATAATAATAATAAAAACAAATTTGGGGAAGAGGTATGTGATTGACCTCTTTGAGTGATTAAAAGCTGTGAAGATATCTGCATCCCATGTAAGTGCTCACCAATGGGTGACCTCAGCAGAGGAGGATTTTAATAATCAAGTGGATAGGATGATCCATTCTATGAACACCACTCAGTCTCTTTCCCCAGCCACCCCTGTCATCGCCCAATGGGCCCATGAACAATGTGGCCATGGTGGCAGGGATGGAGGTTACGCATGAGCTCAGCAACATGGACTTACACTTACCAAGAGTGGCTACGGCCACTGCTGAGTGCTCAGTTTCCCAGCAGCAGAGAACAACACTGAGCCCTCGATATGGCACCATTCCTCAGGATTATTAGCCAGCTACCTAGTGGCAGGTTGATTATATGGGACCTCTTCCATCATGGAAAAGGCAGAGGTTTGTTCTCACTGGAACAGATACTTGCTCCGGATATGGGTTTGCCTATCCTTCACGCAATGCTTCTGCCAAGACTACCATCCATGGACTCACAGATTGCCTTATCCACTGTCATGGTATTCCACTCAGCACTGCCTCTGAGCAAGGCACTCACTTTATGGCTAAAGAAGTGCAACAGTGGGCTCATGCTCATGGAATTCACTGGTCTTACCATGCTCCCTATCATCCTAAAGCAGCTGGATTGATAGAATGGTGGAATGGCCTTTTGAAGTCACAATTACAATGCCAACTAGGTGACAATACTTTGCAGGGCTGGGGCAAAGTTCTGCAGAAGGCTGTGTATGCTCTGAATCAGCATCCAATATATGGCACTGTTTCTCGCATAGCCAGGATTCATGTGTCCAGGAATCAGGGGGTGGAAGTGGCACCACTCACCATTACCCCTGGTGATCCACTAACAAAAATTTTACTTCCTGTTCCTGTGACATTACGTTCTGCTGGCATAGAGGTTTTAGTTCCAGGGGAGGAGCACTGCTATCAAAAGACACAATGATTCCATTAAACTGGAAGTTAAGATTGCCACCTGGACATTTTGAGCTCCTTCTACCTTTAAGTCAACAGGCTAAGAAGGGAGTTACAGTGTTGGCTGGGGTGATTGACCTGGATTATTGAGATGAAATCAGTCTACTACTCCACAACGGAGGTAAGGAAGAGTATGCATGAAATACAGGAGATCCATTAGGGAATCTCTTAGTATTACTCTGCCCTGTGATTAAGGTCAATGGAAAACTACAACAGACCAATCCAGGCAGGGCTACAAATGAACCAGACCCCTCAGGAATGAAAGTTTGGATCACTCCACCAGAGAAAAAAAGCCACAAGGTGCTTGCTGAAGGCAAAGGGAATACAGAATGGGTCGTAGAAGAAGGTAGTCATTAATACCAGTTACAACAGCGTGACCAGCTGCAGAAATGAGGACTGTAATTGTCGTGAGTATTTCCTCTTTCTTTTGTTAAAAACATGTCTGTGCATATATACACTTGTACTAAGAAAATACTTTCATTTTATTTCCTTTCTCCTTTATCATGTGACATAAGATTTATTAACTTCACATCAACATTTAAGTGTTGTTAACTTTCTGTAATAGTATTTGGGTTGGGGACTGGTGCGTCTCCAGTTGTACGAAGGATAGTTGTTTTATGTTAGGCATAATTAAGACCTTATTATTGTCTTTATTTGAAGATTATGTATGATCTCAGGAGATGTGCATGGGTTCAAGTTGACAAGGGGTGGACTTGTGATTGTTAATACTGAGTGTCAACTTAATTGGATTGAAGGATATAAAGTACTGATCCTGGGTGTGTGTGTGAGGGTGTTGCCAAAGGAGGTTAATATTTGAGTCAGTGGGCTAGGAAAGGCAGACCCACACTTAATCTGGGTGGGCACAATCTAATCAGCTGCCAGCATGGCTAGAATATAAGCAGGCAGAAAAATGTAAAAAGAGAGACTGGCCTAGCCTCCCAGCCTACATCTTTCTCCCATGCTGGATGCTTCCTGCCCTCAAATATCGGACTCCAAATTCTTCAGTTTTGGAACTTGGACTGGCTGGCTTTGCTCCTCAGCCTGCAGATGGCCTATTGTGGGACCTTGTGATGGTATGAGTTAATACTTAATAAACTCCCCTTTATATATCTATAATATATAAAATATAATATATATAATATATATTATATATATTATATATAAATATATAATATATATAAATATATTTTATAATATATATTATATTATATATAATATATAAATATATTTTATAATATATATTATATTATATATAATATATAAATATATTTTATAATATATATTATATTATTATATAATATATACATATATTTTATAATATATTTATATATTATATAATATATACATATATTTTATAATATATTTATATATTATATAATATATACATATATTTTATAATATATTTATATATTATATAATATATACATATATTATATAATATACATATATTATATAATATATACATATATTTTATAATATATATTATATATTATATAATATATACATATATTTTATAATATATATATTATATAATACATATATTTTATAATATATATATTATATAATATATACATATATTTTATAATATATATATTATATAATATATACATATATTTTATAATATATATTATATTATTATATAATATATAAATATATTTTATAATATATATTATATTATTTTATAATATATAAATATATAAAATATACATTATATAATATATAAAATATATATTTATATATTATATAAAAATATATTATATATAAATATATAATATATATTTATATAATATATAAAAATATATAAATATATAAAATATATATTAGATTTATATAAATATGTAAAATATATATTAGATTTATATAAACATATAAAACATATATTATATTTATATATAATACATAGATTATGTAATATATATGTATTTTCCATTAGTTCTGTCCCTCTAGAGAACGCTTAGTAATACAGATGGCATAAGTGAGTGCTATAAAACAAAATTCGAAGATGGAACCAACATTCCTTATGTCTGCTTACATCTTTTATTCTGTCTCCTAGGTGACAGGCATTTCTTGCCTAGATGACTCTCAGGCATGGTCTCTTATTCACTCTGGACACTCCTTGTCAGGGCACAGAGCCCTTCACATCTGCCCCTGCCAATGTCTTCTGGATCGTCTCCCATCTCTCCCTATATGCCTCCTCAACTTCAACTCCCCAGAATCACAGGCAGTTCCGGAGTGCAACATGGCTTCCTTTAGGCCAGGTTCCCACCTGCTAGCCAGTCCTCAGCAACCTCTGCTGTGTGGTTTCCCTTTCTTTAATCCCTTGCTCAAGCCTCTTGAGATTTGAAACCTTCTTTGAAGACATACCATCCCCTTCCCTGCAGGCTCCCTACCCACAAGGTTGGGCTAAATGCCCTTCTTTGATGGTCTGGACTGGTCAGTCCTAAGCCTTACCTATTTACCTGATTGGGTGGGGATGTGTCCTAAGTTGATATCCCATGTATTTTGTGCTGTGGGTCATAGTCAAAATAGTCAGCAAGCCACTGATCTTATTTACCCTCCTATTTAAGATGCTTCCAAGTCTTGTGTGAGGCTCAGACTGAGACTTTAAAATCCCCACATTTCCCTTTTCTAGGCTGCTCTGCCTGGCAGAAACAGGGCTACATCTTGTTCTTATACTCTCGAAGCCTGGTAGCACTCTCTGACCACCACAGAAGAAGTCTGCTTAATGGACTCACATTTTTGTAATAAAATAAAAGCACCAAGCCAGAATAGAAGCCTTCGTTGTCAGATCTTATTCTCCAAATGTATTTTCTTCACAGTTTTCTAACTTCTAAAACCATCAAACAGCTTTGGCATGACAGTCGTCTTCCACAAATGAAAACAGGATTTAGTGCAGTGGCGTTTCCGCTGCTCTGAGGGAAGCTGATTTAGACAGAAGAGGCAGAAAGGAAGAGGGAAGGGATCTGCGGAGCTGGAGCCAGGCCCCTGCAGAGGTGACTGGGCCTCTGACTCTACTGTCTGTGGGAGGAAAAACAATCTTTCCCCTTGGACCAAAAGTACCAGGCTGCCTCCCTGAGATTAAGGTGCTAGATGGAGCTTATTAATGTGAATATACCATTCAAGGCAGTGAAAACAGGATCAACTCAGAATCATCAGCAGCAGGAGACCTAGAGACTTCTTCCTAGCTCTGTCTTCCTCCTACCTCTGCTCCTAATTCCCTTCTTCTCTGGGCCTCAGATTCCTCACCTGAAAATGGAAGGGTTAGATTAAATCAGTGGCTCTTATTTTCTGACTGTGACTCAACATTAAGAAATACATTTGAAGACTAAGAAACGGAGAAGACCCAAATAAAATCAGAGATGAAAAACTCCTTTTTCATTACAATTGACACTGCATAAATTCAAAGGATCATTAGAGACTACTATGAGCAACTGTATGCCAATAAATTGGAAAACCTAGAAGAAATGGATAAATTCCTAGACATATACACCCTACAAAGATTAAACCATGAAGAAATCCAAAACCTGAACAGACTAATGACAAGTAATGAGATTGAAGCCATAATAAAAAGTCTCTCAGCAAAGAAAAGCCTGGGACCTGATGGCTTCACTGCTGAATTTCACCAAATATTTAAAAAAGAACTAATACCAATCCTACTCAAACTATCCTGAAAAACAGAGGAGGAGGAATACTTCCAAACTCATTCTACAAGGCCAATATTACCCTGATACCCAAGCCAGACAAAGATGCATCAAACAAACAAACAAAACCAAACAAACAAAACCAGACCAATATGATTGATGAACATCAATGCAACAAAACACTAGAAAACTGAATTCAACAACTCATTAAAAAGATCACTCATCATAACCAAGTGGAATTTATTCTCAGATGCAAGGATGGTTCAACATACAAAAATCAATCAATGTGATATATCATATTAACAGAATGAAGAATGAAAATCATATAATCATTTCAATTGATGCTGAAAAGGCATTTGACAAAATTCTTTTATGATAAAAATTCTAAAAAACTTGGTATAGAAAGAACATACCTCAACACAATAAAAGCCATATGTAACAGATTCACAGCTGGAATCATATTGAATGGGGAAAAACTGAAAGCCTTTCCTCTAAGATCTGGAACGTAACAATGATGCCCACTCTTGCCACTGTTATTTAACATAGTACTGGAGCTAGAGCAATCAGACAAGAGAAAGAAATAAAGGGCATCCAAATTGGAAAGGAAGAAGTCAAATTATCCTTGTTTGCAGATGATGTGACCTTATATTTGGAAAAAACTAAAGACTCCATCAAAAAATTTTTAGAACTGATAAACAAATTCAGTAAAGTTGCAGGGTACAAAATCAATGTAAAAATATCAGTAGGATTTCTATATGCCAACAGCAAACAATCAGAAAAAAAATTAAGAAAGTAATCCCATTTATAACAGCTATAAATAAAGTTAAATACCTAGGAATAAAATTTACCAAAGAAATAAAAGATCTCTACAATGAAAACTGTAAAACATTGACACAAGAAATTGAAGAGCACACCAAAAAATAGAAAGATATTTCTTGTTCATGGATTGGAAGAATCAATATTGTTAAAATACCCATGCTACAAAAAGGAATCCACAGATTGAATGCAATTCCTGTTAAAATACCAATGACATTCTTCACAGCAATAGAAAAAACAATCCTAAATTTTAGATGGAGCCACAAAAGACCTGGAATAGGCAAAGCTATCCAAAGCAAAAAGAACACATCTAGAGGAATCACATTACCTGACTTCAAATTATACTACAGAGCTATAGTAACCAAAACAGCATGGTACTGGTATAAAAACAGACACATAGACCAATGGAGCAGAATAGAGAACTCAGAAACAAATCTGCATACCTACAGTGAACTCATTTACAACAAAGGTGCCAAGAACACACTGGGGAAAGGGCACTCTCTTCAATAAATGGTGCTGGGACATGAAAAAATGCTCATCATCACTGGCCATCAGAGAAATGCAAATCAAAACCACAATGAGATACCATCTCACACCAGTTAGAATGGTGATCATTAAAAAGTCAGGAAACAACAGGTGCTGGAGAGGATGTGGAGAAATAGGAACACTTTTACGCTGTTGGTGGGAGTGTAAACTAGTTCAACCATTGTGGAAGACGGTGCGGCGATTCCTCCAGGATCTAGAACTAGAAATACCATTTGACCCAGCAATACCATTACTGGTTATATACCCAAAGGATTATACATCATGCTCCTATAAAGACACATGCACACGTATGTTTATTGTGGCACTGTTCACAATAGCAAAGACTTGGAACCAACCCAAATGCCCGTCAATGATAGACTGGATTAAGAAAATGTGGCACATATACAACATGGAATACTATGCAGCCATAAAAAATGATGAGTTCATGTCCTTTGTAGGGACATGGATGAAGCTGGAAACCATCATTCTGAGCAAACTATCACAAGGACAGAAAACCAAACACTGCATGTTCTCACTCATAGGTCGGAATTTAACAATGAGAACACTTGGACACAGGGTGGGGAACATCACACACCGGAGCCTGTTGTGGGGTGGAGGGAGTGGGGAGGGATAGCATTAGGAGAAATAAACTAATGTAAATGACAAGCTAATGGGTGCAGCACAGCAACATGGCACATGTATGCATATGTAACAAACTTGCATGTTGTGCACATGTATCCTAGAACTTAAAGAATAATAAAAATAAATAAATAAAATAAAAAATAAAAATAAATGAATAAATGGTGCTGGGAAAACAAGGTATCCATATGCAGAAGAACGAAACTAGATCCCTACCTCTCATCATGTACAAACATCAATCAAAATGGATTAATGACTTAAATGTAAGACCTGAAACTATGAAACTACTAAAAGAAAACATTAGAGAAACTCTCCAGGACACTGGACTAGGCAAAGATTTTCCAAGTAAAACTCACAAGCACAGACAACCAAAGGAAAAATGGATAAATTGGATCACATCAAGTTGAAAAACCTCTGCACAGCAAAGAAAAACAGTATCAACAAAGTAAAGAGACAACCCACAGAATGGGAGAAAATGTTTACCAACTATTCATCTGATGACGCATTAATAATCAGAATATATAAGGACCTAAGTAACTCAGCAGGAAAAAAATATAATAATTTGATTGAAAAGCGAACAGAAGATCTGAATAGAAGAATGTCAAAAGAGGACATACAGATGGCAAACAGGTAGATGAAAAAGTGCTCAACATCATTGACTATCAGAGAAAAGCAAATCAAAACTACATGAGACATCATTTCATCCCAGTTAAAATGGCTTTTATCCAAAAAGCAGGCAATAATGAATGCTGGCGAGGATGTGGAGAAAAGGGAACACTCATACACTGTTAGTGGGAATGAAAATTAGTACAACCGCTATTGAGAACAGTTTGGAGGTTCCTCAAAAAACTAAAAATAAAACTACCACATGATCCAGCAATTGTATTACTTGGTACATACCCCCAAAAAAGGAAATCAGTATATTGAAGAGATATCTGCACTTCCATGTTTACTGTGGCACTACTTACAATAGGCAAAATTTGGAAGCAGTCTAAGTGTCCATCAACAGATGAATGGATAAAGAAAATATGGAACATATTCACAATGGAGTACTATTCAGCCATAAAAATAAAGAGATCCTGTCATTTGCAACAACATGGATGGAACTGGAGGATATTATGTTGAGCAAAATAAGCCAGGCACAGAAAGACAAACTTCGCATGTTCTCACTCATTTGTGGGAACTAAAAATTAAAACAATTGAACCCATGGAGATAAAGAATGTAAGGATGATTACCAGAGGCTGGGAAGGGTAGTGAGCATGGGGAAGTGGGGATGGCTAATGGGTACAAAAAATATAGTCAGAAAGAATGAATAAGATTTAGTATTTGATAGCATAACAGGTTGATTACAGTCAACAATAATTTATTGTACATTTAAAAATAACTAAAACTGTATAATTTCAATATTTATAACACAAATAAATGATAAATGCTTGAGGTGACGGATACCCCACTTAACCTGATATTATCAGCATGCATTGTATGCCTGTATCAAAATATCTCACATGCCCCATAAATATATATACCTACTATGAACCCATAAAAACTAAAAATTAAAAAAAATTAAAAAAGAAATACATTGCATACCTCAACTTGGTCTATACACACATATTTAGAGGGGCATGTAACTGAAGTTTCACTTAATGATGTTTGTCCTTATGACCTGCTATATTTTCTCCTCTGTTACACTCATTTTATAAACTGTTATTGAAGTATGACTTAAGTACAGTAGAGGGTACATATCATAAGTGAATAGCTTGATGCATTTCTACAAACTGACAGTACCCATTTAACCTGCCCTCCTACTTCTGAATCAAAAGGCAGAATGTGACTAGAAAGCCCCTTTGCACTCCTTCCCATTTACCAACTCCTCCCTCGGGGGCAACCACCATCCAGACTTCTGAAAACACAGAGTAGTTTTACGCGGTTTTGTACTTTTTTAAAGTGCAGTCATAAAGTTTCTTTGTGCCTGCTTCTTTCTTTCAACTTCATGCTTCCAAGGTTCATCAATATTGCTATGTGCAATATTCCACTATGTGAATATGCTACACTTGATCCATTCCAGGGCTGATGGCCATGTGTTTTGGTGGATATCTGTGTGCATATCTCAGGGGTATATACCAAGGAGTGAAAGTGCTGGTATGTATATGTTCAGCTTTAGTTGATATTGCCAAACAGTTTTCCAGTGTCATCAAACAAATTACATTTCAGCTAACAGTGTGTGAGTTTCAGTTGTTTCACATCTTTGCCAACACTAGATAGAGTCTATATTTTTCATTTCAGCCATTCTGATGAGTACATAGTAGTATTTCATTATGGTTTTAATTTGTCATTCCCTGAAGAGTAATAATGTTGTGTGCTTTTTTGGCTATTTGGACATCTTCTTTTATGAAGTATCTGAGTCTTTCGCCCATTTTTCTATTAGGTTGTCTGTCTTTTCTTACTGATTTATAGGAGTTTCTTCTTTTTTTTCTACCATATATATTTGGATATGAGACCTTTGTTGAGTATATGGAGTGCAAATATATAATATCTTTACTCACTCTATGGGTTACTAGGTTACTCTGTTTTTACTTTAATAAATGCTGATCTTGAGCCACCAAATTAATTTCATGACCTGTTACTGGACTACAACCCACAATTTGAAGCACACTGTGATACACAATTATGCAGTCTTTCCTGGGTCTGAATAGCGCAGAAAGGGGCATTTCTAGCCTGTGGCATCCACACCAACATTGGCCTGGATCAACACCTCTGTATCTACTGTGAGCCACTGTCTGGAGAACAAGGATATTAGCTATATTTAATTTCCAAATTTAAAGAAAAAACTTTGTCCTATACCTTGAGTAATAACAGTTTCCAATTCTTCTGAATTTAATAATTGCCAGCCCCATGGCCCAGACTGAGGGAAGAGACTCAGAAGGATGGCCAAGGTGTGGAAACACCTCTGAAATTAGCCCTTTCAACAGGTACTAGAGGGTACGTTTTCCTACACAGTCTCTCTAGCCACTGAGGTACCTAGGTCTTCAGGGGCATGGTCTTATGGAACCAAAGATACATTCAGAGGTTCCTTTTACCTAACGAGTTAACACAACATTCCCTAAACTCTGAAAAAACAACAAAAAAAAGCCACTAACCAAGGGAGAAAGACGCTCCCATATCCTAAGCACTTTCTTGGTGTGAGAGATACATCCTATGCTGCATCTTCCCAGCTCCTGAGAGCAGCCCTATTCACAGACTTTCAGCTCCAGGAAGGCAAAAACTGTACCACTCTTATCAAATAATGTGACCAAGGCCACATAACTTGTAAGTAATAGAGCTAGGCTGACTGACACCATAGCCTGTGTTTTCATTCCTCTGTTATACTCCTCAGAGGCAGCCAGTCACTGGATAAAGAGTGGTGACTACCTCTAAGGGGTCAAAGATTCACACACATATGCACAAACACACACGTGTGCATGCACACACATGCATAGATGTGTGTATACAGATATGTACATGTATGCATACGTATATGCTACTTCACTCAGAATTCAGTGGGGCTGGACTCTATGGGTTCATTACACAGTCAGCTCATCGGAGTTCCCCGCTTTCTCCTGATTTGCAAAGTATTGACACAGTCCATAATACATGAATCACACAAAGGCACATATATGTGTAGGAAACTTTACAGTTTACAAAACACTCAATCTCTCATCCAACACTCACCACCAGCCTTCTGAACATATATAAATATTTGATGATTTGCAGGCCTCCCAGTCTGTGTGTTTAAGGACCTTCATTCTGGGGGGTTCTAAACCTTACCATCTAGGACCAGGGCTATGGCATCAGTGAGAGATTGGCAGGATTTGTGCAGCTTCTCAGACCCACTCTAAAATTTCTCTTTTAACTGTATATTTCCATAGCAACCCATCATCCTTGTCTGACTCTGAGAAGTAGAGTTTTAACCTCATGAATTTTCTGGGGTTGGGCTTATGTTTGCGTGAGAGTTTATGAGATGTGGACACTACTGTATCCCTAATGAGTATGCCCAGTTCTTTTCTCTCCTTATGAGAGTCTCTAGCACCTCCTATCTTCTCCTCTGGCTAAATGTAAGTAGTTCTGCCATTACTTATAATCATACTAGCAACTGCCATGTTTTGAACACTTTCTATGTACCAGGTACTAGGTGCTTTATGTACATTATCTCAGTACATCCTCACACAACCCTTTGCAACATTTATTGGCATCCTCACTTAACAAATGAAAACAGATGATCAGAGATGAGAAATGGCAGTCTATGTCCACAGAGCAAGCGATAAGGCTTGGATTGGACCCAGATTCCATGGATTCCCAAGTCCTGGCCCATTCCAGTGCCTGAGATGGTAAGAAGCAGCAACTTCTTTACTCTGAGTCAGCAGAATGATCCAAATGGAGGTCAGAGGCATGGTAGTGACTATCTCCTCCTACCTTCCTTGTTTTCACCAAGCTCAGAATGATGAAGTGACTTTCCTGAAAACACAACAAGAGTAGAACTGGGGCTGAACCCAGGCCTGCTCTTTGGGTTTACTCTGTTTTGATTCTCATCCATCTACTGGGCAAAGATCATTGGAGGTGCTCTGTCTCTACTCCAAGTGACCAGGATGGGAGCTGCTCTTGAAACCAACTTATGAGAAATGATTAGAGGAACAAAGAACAAGAAAAGATCTTGAGGAGGGACATGCTGTTTACATTCACCTATTTTAGGATGTCTAGTAGAGAAGAAAGAGACTTGGCAAGATGTGGAGTGGATTTCAAGTCCAGATTATGGGAGAGCTCTACAAAAATCCTAAGTGTGGGGAGATACCAACCTCCATACCAGTCCCTGCAAGTTTCCAAGAACAGGCCAGGGATCTATAGAGATGCTGTTGTGGGTTTCCCAGCATCCAGGAGGGAATGGTCCATGCCTCTAAAACCCTTTTATCTCTAAGATTCCACAAGCCTTTGAAACATATAAAAATCTTGCAGGGAAGGCAAGCAGTAATCCTGCACTTTTTGTTCATTGTTCTTAGGGAAAAAAAAATCTTTATTGTAAAATAAATGAAGATAAAGTCTACCTATTAACGCATATTTAAGAGGCAGAGAAAAAAAGAACCCATAACATTAACTCAAATCATGAATACTCTCTGAAGTGTAAAAAAATCAACTCACTTTTCTTTAAATCTTCTTAAAAGGGTCTAAGAATAGTCCTTCAAATAATCCTTGAAGTATGCAATTTTAATTTGGACACATGGTAATTTCAGTCTACCTGTTGAAAGAGACAAGAGACAAATCAGTCATTTTTGATGAGGATGCTGTTCTGACAAGCAGCAGAGAAGATTCTTGCAGCTTGGGAGGTGGGGGGGAGATGTGGGCATGGGCATTAGTAGCAGCAGTATGAGATTTGGTTCCAGGCTGAAGGTTAGTGTTTGAACACTCAGAGGAAAGATGCAACTAAAATAGCTACTAGCACAGTGCCTGGCACATGGCAAATGCTCACTAAGTAGTTGATGGAAAAGTAAAAGGATGGCTGAGAAAATGAGTGAGATTTATCATTAAGCTTTCATGTGGGGAGTTACTTTGTAGCCTCATCTCTTCAACTCTTAGGGAGAGAGAATCTCCAGGTACTGGGCATATAATGGAAAGCAGCACAGAGAAAGGTACCAGTGGAGTAAAGAGAGTGAGGGATTTGAGCCAGCCATAGCTATGCCCAAATCCTGGCCCCACCACTTCTGACTGCACAACTCTGGGCTGGTTTATGTACTTATATTTGCTGTTGTTCCTAAATTGGATACTTAGCCCATTCATTAATTTTCAGCTCTTCTTCTTTTTTAATATAAGCATTTAAGGCGATAAATTTCTCTCTAAGTGCTGTCTTGGCTATACTCCACAACTTTTGATATTTAAAATTTCTTTGGTCATTCATTTATAATCATTTTATAATTTCTGTTATCATTTCTTTTTGATCTGTGAGCTAGTTGGAAGTATTTTTATAAATATATCTCAATATAGGTTTTTAAAAAAAATCTCATCTTTCTGTTACTGATTTCTAACCTAATTGCACTGTGGTAGGTGAATATGGTCTGTAGGATACTGACTCCTTGAAATTTACTGGGATGTATTTTATGGCCTAGGATACAGTCCATTTTCGTGAGTGTTTTACACGTGCTTAGAAAGAGTGTGCATTCTCTGGCTGTTGGGTTGATCTTGGGCTGGCTTTCTTTAAATGTTTCTGTATCTCCATTTCCTCATCTGTAATAAGGTATGTGAGCAATACACATTAGTTGCCTCACACCATTTAAAATTATACTCACTGACAAAGACACAGCACACAAGGGAAGATCAAGGTGTGCTCTTTTTTCTTTATAACAGTATCACTAACAATGCCCTACACTGATAAAGTACTTAAAAGTTTCTAAACAATGACCACGTCTGTTATTTGGTCTTAAACCTGTATAATGTCACCTATGCAGGTAGAGATGGGAACCCACAAAGAAAAAGGACACACACCAGTTGGTGCAGTGGTTTATTCAGTCCTCAGTGCCAGAACCCCAGGATCCCTCTGACTCGCCTCTGCCCCTCACTCCTCACTCCTGCTCAGTTCAGTCTTCTTACCATCTTTCAAATCCATCCTTGTTATTACCTACAATGCCTCCATCATTTCTTACCTGCTTGGTTCCAACAGATCATTAAATTCCTACTATTTTAAAAATACAACACAGAAAGTAAATCCTGACAAAATCCTCCTGGCAGATGTGGCTCTCAAATAAGGCTGGTGTTAGGTCTTGGGTGCCAGAACATCAGTCTTGCAGGGGAGAGTGATGTTTATGTCTATCAAAGCAGGCACGAGTTTAGAAAGGTCGAGAAACACTGTGTTGAGTTCAAATTTCTTCATCTAGCAAACAGCCCTTCCCATGACCTTGTCCCCTGTCCTACCCCCAAGTTCTTTTTCTCCTTTTCAGAGAGATTTCCTGAAAGAGTCATCTAGACCACCACTTCCTCCACTCCCATGCTCTTCACAAATCATTGCCTTGTGGCTTTCAGCGCCTTTCTTTAAGATCATAGGGATGTTGTCACTGCATATTCCAGACACTGCTTCTCAATCTGCAGTGGCCTCTCTGGGTTGTTTGCTAGCAGGGACCCCTTCTCTCTAGAAACTCCTGCCTCCACATCAGCAACACCAGTTTCTCCTGGTTCTTCTCCTTTTCCCCCAAGGACTTTCTCTGCCTCCTTCACAAATTCTGTGGTTTGAATGGGCATTTTCATAATTTAATTAGAAGTGTTTTTATAACCATAAACTACCCTTTATTAAGGGCATGCCAGTCACTGTGCTAAACATTATTTTATTCTACTTAATCTTCACAATAACCACACGAGGTAGACATTATTAATATTCCTATTTTACAGATGAGAAAATAGAAGCTTGGTAAAGTTACCTAATTTGCCCAGGATCACTCAGCTACTATGTGGCAGAACAGGGATTCAAACTGCAATCCATCCAATCATAGCCTGTGCTCTCAGCCACTACATTAACTCATCCTGCCTTCCTATACCATGGCTTCTGTGACTCACCATTCTTCCACGATGTCATGGATTTCATGCTCTCATTTTGCTTCCCTCTGAAGGGAAGGCCTTTATCCATACTGTGTGCTGAGAAAATTCTGTTTATTGTTTAAAGCTCGGCTCTTCCCACAAAGCTATTAGCAAGCCAAACCAGTTTCATTGCTTCCATCTTTTTGCTGTGGCAGCTCTACAATGATATGAAACCATCCATTCATCCATCTGACCGTGCGTCCATCTCTCCACCCAAGAATTACACAAATATGGTAGAAGATTGCTTATCTAGAAGTCTAAACACAAGAAGCATCCAGACAAAGGAATTGTTCCAAAGGATTTTTTATGTTCACTCTTTGAAAAAATAATCATACTATGGTCAAAATTGAAGAAAACTTGGTAGAAGTTGTGGTGTTTGGGGAAGGGATGTGCTCTGTGTGGCATGTGTTAATGACTGGTCAAGGATAGTCATCCATGGGACCTGGCCAGGGTGCTTTCCGAGGTTACTAAACTAGATCTGTCCAATTTCCCTTACCCAATCCCCACATTTTAAATTCATATTTACATATCATCCCTGGCTCAAATACCTCATTATCCCTGAAGTCTTCCCTGATTCTCCTCCCCCAACAGGCACAGATGAACCTAGACACCTCCCTTGCCCCTCACAATGTATCTCTCTGTGTTCTCTCTGCTGGCACTTGGTATTTAATCATTCGTAGATAATAGTGCATTTCTTTTATTTATTTTTATTATTTTTTAATTTTATGTTATTTTATTTTTGAGACAGGGTCTCACTCAGTCGCCCAGGCTGGAATGTCAAGGAGCAATCTTGGCTCACCGTACCCTCCACCTCCCGGGCTCAAGCAATCCTCCCACCTCAACCTCCTGAGTAGCTGGGACCACAAGCACACACCACCACGCCAGGCTAACTTTTTTATTTTTTGTAGAGATAGGGTCTCACTATGTTACCCAGGCTGGTCTTGAACTTCTGAGCTCAAGTGATACTCCTGCCCCATCCTCGCAAAGTGCTGGGATCACAGGTGTGATCCCAGCACTTTGCCCCGATTGCCGTTTATAGCCACAGTACTTGGTGATGATCCAGCCACACTGATGTACATACTGCTTCACAAATCATATGCTTATTTTCCAGAGCAATTTTGGGCTTTTTATTTTTTAACTGTCTCTTTAGGTTTTGCACCCTGTGCCCAGCCCAGGAATGTAAATTTAATTGGGAGAAGGAAACTGCCATTTACATGGTGCTACAAGCAGTCTAGTTCAGTGATGGGAGGACAGTTTTATGAACAGCTCAACTGTTCAAGTTAAGGTTTATTATTTACTTTTATTTTTCATCCAGTATTATACATTCAGGTCTTTAACTAACTTGGATTTTTCCTTCAAAATAAAATAAAAAGCATGGGGACATATTTCCTTTTTTTTTTTTTTTTTTTTTTTTTAGTTCCTTTAAGTGTCTTTTATTTCATGATATGATCTGACTTAATCTTTTCTGTTTGCAAAATGACTATTCAGTGTGTTCATTCAGCAGAGACCAAGTTTGTATAACAGGTGCATGTCTATGTGTCTGACATTGTGCCAAGCATATTTTATAAAAGATATGACACAAGTCTGGGCAAAAAAACACAAGCCTGAGACCTCGCCTCTACAGAGATAATAGTGCATTTCAAAAAGCACTTCAAGATTTTCATTGCATGCTTTATCTCCACCTCTTGTCTCCTTGGAGGTAAGAGATGCATCTAATTCACCCTAGATATTTTCAGAACCAACCCCAGTGGCTGGCACACAGATGTCAATGAGTAACTGATTGATTAAAATTAGATGACATTGTCCTTGAAAGGAGAAGGCTATCCAAATATCACTCAAATGCAAGCATCAAGCAGTGTATTATGCAAAGAGTACATGCTAAATAAACATAAAATCCTTCCATCCTCTCTCCACTCCTCAAAATTGAGGACTAGAAAAGAAATGCAATGTGTCCATTGAGCCTGAGGTTTCTGAAGATCTGTGTTCCACAGTTCACAAATATTAATATGTTGGTGTGGTGGCTTTTGATTTTCTCCGTGATCAACCAGGAACTGAAAACCCATGTTTGGCTACATTCTACTTTTCTTAGTCAGAAAATGAGAGTCAAAGCTTTGAAGATAGACAAGACCTTCAAAGTGAACTACTACAACCACTTTCTTTCACAGAGGAGAACCAGAGAGGTTCATCGTCTCCAGGTCATAGGCCAAGAAAGATTGTGCAGATGCATTTCCTCTGTTCTCTCCTAGACTTGCAAATGAAGCCTCTAGGAAATTGAGTGCTTTCTAAATGGCTAAAAATAAACTCCCAGAAACTTCATCTAGATATATCACGGCTGTAATTTACAGCGTCTAGAACTTTAGCATGGTATAATTAGCAAATGGATTACAATAATTTATTTTTGGTTTAAAAGCTCGAATGAACACAACCTTCCAGTGGAATGGGAAAACAAGGGGCTGTGAGCCAGCTGCATTCCTCCAACCTCTTCCAATGCCACAATGTTTGTGCTGGCTGGCAGCCCTCTACTGATGTCCAGTGGATATACAGAGAAGGAACTGCAATTCTGAGCTCTGGGCTCCCTGAAGGATGACTTCCTGGACATAGCCTCCCAAAACGGTCAATGTTCATCCTTTTAGTGAGCAGGAAGATGTCCAAACTCACCTTTTCAATGCACAGGAAAACCCAACAGCATTCATCAAGAGGAAAGAAGAGCTACCAACCTTAAACTGATGCAGAAGAAAGGTATACACTGAACAAAACATACCAAAGACTAATTACATGGATGTTTTTTCTTCTAAAGATTCTGGGCGCATTTTTAGAATGGCTTTCCATCACTTGCCTTACTGCAGGGAAAGTTTGTTGTGATGTCTCTGAATAGGCAGTACTAAAGGATGATACCAAGATAGACACTTGTCACGAACCTAGAAGATGACTAGACTGGGGTCAGAGAAGACCTGTGCTCAGGTTTTGGTTTGTTATGTGTGTCATGAATAACAACCAATTCAAAACCCTTTTATAAAATGTCAGGAATGAGTAACTACCTCACAAGATTGTTATGGGGATTAAATGAGAAAAATGTATGAAAAGGATTTTGTAAATGAATATTAGATGATTCTTCTTGAGTGAATACATGTCCAAAGTATATCATTCTAATGAGGACTTTTTCGACCAAAGCACTATAGAACATCGCAGCAAGGGCCAGGGGCAGAGCAGCAGAAATCCTGGGAAATTGTCTTCTCATGTTTCTCTGCATGGTGTCTGGGCAGAGGCAAGTCACCCAGCAGAACAATCAGAGCTAGAAAAGTTGGATCCCGACTTGGGTAAGGAGCACAAGACAACCTGTCTCCCTTCTCTCACACCCCTACCAAAACCAAGTATCTGCCCAAACACCCCTTAACATAGAAGGTGGCATGATGGTGGCCAGGCAGTGTGGGAAACTGAAGCAGTGGTTCTTGTGGCTGAAAGAAGGGGAAGGGTGGTTTTCTGAGCATCTGCCATATACGAGGCACAGTGCTGGGTCCTTTCACACTGGGGCTGTTCTCCAAACCATGGAAGGTTCCCCTGACACCATGTTATACCATTGCTCATGCTGTGTGTGGGTCTACGAAGCCCCCTTTCTTCTCTCTGTTTCTTCAACCAGTCCCTGAGCAGGAAGACTTGGACCCTCATCCTCTCACTCATTCAGTTCTTAGTGATCTTAGGTAAGGTACGTCATCCATTTTGGAAGGACTTCAGTTTTCTGATCTGTCAGGTTAGGACAAGAACCCCAAACTCACTGCCTTACCAGATTGCTTTCAGACTCAAAAACATTGGGTGTGAAAATTTTAAAAACAGTGCAAAAACCTGAAGGCTTATGTCACCCCTTGTTCAAGCTCCTCAAGAGCTTTCTCTTGCTGCTTGTGCTAGTTGGCTTTTGTGTTGCTATAAAGGAATATCTGATGTTGGGTAATTAAAAAAAAAAGAGGTTTAATTGGCTCATGGTTCTGCAGGCTGTACAGGAAGCATAGTGTTGGCATCTGCTTCTGGTGAGGGCCTCAGGAAGCTTCCAGTCATCGGGGAAGGAGAAAGGGAGCCAGCACATCACATGGCAAAAGAGGGAGTGAGAGAGAGAGAGGAGGTGCCATGTTCTTCTAAACAACCAGATCTCACATAAACTCATAGAGTGAGAACTCACTCATTACCATGAGGAGAGCACCAAACCATTCATGACAGATCTGTCCCCATGTCCCAAACACCTCCCACTAGGCCCACCTCCAACACCGGAGGTCACATTTCAACATGAGATTTGGAGGGAACAAAACATCTAAACCATACCACTCTTAAATAAACATTACATGTCTACTTTGTCCTCTGACCCCCTGCTGATGTTATGTTCCCCTCAGGGCCCCTTGTTCCCCCAGCTCCATCCAAACCAGGCATCTTTCAGGTAATTATGCTTAAGGAGTAAGTGCCGTCCCCAAGGCTAGGAGTCCCCTCCTCCCCTTCAGCTCTCAGCTTAGCCTTAGTCACTTGCGGGAGAGTTCCTCGGCCCCTCAGAGGAGGGAGTTTCCTCTACTCTACATTCTCAGAGCCCTTGGATCACACTTACCAGAGTGATGATCTGATTAATGCCTATCTCCCCAACTAGAATACAAGCCCTCTGAAGCAGGCCCACCTGTATGTTGTCCACCAGGGTGTCCTCAGGGGGCCAAGCATGCAGTAGACCCTTATCTATTTTGTTCACTGCTCTGGACCAGGGCAGGGCACATAGTAGGTACTAAAAAATACTTGTTGAATGACTGCATTTCCATGCAGTTCAAATCTGAAGCTGGGTCAGCTCGACCCTCCCTTCTCTGATCTCCACAAGCTCTCCCTTCCTTTCCCCTGCACTCAGGGCCCTTTCCTGTACTGTTTGCTACCAGGACCTCACCATTATCCAAGTAAGTAGCTTGTCTCCCCTGAGACCACAACAGCCCTGAGGAAGGCCTAGAGAGGCAAACCCTAGCGGGACCCAGAAAAGGGACAGATCCAGAGTATCTGGACAAATGGAGGTAGGGCACACAGTAGGGGCTCCTGTGGAACCCACATTTGACCTACTCTGAACTTCTGCCTCACAACCTGTTTCTAGGGCAAAGCTTCCAGCCTTGAGTCTTTGCTTCATGGGCTAAAAAATGTCTCCCTCTCTCTCTCTTTTTTTTTTTTTGGCTTGAAATAAATGGTTAGCCATTACGATGTAAAATGCAGCTGTCACAGTCCATAGAACAACAGACAGGTTAATATGGGTTTTTAAGAATGCCATTTCCTCATATTAACCCCAGAGCAATGGCAACCTATCAAGATAGACTCCAGAGTGCTCTGGAAACCTGCTGTTTTTGTTCTTTAATAATATTTGATGTTTAGATAACAGTTGATGTTTGTTTCCAAGTAGTTAAATGGTTTGCCTTTCCCTCCCTCCCTCCCTTCCGTACTTCCTTCCCTCCCTCCCTTCCTATTTACCTTCCTTCTTTCCCTCCCTCTCCCCCTCCCCTCCTTTCCTCCTTTCCTCCCTCCCTTCCTCCGTCCCTTCCTTCTCTTCCTTCTCTTCCTCCCTGCCTCCTTTCTCTTCTTCCTCATTCCTACTCTAAGAGTATCCTGGCCTAGGCTTTCTCCCTGAGGTCTGGGATATAAACACGAAGATGTGTATCTGGGTCATGTGTGGAATTCTGAAGCCTCCTGACTGGGTTCCTTGACCCTCATTTCTTCCTTTTATCCCCCCACCCTTCCCACCTGCCAGCCATCCCATCCTTCCTACATGTTGTCTACTATAGAACTAATTTATCTTCAAAAATATTTAAACTTTTAATAAAGTTTTTAAGTTATTCCCTAAGAGAGGTGAGCTTCAGTTGCATAGAAAATGTCAACGGTTAGGACTGGCCTCTCCCAGCAGAAGTGAAGACACACTGTGTTCTCCTGCCTAGAGGGAAGCCTGGGTGGTGTTAAAGGTACCCAGGAAACTCCAGAGGGACATGTCTGGGCTTGCACTGTGGCTCTGGCCACTTGGCTGCCTGGGGAAGTGACTGTAGAGTCTGTCCTGCACAGACCATTGTAGCTCCTGCCCAAGTTGGCAGCCCAGCGCCAATCACTAAGTCCTGCATGGAAGAGTGATCTGCGAGGTGCTTGTCAGCAGGGATAGATTGATTCCTTTCTGGTCCCTGTTCATGTTGTGTGTAATGCATACCCCACCAGGGAGTCTTAGAGGGGAGAGGTGAAGGGCGAGATTCTGGCACCACCAGAAATTACTTGCAGATCCTGAAATGGGCAAGGCTTTCTCAGGCCTCCAGCACTTTGTACATGCTGTTTCCTTAGTCTCAGTCACCCTCATCTTTCCCTGAGTAATTCCTTGTCCTTGAAGACTCAGTGGAAGATTACCTCCTCCTGAAAGCCTTCCTCACTGTCTGTCTAGATCAGGGGTCCATCCTGAGCTTCCAGCACCCTCCTTTTCTTCCTCCCCTGCTGGTGCCATTGTCCCCTTTGTGCAATGCTCTGCTTATTTGACTGTCTCCAATAAATGTCTCCTGTGAATGCCTACCAGTCTAAGGTACTCTGGGACAAAGAAAAAATAATCAATACACTAATTAATCTATGCATTGACTCTCTGCCTTGCTCCAAAAATAATTTAAGGAAGCACAAGGATCAAATATGCCCCCAAGTAACTTTGAGTCTGACGAGACAGCAGACAACATAAGCATTTTAAAAATATATGATAAAGGCTGACAATGTGATCAAGTTGAGGGGTTGGGCAGGAGTGGGGACCCTCTCTCTGATCTCCTGCAGGAACAAGCATGACACGCAAGGATGCTCAGTGAATGTTTGCGGAATGAATGAGATGGGTTGAGAAGGAGGAACTGAAGGGAACTTGTAGATCACTTATTTCAAGGGAGGAAATTGTAGTCAGAGAGGAGATGGGACAGTGCAGGAGCCCCTCAGTTAGTAGCAGTGCAGGACACAGAGCCCAGGACTATACGACATTAGTTGGTCATTCTAAATCCCATTTATTGGATATGCAGTAAGACAAGCCACTTCTCTCTGAGCCTCAGTTTCTGTCCTGTAAAAGAAAGACGTTGAAGTTTCTCATCTTTGAAGCTGTTCCCGTTCAGGGATCCCATGAGACTAAGGTTACCACAGAGGGCTGAACAGTGACCAGGTCATGGTCCTGTGACACAGCCTCTGCTGTCTTATTCTGATACTAATTCAAGAAGCTATTCAAAGACAGAGATCCTTCATTCATCTATTCAAAACATATGTACTGTATGCCAGGCACAGACCTGGTCATAACCACAGGACACCCAGAGATCCAATATATCTTTGTGCACCTATTCCGTTCATACAGGTCTCTAACACCCTGGGCGGCTGTCCTCAATAATCTGTGCTACATCGTGGAGTAAATCTCTGACTTATTTTCCTTCCCTTCTGTTGCTTTCTCTCTCTTTCATACCTTCACTCACTCATGCACTCAGCAAATGTGTGCCGAGTCCCTACAGCGTGCCTGGCTCTGTGCTCTATGTGCTACAGCTACAGTGGTAAAGAAGACCCAGGTCTTGCCTTCTGTAACTCAGTACTCTCCTAGTACTCACCCAGGCAGTTTTCAGAGCTACAGTTTCTTCACTGTGCATTGTCCTTCTATTCCTCCACAATTCTGTTCCTGCTGTGTGTCTGCCTGGAACATCCTATCTACTGATCTCCACACTTCTACTCCTCTTCTAAGGCCTCGTGCACAAGCTGCCTCCTCTGTAAAACCTCCCCCTGAGGGTTCCATACCTCCCTGCTTTCTACCATAATCCCACTGTACCGTATTGGTAAATTCTGTCTGTTGGTCCCACTACTGTGAACTCCAGAAGGACTTGGACAGTGTATTTTTACCATTGTATCTACAGCAGTAGGGAACCAGCAAATGCTCAGGAAACTTTGGCTGAAATCGCCGAACTTCCTGACCAGTATGTCCTAACTAGTCCAGGCTCTGGGAAGAGGGCAGAATCTTCCTCATTCCACCACATGTCCTACCTGCAAAGCCAGCACAATTATGCTGTGCAGCTTCCCTCTGCTCTCAGAAGTCGATCCCAGCTTGCCCAGGACCCAGGGACCCTGCTCCTGCACTCTGGGCTGCTTGCCCCTGCATCCTTGTGTGTCCCACCTAATCTCTGCTTAGGACTTTCCGCAGATTTGCTGGGGAATGTGCATAATCCAAAGTAGGAATATCTACTTTTGTAACATTTCCACAAATAAAAAATACTCATAGACACTTAAGCTATTCTGGCCACACCAGAACATTTTGGTAAAGTTCTTTAAGGAAGAAAGAATGATCTCCCCCTGCAAAGTTGTAGTCATACCAGCCAAGGCATAGGAGACTGCAGACACAGGCAAGACCCTGCCTTGGAATAAGATGGCTGGGGTTTAGCCTGGCTCTGTCATGATAGCTACAAGGTCTCAGCAACTTATTTCTTCCTCCTGAGAAGCCTCCAGGTCCTTACCTGTAAATCAGAGTTAATAGCACAACTCTTGCATTGGTGCAATGAAGATTAAATTAGGAGGTAAGACTCTTGACATATTGACTGTGACACTGTACTCAGTAAGGATTAGTACTCTCATGAAGGAACGGGGAAGGTGAGTAGAATGAGAAAAATATCATTTCTCACTGTAGTTTATACTTCTGAAATTGATCCCACACACACTGTCACATTTACACCTCAATCAACGTGTAATACATGCATTATATTATCCTTTTCTTATGGAGAAAGTATTTGAGGCTTAGGGATGTTGAATAATTTGCACAAGATCATACAGCCAGGAGAGACAGATTCACCAATTCTCTGACTCTAAATCTGGAGTTTCAATGGCCACCAGTCACTGAGGAAGCTGCTAGCATGGGTCTACAGCTGGAGAAGTATTCCTCCTCAGACCATCACCTCTACTGGACCAGGATCACAAGCCCCAAATAACCCTAGACTATGGTAGACATGGTCAGTGCTCACTGAAAAGCCCCTGTTCTTTGCAGCCAATATCCACTTTCCTTATAGAGAGGCTGAAGTGAGTGGCACGGAGATGTGTAATTTCCAGGCCAAGAAACAATAAGCCCCTCTGTACTGTTCCTCTTCTGTGGTGGTGACCCTCAAAGCCATGATTTCCAGACTGCAGAGCTATAAGAGGGGGGCTCTACATGGCCCTCATCTGTGATATGAGCAGGAAACGCATCTTTGTTGAGTCAACATCGCTGGGTTTGGGGGTTCCTTGCTGTTATATCGTATCTTAGTCTACCCGGACTGCCGTGTCTAGGTTCAAACTATCGACTGATCACCAGATAAACACCACAGGGAATAACAGTTGGCATGCAGTATCTGATTTAATCTTACCCTATGCACTAGGTAGCATCACCCTTATTTTGCAAATACAGAACTGAAATTTAAGGATTAAATTTAAAAATGAAATAGAAAGAATAAATTGCCCAAGATAACATGGCTAGCCTGTTTTCGAATGTCTTGTTTTCACGCTTTTTGTCATTCCTTTTGTCCTTAGTTTCCGCATCTGTAAAAAGGGGGATGGGGCTGGACCAGATGCTTTTAACATTTATCCCACCTCTCATAATTATAATTATATGATTCTTCCAGCTTCGCCCGCCCTCCTGGCCTCCTAATGTGTGGCTGACCCAGATGTTGAGCCTCCAGGTAGATCGACCTCCAGTCCTGCCTCACAACCCCAGTCTTGCTGACGATCGCATCTGTCCAGAAAAGAAGAGTGATTTGACTGCTGGTTCATTCACTCTTTCACGCAATCACTTATCCTATTATTTATTCATTTCTACTTAATACTGACTCACTCATTCATTTACAGTTGCCTTCCACTTCCTCTTCCACCACCTGCTGGCCAAAGCTCATATTCAGTTCCCCCAATTTTCACTCATTTATTTCCTCAAAATCACACTTGTTCACTCATTCGCTTCTTCATTTATTTACCTGTTGATTTCTTTATTCACGAATTCAATTTTTACTTATTCCTTCATTTATTCATTCATTAAGTCACTCATTCATTCACCATTTTCATTCTTTCTGTCCTTCATTCACTCCCTTCTCCATGCACTCACTCACTCATTCCCTACTCTCCTTCCTCCCTGTTCCCCAGTGCAGCATCCTCCCAGGAAGCAGAGCCTCCATCATGGCTGGGGCCATTAGTCCTGCCTCCCAGAACACTCTCTTCCATTTTAACATCCTGCTTGTTGATCTGTGCAGGCATATCTCCTGGTGTGCAGGGGATATGCTTTCCACTCAGAAACAGATGTTCTTGTAATTACTGTTTTGACTTTCACCCTCTAATGACAGAAAATTCTTTCCACAAACTCCTCTAATATCCAGGAAGGCAACCATGCAGAATGGGCAAGGCATGCAGTGCCTGGGGGTTCAGATTCCAGAACACAGGGTATTCCTGGCAGTCAGAGCTCAGGGGACTTGGGGAGAGCCTCCCTTCTCCAGGACTTTGCAACCTGGGGTCCAGGGCTGAGCTGGAGATGGGGGCATCTCGGAGAGCAGCAGACTTGGGGAGCCAGGTAAAGGAATGTGAAGAAAAGCGGCCCATCTCAAGACTGTGGAGTCATAATCTGTCTGTACTTGGGTTACTACAGTGACAGGTGCCGGGGTCAGGGGTGAATATAGAGGCTTATCAGCATGTCACCAGCGAGAATAAGTTGTCAGCAATATCATGGCAGAAGATCAACATTACAATTTACTGACCTCTTACCCTGTATCAGGTATTTCTCATACTTTACTCTAGTTGTCCCTCAATGATCAATCTCCCCATCTTTCATTTAGAAATTTAATCCCTTGAGTTTTAGCTGGTTCCATGACCTCTCAGCCAAAGACTAGATTTCCCGGATTCCCTTGCAGTGAGGCACGACTGTCTAAGTTTGGGCCAATGGGTGTGAGCAGAGGTGTTATGTGCAACTTTTTGCTTGCACCTTTAGAAGAAAGCCGGATGCCTTCCACTTCCTCTTCCACCACCTGCTGGCTAAAGCGTGGCCCTTTTTAGTGAGCCATCTTTGTCTCTGGGGTTAAGGGCATCTTGAACAGCATGTTAGAACAAGATAAAAGAAGCCTTGAAGAACCTTGTGAAGTAGAACATCTCTATCCCCCTGGCTGAGATTTTATGTGCAAGAGAAACAAGCTTCTGTTATGCTTTGGCCATGACTGTTTTGATCTCTGTTAAAGCAGCCATGCCAGTGTCTACTAATCCCAGGAGGAAACCTCTTTGCCCACATTACGTCTTCTTGAGGATAAACTTCCCTTATGGGAACACTCTTGCCTTACCTTATTTCCTTACTAACTTCTCCTTTTCATGGTTGAAACGTGTCCCTTCAAAATTCATGTCCACTGAAAATCTCTGAATGTAATCTTATTTGGAAACATGGTTTTGCAGATGTAATTAAAAAATTGATATAAGACCACACTGGATTAGGGTGGGCTCTAAATCCAATGAGGGGGTCCTTACAAGACAGAAAGGACACAAAGACACAGAGGGGAAGGCCATGTGAAGGTGGGGGCAGAGAGTGCAGTGATGTGTGTCCCCTAGCCAAGAAGTGCTATGGAGTGCTGACAGCCACCACAGCTAGGAGAGAAGCATGGAGTGGATTCTCTCAGAACCTCCAGAAGGAGCCACTTCGCCAATACCTGGATTGCAGACTTTTGGCCTCTCCAACTGTGGTAGCATATATTTCTGTTGTTTTAAGTCAGCAACAACCTGTTCTCTGTGAAAGGAGTTCAACCTTTATCTTGTGGCCAGTGGGGACCCATTGAAGGGTTTGCAGTAGGGAAGAGATGATAACGAGAATGGCTAACATGGGTTGAGTACTAACTCTGCACCAGAAAATGTCCCAAGTGCGCACTTAGACATACCACCTAAACGAATCCACAGCACAACCTGGACACAGGTACTATCATTACCCCCAGTTACAAATTAGCAAGTTTGTGGTAATTTGAGTGACAATGATTGGGTTGGTGGGTTTGGGAGAAGGAACCGGACCTGCCTCACCCAGTACCCCCTGTATGGCCTATGAGGTGGCCTATGGAAAGCAAAGTTCTTCTCCTCTCCTTGACGGGATGGCCAAGTCTGTCTAACTATAGGTCGAAGGGTTAGCAAGACCCTGTGTGCAGATCTAAAGCTGCCCTGTGGGCTTTCCATGGTAATTGGTGGAGGGCAGTGGTCAAGATCATGGCCTTGGAAGCCAGACCACCTGGCATTAAATCCCAGTCTGCCACTTACTAGTTCTGTGATATGGGGCAAATTAATTAAACTTTCAGTGCCTTGGTTTCTTCATCCATAAAATGGGGCTAAGAATAGTACCTACCTTATAGAAATGTTGTATTAGTTAACAGCATAAAGGGCTTAGAACACAGTTTGACAAATAGGAAATGCTAAATAAGTATTAATGCTTAACTAGTGGTCATGATGCTATAAAAGTATTTGCTGTTATTATTTATTTATTTATTATTATTGTTATCTGTCTGACTCCTCTATGTCTCAATTAATTTTGAATTTAGGCCAGGAAGATAAATATTATTTTCTAGCTCCACTGGAATCCCAAAACTTGTTTAATTTTCTTTAGCCTGATTTTGCAGATGGGGAAACTAGGTCTGAGAGAGATGAAATGGCAAGCTCTGGACACCCGTCGAGTCCTCCTCCACATTCCCTGGCTGCCCAGTCACCCATCTGGTCTAGTTGTTGGGTTTTTGGGCTCACCCCTCCCTGGGACCAGGTGGCAGGTCCTGGAAGGTCTCCCTCCTGGCTCCCGGGCAGCGTGCAGGAGCCCATTGGGAACTCCCTGGGCCAGCTGTTCATCTGCTGCACAGCATGCTGAGCCATGCAGCCTGGTCAAGTGGACGTGGGCCCATATGAGGATCCATAGTCTATGTTCATACAAGGCTGGCTGACTCTTCAGCTCTGATGGAGCTATTTCTGCAGGCCCGAGCTGTGCTGCAGGGAAAGCAGGTTGCACATACATGCATAAACATGGTCCTTCTGCCTAAAATGTCTCTAGACCTTGTCCCTGAGTGAAGGCAGCATGTTTAATGTAGAGAACCAGCCTGCTAACCACACACCTGACCCCACATACCGGTTCATTGGGAGGACAGAATTTCCCTCTGCCCAACAGCACAGAAGATCTGAGAGGACAGGGGTGAGAGGGAGAGTGAGGGAAGGAAAGGGGAAGGGACATTTGTTGAGCATTCACTGCAGGCCAGGCACTATGCTAGTTGCTTCACATTTGTATGAATATAACAATTGTTATATTCATAACAATCCTATGCTATAAACTCATTTTAACAGGTGTGGAAACTGAATCAGCCCAGCAAGCTGAAATCACTTGTACAGGCCACATAGCCAAGAAACACTGGAGGCCTGCCGAACTTTTTTTTAATAGTTTTTTTGGGGGAACAGGTGGTTTTTGGTTAGATGAATAAGTTTTTTAGTGGTGATTTCTGAGATTTTGGTGCACCCATCATCCAAGAAGTGCACCCTATACCCAATGTGTAGTCTTTTATTCCTCACACCCCTCCTACCCTTTCCCCTGAGTCCCCAAAGTCCATTGCACCCTTCTTATGCCTTTGCGTCCTCATAGCTTAGCTCCCATTATGAGTGACATATATGATGTCTGGTTTTCCATTCCTGAGTTACTTCACTTAGAATAACGGTCTCTAACTCCATCCAGGTTGCTGCAAATGCTGTTGTTTCTTTTTATGGCTGAGTAATATTCCATGGTATGTGTGTGTATATATATATACACACACATATATAGGTGTATATATACACACACATATATAGGTGTATATATACACACACATATATAGGTGTATATATACACACACATATATGTGTATATATACACACACATACATATATATGTGTGTATATACACACACATACATATATATGTGTGTATATACACACACATACATATATGTGTGTGTATATACACACACATACATATATGTGTGCATATATATTCATATTCATGGGATATATTCCATGGGATATATCATATATATGCGTGTATATATATTATATATATCATATATAATATATATGATGTATATGATATATATGTATATATATATCATATATATCTATATAGTACAGTTTGGCTGTGTCCTCACCCAAATCTCAACTTGAATTGTATCTCCCAGAATTCCCATGTGTTATGGGAGGGACACAGGTGAAGGTACTTGAATCATGGGGGCTGATCTTTCCCATGCTATTCTCATGATAGTCAATAAGTCTCACAAGATCTGATTGGTTTATCAGGGGTTTCTGTTTTTGCTTCTTCCTCATTTTCTCTTGCTGCCACCATGTAAGAAGTGCCTTTCACCTCGTGCCATGATTCTGAGGCCTCCCCAGCCATGTGGAACGGTAAGTCCAATTAAACTAATTTTGTTCCCAGTCTTGGGTGTGACTTTATCAGCAACATGAAAATGGACTAATACTATGTATATGTGTGTGTGTGTGTGTGTGTGTGTATACATATATATACACGCACCACATTTTCCTTATCCACTCATTGATTGATGAGCATTTGAGCTGGTATCATATTTTTGAAATTGTGAATTGTGCTCCTATAAACCTGCTTGTACAAGTATCTTTTTTGTATAATGACTTCTTTTTCTCTGGGTAGATACCTAGGACTGGGATTGCTGGATCAAATGGTAGTTCTACTTTTAGTTCTTTAAGGAATCTTCACGCTATTCTCCATAGTGGTTATACTAGTTTACATTCCCACCAGCAGCATAAAAGTGTTCCCTTTTCACCACATCCATGCCAATATCTATTACTTTTTGATGTTTTGATTATGGACATTCTTGCAGGAGTGAGACAGTATTGTGTTGTGGTTTTGATTTGCATTTCCCTGATCATTAGTGATGTTGAGCAGCTTTTCATGTTTGTTGGCCCTTTGTATATCTTCTTTTGAGAATTGTCTATTCATGTTCTTAGCCTTTTTGATGGAATTGCTTGTTTTGTTCTTGCTGATTTGTTATAATTCCTTGTAGATTCTGAGTATTAGTCCTTTGTAGGATGTATAGTTCAAGAGATTTTCTCCCACTCTGTGGGTTGTTTGTTTATTCTGTTATTTCTTTTGCTGTGCAAAAACTTTTTGGTTTAATTAGGTCCCATCTACCTATCTTTGTTTTTGTTGCATTTGCTTTTGGGTTCTTGATCATAAAGTCTTTGTCTAAGCCAGTATCTAGAAGGGTTTTTCCAATGTTATCTTCGAGAATTTTTATTGTTTCAGGTCTTAGGCTGAAGTCTTTGATCTATCTTGTGTTGATTTTTGTATAAGTTGAGAGATGAGGATCCAGTTTCATTCTTCTGCATGTGGCTTTACAATTATCCAAGCACCATTTGTTGAATAGGGTGTCCTTTCCCCACTTTATGTTGTTGTTTGCTTTGTTGAAGATCACTTGACTGTAAGTATTTGGCTTTATTTCTGGGTTCTCTATTCTGTTCCATTGGTCTATATGAGGCCTGCCTAACTTTTTCTCTGACACCACATTCGACTTACCTTCATTTTGAATAGGGAGTGTCCTCAAGGTCCAGAAGAGACCCAGAGCAGGTTCTACTGCATGTCTCAGCCACTAATCATCACTGCCAGCAACAGTGTTGTGGGCAGCACTGAATCACACTTGACACTCCATGGGGGTCTTTTACTTGTATTATCTCTTTTGACTTGATGTAAGTCAAGACATGCTCTGCTAGTGATTGTACCAAGAAAGTTCCATAGCAGAAAGATGAAGCTATTTCGTCTTCTGGACCCCACCAGCTCCATTTCTGGAAATGCCAAGGGCATAGAGCATGTTCTCTTTTTAAGAGGCTTTCATCAGCAAATTCAGCCATCATTTCCCAATGCCCATTCAGTGCCAGGTACTATGCTTGGGTAGGGGATTCAGAGATGAATCATACAATCCCTGCCCCTGAAAGGTTTATGCACAAGTGGGAATTATAGCTCTGGAAGCTTAAGAATATCCATGATGAGGATGATAATAAACACTTATTGACTGCTTACTATTGGCTATTCTAAGTTATTGACCCTTATTACCTTATTTAATCTTCATAAAACCCTGTTATTTGCTTCATTTAATTCAGGAGGAAACTGAGGCACAGAGAGAATGGAATTACTAATAAGTGGCAGAAGTGGGAACTGCATTCAGTTGGTCTAGCTCAATTTTGTAGGCATGCAGTGATTAATTTGCCCAGAATGGGTGAAGAGGTCAGTTACAGCCTCATAGAGAGGCAGAATCAGTGCAGGGTTTTGAAGCATAGGCGTTTGCCAGGCAGAAAACAGATGACAGTACACCAGGAAGCTCCAAACAGAAGAAGAATGAGAAAAGCATGAATAATTGTTAATAGGCACAAAACTATGGTGTGCAGAAGAATTTCCATGGAGTCCAGTATGGCTAGTACATAAAGCAGGGGAGTGGAGGGTGGGATATAATTTCAGAAACGAGGCTGCAGGGGGAACAGGGACTCTTAGAGGCTCATGAATGCCAGGCAGAGAAGCCAGAACATTTTATTCACCCATTGAACAAGTGGCATTTATTTGTTGCATATGAGTAGTCTGGGGAGAGGCGGTTCAGGCCGGCAGAGCAGTTCTACGGAGTTATCAAAGCCCAGGCTCCTTTCACATTTGAACTCTGCCATACTTAGCATTTTCTGCGTGGTTGCAAGGTGGCTGCCACACCTCCAAGCATTATATCTGTGTTCACAGTGGGAAGAAGGGAGAAGGATAAAGAACAACGGCCTGGTCTTTGTGACAGGAGTTCAACCTTTATCTTATGGCCAGTGGGGACCAGTTGAAGGGTCTGAAGTAGGACAGAGATGATAACAAGGACGGCTAACATGTATTGAGCAACTAACTGTGCACCAGAGAATATTCTAAGTGCACACTTATACATATCACCTCAACTAATCCATAGAGCAACCTAGATACAGATACTATCATTGTCCCTAGTTATAAATGAAGAAAATAAGGAGACACAGAAAAGTTAAGAAAATTGCCCAAGGCTGCCTAGCCAGGAGTAGCAGAAACTGGGTAGTCTGCCTCCTGGGTCTTGCTGCTGATCACCACATTCTTGTGTATTTTAGAAAGTGTCCACTCCGACTGCCAGAAGCCTCCAGGTGAAGGGGATGGGGCTTGAGCAGGCTTGGTAGCCCGGTTGGAGGTGAAGGTGGCAGGGTAGGAGGGGAAGGGTCAGGACACAGAGACACTTGGTGTGGGGTTGAGGGTGAGGGATGAGTGGAGGACACCCCCAGGTCTATCTGACCCTCCCCTCTCTAAACCAGGCTCCTTCTGTGTCCACAGGGCCTGCAAAACTGTGGCTGGGGCACCTACCCTGGAAGCATGTAGAGATTTAAAAAAACGAGTCATACCCTCGTAGCAGGCACAGCCTGACTCTGGTTTGACTTCCACACTGACACCCACATCATTAACATGGTTCCCTGTGCGCACTCTCACCCTAGACAGTGCCAAGGATAGAAAAAGCATCAGCTGGTTTGCAGAACTGGGGCCATGGTTAGATCATTGTCTTGTGCCTGGCAGGCAGGAGCAGGGTGATGCTGATGTCTGCTGCTGGCAGGAGCCTGAGACGGGCTCTGGGTCTGAGTAGAAGGGGCAGAACAAAGATTCTGGGGCTTCCATTCCAGCTGGACCTCAAGCCATCCCTCAGCAATCTCCTAAGCACCTATATGTGGCAGACCCTCAGTGGAGCACTGGGGTACAGAAAAAAAATCTGATTATCTCCCAAGTCAAGGAGCTCCCAGTCCTCACAATGTCAGTACCTGGTGGTGGGCACTGTGATACAGGAAAGCAAGAGGGTTGTGGGAGAATGACATGGTGATCCAGGGGTGTGGGGGGATGCCAAATCTGTCTGGAGGTCAGGGCGGGCTTCCTGGAGGAAGGGACTGCAAGCTACTTTCCCAAAGTGAAAAGTTGGCCAGGCAAAGAGTGAAACTGTATTTACTGGGACCACATGGACTAAAGGGAGAGGAGAGAAAGCTAGGCATATAGAGGAGCATCTGTTACATCATCACACTCTGGCTCCTGGCATCTTGGTAGCTGGTTGATACGGCATCTGACTGCTGCAGAAAGCAAAGCTCTTTGTGCTTGCAGTAGATTCACTGCAAAATGAACACAATTCTTCCCCCCTTATATCCACACCCCTTTGCAATGTGACTCTAGCTCCTCCCACAGGAGGTGGAGTCCATTTCCCCACCTGTTAAATCTGGGCTCACCCTGTGACTTGCTTTGATCAATAGGATGAGGCAAAGTTGTGATATGCGAGTTCTGAGCTCAGGCTTCAAGAAACCTTGCTCATGCCTGCCTGTTCTCTTGGAACTTTGCAAGCTGCCGAGGTGAACAAGCCCACGCTAGTTTACTGGATGACATGAGACACATGGCCCAGTCTACCCCCACCCACGCCATCTCAGCCCTTTGTCTCGGATAACAATCAGCCTTCAGCTGATCCACCAGCTGACCTAGGGTGACCAGCTCATCCCCTTTCACCCAGGACTTTTCCTAACTTTAAAACTGGAAGTCCAATACCCCAGGAACATCTTCAGTCCCAGGCAAATGGGGATGGCTGGTCACCCAGACCACTTCAGATGCATGAATGAGCCTAGCCAAGCTTTATCTAGATTAACAGAATTGCCCAGCTGACCACACACTCAGGAGTAATAATACACAGTTGTTTTAAAACACCAAGTTTTGGGCAGTTTGTTACACAGCAATAGATGAGGGATACCCTGGCACATGTGTGAATTAAGCCCTGACTTGTGGCCTTAGTAACAGCTGGGAACTGACCAGATCCCTCTCCTTGAGCATGCCATTGAGTGATCGCAAGAGGGAGGGCGGTGGAACTTGGGGAGGCTATGCAACCTGTCTGGGATCTCAGAGCCAGAGCATATTGGCAGTGGGAACAGACTCAGGTCTTGGAATCCTTCCTGTTCCCCCAAGCTGCCTCTTTAACCAGCACATTTGTGCTGCAGTAACTCAAGCTCCCCCAGAGACTGTTGATTGAACAAATCTCTGGTCATGCTCAGGCTCTTTGACACGGTTTTCTTGACAAGATCCAGCGTCAGACTGTGTGATGTGATCCCCTCCCCCACAAAAATGATGAGACCAATACTTAACCACAAGCCACCACCAATTCTGCTGTGGCCAGAGACTAGGGCAAAGACAAACACTTATCAGTCAGCAAAAGAGATATGTTCAGAACTTGCTGATGCACAGGCTGAAAAGCCACACAGGTTTTGAGCATGAATAAGGAGCTAGCAGACAGAGATCTTAGCAGGGTCTTCCCTGGGGAACTGAACTTGTGTTTCCTTTTTTGTGGATAGAGTAAGAAATCTCTCCAGCCATCTTGGGGAGGGCAGGGGACCCTGACAGATTAATTTGGAAAAAATGTTAGTTTGTTCCCTATTCCAAGGACAAATAGGATGGAGCTTTTCTTTCCGGTGCCTGGGCATCTTTGCCCCTAAAGAGAGCTGGCTGACTTTTTGGGCTTTTTGGCATTCCCATGAGCTCTTTCCTGTCCAGCTGCTCTGAGCCCTGTGATATGTTGGGACCTTGGGGCTTTTGGAGGATAACGGTACTAAGGGGAGCTGGTGGTCTCAGTGGTCTAATGGGGAACACCAGAGGCAAAATATAGCACCGAGAAGACTCCTTTCCTTCCAAGTTCAGGAAGGCTTGGGTGGGAAGTTGGGAACGTAAGACTCTGTCACATCAGGAGCCCAGCACTGGACAGCTTGCCATGGGCCAGCAGCTGTCTATGATGCAAAATGGCAGTAACCACAGCAGTGGATTGAACAATAACAGAGACTTTCCATACTTGAGAGGTGTTATAGGTCAAACAGCATTGCTCGAAATTTATATGTTGAAGTCCTAACCCCTAGTACCTTAGAATGTGACCTTATTTGCAAACAGGGGCATTGTAAATGTAATTAGTTTAGTTAGGATGAGGTTATACTGAAGTAGGGCAGGCCCCTAATCCAGTATAACACGTGTTCTCCTAAGCAGTGGAAATTGGGACACAGACATGCACACAGGGAGAACGTCATGTGAAGATGAAGGCAGAGACTGGGGGATGCCTCTATATACCAAGGAATGCCCGAGGTTGCCAGCAAACCCCCAGAAGCTAATGGAGAGGCATGGAGCAAGTCTTTCTCACAGCTCTTGGAAGGAAGACTCTGCCGACACCTGGCTTTCAGACTTCTAGCCTCCAGACGGGACACTATATTGTTTAAGCCACCCAGTCTGTGGTACTGTCTTATGGAACCTAGCAAACTAATACAGGAGTAGGAGCCTGAGAGACCTTTTTATGCAGGAGAGGAATGTATACATTTCCTTGGTTCTAGGACAAGGTGGGGAAGAGGAAGTAGGGAAAGGGATCATAACAGAACCATCTGGACATGCCCCAATCTCTGTGTGAAAGCTCAAGTCAGTTTAAATTTGACTTGAGAAAGAGAGGACTGTGCTATAACTCCCCCAGCCCCATGAGTATGATGTTGAAGCATCTTTTCCCATTACATAATGGACATTAGCACGGAGGTAGAAGCACACAGAGGTCAGAGAGGCATCTTCTCCTATTTTACCTGTGAGAAGATAAAAGCCCAGAGAGGGGAAGAATTTGTGTCAGAATCCCACAGCAGGGAAGGGTAGAGAGGGCCTAGAACCTTGGTATCTACAAATGTCCTTCTCCAAATATCAGCATGCCTCACCCAGTATATGGCATTTGTGTGAAATGCTAACGCCTCTGTGGGCACAACTGCATATTTAGACATCCTTAAGAAGGAAAGGCAGCTGGAAAGTGGATCTTTGCATTTCATAAAGTATTTTAGAGCCAGGATGAGTGAGGATTATCTTCCAAGACTGTGCCTTCCTAGAGGGAAACCCAGCCATGGAAACGCTGTGGAGTAGAAAGTAAGTGGTTAGTGCCTAAACAAAAGCTTTGATGTATGAAATGATTAACCGTTGGGTTCCTTTAAATAGAGAGTCCCCATAGACTGACTAAATGTGGTGTTTTAGAAATCTTTAACAACTGGGAAGGAGAGAGGAAGAGGATCTGGGAAACAGAGTTCCATTCTAGGGTTGGGAGCCACATGTCATGGAAGACAATTAGACAGGGGGATTGGTTGAATAAATGGATAAGAATTTATCTTATCCATTTATTGCTTGCTGCAGAACGTAGCCTAAAATAATTGTGTAAGTTAATGAGCAAAGAAGCGTCAGCTTTTGGACAAATCTTCATTAACATAGCTAATACTGATTGACATTTTCCATTTATTTAGTGTTTTTCACATTTCAAAGAACTTCCCCAACAATTCTCTAACAAGCTAAAATTCTCTAAGCTGGGGTAACCAAGTACTTTGCCATCCAAAGCAGGTCACTTTTGAGGGTGAAAGGCAGCATTCTTTGATTGTTGTTTGCTTGTTTGAGACAAGGTCTTGCTCCGTTACTCAGGCTGCAGTGCAGTCATGTGATCATAGCTCACTGTAACTTTGAATTCCTGGACTTAAGGGATCCTTTCACCTCAGCTTTCTGAGTAGCTGGGACTACAGGCACATGCCACCACACCTGACTAATTTTTATTTATTTTTTGTAGAGACAGGGTCTTACTACGTTTCCCAGGCTGGTCTGAAACCCCTGGCCTCAAATGATCCTCCAGCCTCGGCCTCCCAAAATGCTGGGATCACAGGCATGAGTCAATGCACCTAGTCAGCACTCTTAATAATGATGCTGGATCAGCAGATGTAAACCAGGGCTGTCCTAGGCAAACGGGGGCATGATCAGCCCACTACAGCCTCCTAAAGAGACTAGATGACCAGGGACACCGTTATTCACTCACTTATCCATTTATTCAACCAATCCCCCAAACCTGCCCCTTCTACTTTACCTCTATCCATTCAGTTGCTCAAATAAAAATATAGGTCATTCTCAATTCTTTGTTTTCCGTCACAGACCATGTTCCTCCCCAACTCCAATCCATCAGCAAATCCTGCTAACTCTGTCTGCAAGTTATATCCCACGTGGCCTTCTCCTTTGTGTCCTTCTCTGATTTCATCCCTGACTTAGGCATCATCAATTCCCGCTTAGACAACAGCAGGAGTGTTCTAATTCATCTCTCCATTTTCTTTTCCTTTTTTTTTTTTTTTTTTTTCAGTCAGGGTCTCTATCTGTCACCCAGGCTGGAGTGCAGTGGTGTGATCTTGGCTCACTGCAACCTCTGCCTCAACCTCCAGAGTAGCTGGGATTACAAGTGTGCACCACCAGGCCCACCTACATTTTTTGTATTTTTAGTAGAGACGTGGTTTCTCTGTGTTGGCCAGGCTGGTCTCCAACTCCTGACCTCAACTGATCCGCCCGCCTTGGCCTCCCAAAGTGCTGGGATTACAGGCGTGAGCCACCGTGCCCAGCCCTCATCTCTCCATTTTCATACTTGTCCTTCTTATAATCCATTATTCAAGAAGCAATCAGAGTAATTTTTCCAAAATGTAAATCTCATCTTATCTTTTACTTGCTCAGAATTTTCTAGCAGCTCTCTACTGTACCAAGAATCAAAAACTAAACTTGTTTTGGCCCTAACTTTGTTCAATAAGTATTTGTTAAATAAATGAACACATAGTCAACATGTATTTATTGAGTACATTTTATCGACTAGGCTCAGTCAAGGCACATTTTTAGCTTCTGTCACACTTATGTCATCATTGGAAGGAAAACTTCATCTTTATTCCTGATAGTTATTTCCATGGGAAGGGAGCCCCATTAGTGTCTCTGCGAGCCATCTTGCCCCTTTGGTCACAGGTGGTGGTATGAGTTACATTAGTGGTAAACTGAGGAAGAATATGGTTATTCTCGGTTGAGTCTCAATTTTCTTCCTCTTGGCAGTTGGCAACATTTTTTTATGTTCCTCCAGGGGCTGGCTTATCCTCTGCCTCATCCAACATGGCCTATTACCAGGTGGGTCAGTCTGCCTAATTCTGGGTCCAATTATCAAGTCTATTTAGCTGTTACACTAAGCTAAATTATTCATTATCAATAATAAACATGGTATTTTGGCTTTCATCTGCCATCTTCTGTTTATTTCTCAACATGCTTAGGACTCAGGTGGAGAAGGGTTGCTATTTATTGGGCTGCCTCAAAGACCTCAGATACCCTTGCGAAACAGGAGAAGCCAGTTGCATAAAGCCTGGTGCAGAGCTGCTGGCAACCCAAGGGTATAGCAATCTGGGACTCGAGAAGTGAAAGCTGTAATAGTGCAGTTGCTGCCTGAGCAAGGATCATGTGGGACTCACAGTGAAAACTGAAGTACAAATTTAGCAGCCGCATTTAGCCCAGAAGAATGTCTTCAGGAATGAATCACGAAGGGAATGTTGTCATTTGTGCAAAGAGACAGAGGGTTATAAGGGAAAAGGTGGCTAGAGAGTCTCATTTATGTTTATGAAAACAGATGGCCTTTTTGAAAAACAGAAAGCCAAAACAAAAGCATCATTTATTCCAGGAGTTAAGAGATTTTTCTATTGACATCACATCAAAAACCCATCTCTTAAGCTTTTTAACCCCCTGGGGAATTCATAAATAGCACTTCTTAAAATAAAAGCAAAATGAGTTTTCATAAAGATGTAAGTTACATGAGACTACCTTGGTCTCCCCGCCCCCACAGCTTATCCTCGCTTTGTCTGTTCTTTGCCCGGGTGCTACTGAAAACCAACACTCTGCTGGGAGGGGTTTGCAAGAGGTGGCAAAGGTGAAATGTCATACATGATGCTCTCGGGGGAGAGATGTACTGATTCATACCTCCCTATGTCTCAGATACCCCTACAGCAAGTGAAAGACTGGGTTGGAATTTTGATTTTGTTTCCTCACTATCTTTAATTTTTTTTTCTTCAACCCATTCTTCCCTTTGTCTTCAGACTCTGATTTAAAATGAAAAAATTGACGCCTGTGCTTACAGCTACAGCTGTGCCTAGTGCATGTCTTTCATCTGCTCTTCCAGATCCACTGCTCTCCTTTTCCAGCCTGTTCTGTGCCCTGCAAGGCTGCTCTTTAACCACTGGGTCAACTGGGCTCTCTCTGGCTTGCAGCTGCGTTCAGCCAATGGGAGACTCTGGCAGGAGGTGTGAGGAGGTTGGGAGAAGAACGAGGTTAGGGTTTCTATTTTCCAGATGACCTCCCTGCTGGGAAATTGCTGTGTTGCTATGTAGGAAGGCACAACTCCTTTGGGCAGCCTTTTGCTACAGCTATCATATTGCTACACCTCTCTCTGAGTTCCAGGAACTTCTCCTTCACCTTGCTCATCAGGTCTAGGAGTGATGGCTCCCAGCTGTTGTTAGCCTCGGGGTACTTTGCCAACCTTAGTGGTTGTCCTTAATCCTGCTCATACTTTTAAAATAATCCCTTCACTTGCCTCAGTTACCCCTTATGACAATGCCACTCTTTCTTGCCAGGATCCTAAGTAATACACTATCTATCTCTATATCAATATCCCTATCTATACATCTGTCTTTATTTGACTTCAAATAGAGCTCTATTTCTTTCTTTGCTGTCCCCAACAGACTTCTTGAAAAAATGCCCCGGAAAGTTTGAGTTTAGCAGGGCATATTGGACCGTCAAACCTGGTGTTACCTAGTACAGGTTTTTTGGAGGTTAATTTGCCAAAGTATAGCAAAAACC
This sequence comes from Pongo abelii, assembly GCF_028885655.2. Taxonomy (NCBI): domain Eukaryota; kingdom Metazoa; phylum Chordata; class Mammalia; order Primates; family Hominidae; genus Pongo; species Pongo abelii. Next base: position 81,241,391 of record NC_071994.2, read on the forward strand.
TGTAAAAATGTCCAATGCCTATAGCTGAGAAATTATAATAATTCTAAAAAATATCCCAAGCAAGCCATGGATTTATATAAAATTTTTTTCCACGGGTGATAGTAAAAACATTTAATGACTGGTATGGGCACTCACTAGTTGAAGTGGGGCAGGTTGTATTAATATGTCAATGCCAACCGAATATCAGTGCTGGGTACTCATTGTAGTATTGAATAGAAGAATAAATAAAAGGAGGAAAGAACCTAAATGTCTAACAGCCAGAGAAATAGGAATAAACTCTGGCATTCCACAGGACACAATACAATGCAGCCTTACAAAATAAGCCTAGAGATGAATATTTAATGACATGGAAAGGTAGACTATATGTTGTTAAATGAAAAAGAAGATCACAAAATTTAATGTGGAATGCAGTCCTATTTTTAGAAATTAAAGGCAAACTTGTTTGTATATTTAGAGAGCTCAATGGTATTTATTTTAGTGTGGTATGATAATAGATACTTTTAAAATTTTCTTCCATTCTCATATCTATAGTTTCTAAATTTTCAAGAAAAAATAGGTATAATTTACTGATGAGGAAATATCACAATAAAATATATTTGTAAAAATAGTCAGGCTGGGTGTGGTGGCTGTAATCCCAGCATTTTGGGAGGCCAGGGCAGGAAGATCACTTGAGCCCAGGAGTTTGAGACCAGCCTGGGCAACACAGGGAGACCATGTCTCTACAAAAAATTAAAAAATTAGCTGGGTGGCACTAATGGTGGCACACACCTGTGGTCCCAGCTACTCGGGAGGAAGAGGTGGGAGGATCACCTGAGCCCAGGAGGTCGAGGCTGCGGTGAGCCGTGATCACACCACTGTATTCCAGCCTGGGTGACAGAGGAAGACCCTGCCTCAAAATAAATAAATAAATAAATCACCCAACCAAGTTTTAGAGATGTGCTACTCAGATGTTCATAAAATATTTGTTGGGAATCTCTGATTACAAACTGTTTACTCAATGTACTGCCCATAGGGTTGGTCATTTAACTGATGACTTCTGGTCTCATTAAAGGTGGTTGCATTTCCAAACAGTGAGATGCCGATCCAACAGGGTCCTTAGGCCATCTTCTATACTCCATTTACTCCAGTTCTGCGCAATGGCCACTGACTTCTTGCCAAGAAAAAGATGCGTTCCACACTGAATCTGTTGCCTGAATCCTTAGCAATTCTTTTCAGATGTTCTATCTCCTGAACACTTAATATATTCCTAGCAGATTGACTACATGTTATTAATAACTATATTATCTGTCAATCAACACCATCTTCTGAGAGAAACTTTCCAAGTCAGTCATATTAAAAACCCAATTAAAAAAACTATTTAAAAGGCATTCTTTCTCAATAGTACTTTTAATTACTTGACACCTAATTATTTACTCCTTCATTTTTTAGTCTGCCTCCTTTTCCAAAGGACTCAGTGAAACTAATTAGCCAACATGAAGCTGTATGCATATTCATGTATATGAGAAGATATGTTCCTTTTAAACATGGATGTAGCTACAGTATTTAGTATATAGTAATATATGTTATATAGTGTATAGTCAGTGATAATAATATGGTATTTAGCACTTGTAAATACAATCATTTTATTCAGGAAGAGAAAGCACAGACCAAAGAATGCATCTAACATTGGTCTGAAGAACAGAGAAAGAAATGGGAATTTACTGAGGTTCCTGTAGGAGACTGGTCAGGGTGGGGCAGGTTCCTTTGGTTTTCTGATTGAAAGGATAACATTGCTTATACCTCTTGTCCAGCTAGATTCTCTGCTTTGGTTTCACTCCTTCTCCACTAACCATACCCCTGACAAACTAAACTTCACAATATGCAGACATGACCATGCCACTCATCTGCTCTAAGCCCTAACATGGTGACCCGTGGCCTAGAACAGTTGTTTTAAATGAATTGTTTAAACCTTTTTTTTTTTTTTCAAAGCAGTGGAAACTTTTCCTCCAAAATAAAATTTATATCGGTATTCAGTATATAAACAGATAAAAGAACTGTTCTCATTAAAGCAGGGGTGAAGGTTTGGAGCCCCCTTGGTTTTCAAACCTAGTGCACCCATCATCCTGCATGTAATTACTTTAGTGCTCCTCCACCAGACTGGGTCTCTTTTCTCTTTTCTTTCTCCCTTCCTCTCCCTTCCCCTCTCCTCCCTTCCTCTCCTTTTCTTTTTTTTTTCTTTTCTTTTCTTTCCTTTTCCTTTTCCTTTTCCCTTTCCTTTTCTTTCTTCTCCCCCTCCATATTTGAAGGCTCTCTGAGCACCCATAGGTATTGCTCTACATTCAGGGACCAAGAATAAACAGACAAAGCCCCTACTTCAATGTTAGAGTCTAAGGTGGAAGTCAGAAAACAAACAAAACTCTGACATGTTAGGTGATGATCAATATTACGGAGGAAAGTAGAGTGGGATAAGAAGGAAAGAGGGTGTGGTTAGGGCGGGAATGTCTCTCTGATAAGGTGGCATTAGGTAGGGACCTGAAGGGAATGGGGCAGCTATCCCTGCAGGCAGCTAGGGCAATAAAGGTCGAGAGGTGCAAGGGTGCCTGGCACGTAGGAGGGGCAGCAAGGAGGCGGGTGTGGCTAGACTAAGGTGAGCCAAGGACAGAGGGAGGAGATGGGAGCACAGCATCAGGGTGGGCCCTGCGGTGACAGATGTGTAGAGCCCCATGGGACATGATAGCAATTTTAGCTTTTCCTCTGAGATGGAGAATCTTTAGAAGGTTTTAGGCAGAGGAGTGATGTGAACAGATTGAAGAAGAGCAAAGAGGAAGCAGGAAGAACAGGTAGGAGGCTCCTGGAATAACCCAGGAGAGAGATGGCCAAGGTGAGGGTGTGAAGGTGAAAGGAAGTAGTCCGATCACATACTTCACATACTTTTGAAGGCAGAACTGAAGATATCTGCTGATGGGTTGGATGTGGGATGTGAGAGAAAGGGGAGACAAAGAAACTCTAAGGTGTTTTGCTTGAGTGAAGCAAGGAATAGAACTAACACAGGAAGAGCAGGTTGGCAAGCAGGTGGGAAAAAATCAGGGAACAGGCTTCGTGAATGTTAGGTTTGAGAAGAGCTGTTGCCTGTTTAGAGGGATATATAAATTGGAGTTTAGGGCAGAGGTCCAGACTAGAGTTATAAATCTGGGAGTCATCAATAGATAGATGGGTTTAAACCTGGAGGTTGTATAAGATCTCCCAGGGAGTGTAGAACAGAAAGAAGAGCCCTGGGGCACCCCGGCATTTAGAGGATTCACGAGGAGGAAGAACCAGTGAAACAGGTGGAAGAAGTAGTGAGTAGTGTGGTGAGGCAGAACCAGGGGAGAGCAGAGTCCCTCAGCAAACAAAAAGGAAATGCTCCAGAAGGAGCGTGAAATCAACCATGTAAATAGTTTGACTCATATGAGGACTGAGCAAGGACCACTGCATATAGCAACATGCAGGTCCTAGGGCCCTTGACAGGAGCAGCATTGGAAGGATAGCGGGGAGAAAGGTTGACTGGAGTTCCTTAAGGGCAGAGGCCCCACACCCACCCACAGGGTCCAGCACAGTCACAGTATCTGGCACACAGTAGGCAATAAGAAATACCCGTCAGTGGGTGAGCCATCACCCCCATGAAGCCACCAAAGTTTTATTTTTCCCTGTTCATAGGATACACTAATTTCATAGAAATGATCCAGTCTTTTCATATGCGTATGAATCTGGCTACAAGAAAGTAGCAGAGGAAATCAAATAAAAAATTGTATCTTGCTTCCAGAGGGTCAGTGAGGGCTGCCCTTATTTACAAAAGACTCCATATTATTTCTGCAGAGTAAGGCTGGTACAAGGACGTCAGTACCTTTAATCGCCTATGCATGGAAAATGTTCTAATGTTAGCAACAACAACGATGATGATGATGATATACTATATTTTGTACATTTTGGAAGAAGCCATCATATGCATCACCTCTCTTCTCCTCCTTGCCAACTACCTCACAATGTTTGCAAGAGCTGCTGGCCTTATATAGTCTGCTGAGGGAACTTTGTATTTAAAGAGCACAGCAAACTCTCTTAGGTCAGAGGTCTGCAAACTGCAAAGGATGGCCTAGCACATGTTTTTTAAATAAAGTTTTCTTGGAACACAGCCACAACCATTTATTTGCATACTGTCTATGTCTGCTTTCATACCAGAACAGCAGAGAAGAGTAGTTGTGACAGAGTCCCAACAAAGTCAGAAATCTTCACTATCCACCTCTTTACAGAAAAAGTTTGCCAATAAACTTTTAGATAAGCTAAACCGGAGGCCTTCAAAACAAGATGATTAAGATAGTCCATTGAAATTTGGGGTAAAATATTTGAACATCTCTCTCTTTTTAATTTTAAGAAAGGAAGCATTAAACTTACCTAATATTTAGTACATGGATTGAGAATGAGTCATGGATGTAATTTATAAATAAAATTGCAAATACTGAGGATGTGTACTAAAAAAACATTTATTGTTAAGGACAGATGGTAAAAAGTTTGAAGACCAAGCAAGTGATTCAATAAAGAGTTTGACATACAGGAGGTGCTCAAAATGGTTTAGAATAATATTGGTTAACATTTACTGAATATCTAGCCTGTTTTAAGAACAGAGCTATGGGCTTTACAAGAATTTTTCTCATTTAAATCAACAACCCTCCGATTAAAATGGTATTATATCCCTGTCCCATTTTACAGATGAAGAAACTGAGGCTTAGCAAGATTAAAGATCTCCTTACCATGGGACACAGTGAGAAAACGGTAGCTTTGGGAATTGAATCATGATCTCTCTGTCTCCAAAACCTAAGGTCTGGGCTTGCAAATTGCCCTGCAGTTTTAATGGTGCTATTTTATACAAATATGTTTTAGGTACAGGCTTAAAATTAATCAAAGCAATGAGGAAAGGGAAAACATTGATTTTGCATCTTAAGCTTATTAACAAGGTTCTAAAAATGCATTTTGGCAAAAAAGAAAAAAGAAAAAAAAAACCAAGGTGACAGCAGATCCCTGGAACCTCCCCTGTATTTATGATTCACCCTCCACTCTTAAGTGTCTGAGTGTGGAGCTTCTGTAACTACCATACTAGGTATATGGCCATGAGGTAGACAGTCAAAGCCTGGAATTAGACATGGGCTTCCTCACAGAAATCTTATGGCACATACGATCTACAGATTCCAAAGGTTGAAGAAGCATCATAGTGCAGTGTTCAACAGCCAAGTAGCCAGGCAGAACTGGATTTTGCTCCATTATGAACTAGCAGTGTTGCCTTGGTCAAGTCCTTTAATCTCTCTAAGCATCAGGGTTCTCATTTATACAGTGAGAACAATACTGCACACTTTGCAAGTTTGCAGGCCTTCTGAAACACTTAGTAATTGTGTGTGGGGTTAATCATAACTATACTTATATATATATTTTTATATTTGTTTTTAGTAATTTGTGTTGTCTGAATATTTTTGTAACAATGCAGTTAAATATAAATAAGACTGGCTGGGCATAGTGGCGTGCACCTGTAATTTCAGCTACTTGGGATGCTGAGGCAGGAGGATCCCTTAAGCCTAAGAGCTCAAGACCAGCCTGGACAAAAGAGTGAGACCACATCTCAAAAAATAAATAAAGAAGACAAATAGATTATCTGAATAGTCATATATATACACACACACATATGTATGTATATCTAAACATATATATGTATGTGTATATATGTATATACATATATAAAAGAAATTGTATTAATCATTAATAATCTTCCAAAAAATAAAGTACCAGGCCCACATGTGTTTACTGGTGAATTCTGCCAAACACGTACGGAAGATATTATACCAATTATCTACAATGTCTTCTAGGAGACAGAAGCAGAGTCATTTCTTCCTAACTCATTCCATGAGGTCAGCATTACCCTAATGACAAAACTGGCAAAGACATTACAAGAAAAGAAAACTACAGGCCACTATCTCTCATGAGCACAGATACCAAAATCTTCAACAAAATATTAGCAAATAAAATCCAACAATGTATATAAAAAACTACACACCATGACTAAATGGGATTTATCCCAGGTGTGCAAGGCTGGCTCAACATTCAAAAACTGATTAATATAATCCATCACATCAACAGGCTAACAAAGAAAAATCAAATAATTGTATCAATAGATGCAGAAAAAGCATTTGACAAAATTCAACCTTCATTTATGACAAAACCTCTCAGTAAACGAGGAATAGAAGGGAACTTCCTCAACCTGATAAAGAGCATCTACAAAAAATCTACTGGTAATATCATATTTAATGGTGAGAAATTCAAAGCTTTTCTGCTAAAAATCAGGAAGAAAGCTAGGGTGTCCCCTCACACCACCACTTTTTAATATTTTACTGGATGTCCCAGCTAAAACAATAAGACAAGAAAAGGAAATAAAAGGTATTTAGACTGGGAAGAAAGAAATAAAACTTTGTTCACAAATAATATAATTGCCTATGTAAAAGTCCTGAAAGAACTGATTTAAAAAAAAAAAAAAAAAGAAACTCCTGGAACTAATAAGCAATTATAGCAAGGTTACAGGATACAAAGTTAACATACAAAAGTCAATCACTTTCCTATGCATCAGCAATGAACAAGTTGAATTTAAAATTAAAAACACATTACTGTTTACATTAGCACCACCCAAATGAAATACTTAGGTACAAACTGACAAAATATGTACAATATCTATATGAGGAAAACTACAAAATTCTGATGAAAGTTCAAAGAACTAAAAAACACTGTTCCACATTTATAAACAGGAAGACTCAAAATTGTCAAGATGTCAGTTCTTCCCAAATTTATCTATAGACTCAATGCAATCCCAATCAAAATCCTAGCAAGTTATTTTGTGATTGTTGACAAAATGAGTCTATACTTGATATAGACAGCAAAAGATCCATAATAGCCAACGCAACATTGGAGAAGAATAAAGACAGAGGACTGACATTACTGAACTTCCAGACTTACTATAAAGCTACAATAATCAAAACAGCATGGTATTGGAAAAAGCAAACACAAATACATCAATGGAACAGAATAGAGAACCCAGAAATAAATCTACATAAATACAGTCAACTGATTTTTGACAACACAGCAAAGGCAATTTAATGGCACAAACATAATATTTTCAACAAATGGTGTAGGAACAACTGGACATCCAAATACCAAAAAATTAATCTAGACTCAGACTTCATTCCCTTCACAAGAATTAACTCAAAATGTATCATAGACCTAAATGTAAAATGCAAAACTACAAAACACCAAGTAAATAACATAGGAAAAAACCTAGGTGATCTTGGATATGGTGATAACTTTTTAGATGCAATGCCAAAAGCACAATTCATGAAAGAAATCATTGATAAGCTAGACATTAAAATTAAAAACTTATGCTCTCTGAAAAATGATATGATGAGAATGAGAAGATAAGCCATAGACTGAGAGAAAAATATTTGCAAAAGACTATCTAGTGAAGCACTGTTAGCCAAAATATCCAAAAAACTCTTAAAATTCAACAATAAGAAAACAACCTGATTTAAAATTGGGCAAAAGGTCTGAACAGATGTCACATCAAAGGAGATATTCAGATGGCAATCAAACATATAAAACGATGTTCAGCATCATATGCCAGTAGAGAACTGCAAATTAAAACAACAAAATACTAATACTAACCTATTAGGATGGCAAAAATCCAAAACGCTGACATCACATGCTAGTGAGGATGTGGAGCAACAGGAATTTTCATTCATTGCTCATGGGAGTGCATAATGGTACAGCTACTTTGGAAGACAGTTTGGCAGTTTCTTAAGAAATTAACACATTCTTATTGTATGATCCAGCAGCTGCACTCCTTGGTAGTTACCCAAATGAATTGAAAACTTATGTCCAGAAAAAAACCAGCACATGAATGTGTATAGTACTTTTATTAATAATTGCCAAAACTTGGAAGCAACCAAGATGTCTTTAAGTAGATAAATAAATAAATAAACTATGGTATATCCAGACAATGGAATATTATTTAACACTAAAGTAAATGAGCTATCAAGCTATGAAAAGACATGGAGGAAACTTAAATGCTCATTAAGTGAAGGAAGTCAATCCGAAAAGTCTACATCCTGGGTGATTCCCATTGACATTCTGGAAAAAGCAAGACTTTGAAGACAGTGAAAAGATCAGTGGTTGCCAGGGATTGGAGGGAAGAAGGATGAATAGGCAGAACACAGAGGATTTTTTAGAATAGTGAAACTATTCTGTACTACAATGGCAGATACATGACATTATATACATTTGTCAAAACTCACAGAATGTACAATACCAAGAGTGAATGCCAATGTGAGCTATGGACTTTGGGTGATAATGATGTGTCAATGTAGGTTCATCAGTGGTAAGAAATGTACCACTCTGGTTTGGGATATTGATGTGGCAAGGTTGTGTGTGTGGGCACAGAAGACACAAGGGGACTCTTGTTTTCCACTCAATTTTACTGTGAACCTAAGACTTCTCTTGAAAATAAAGTTTCTTAATTTTCAAAAAGAAATCAAATGAATGAATGAATGACTCAAAGAGAAATCAAATGAATGAATGAACGAATGAATGACTCACTCTATACTTCATGTGCATTAGGATGACTTATCAAAAAAAACCAGAAAATAACAAGTGTTGGCAAAAATGTAGAAAAATTGGAACCCTTGTGCATTACTGGTGGGAATGTAAAATAGTGCTGCTGTGGAAAAATGCATGGTAATTCCTCAATTTAATTAAAAAAGAATGATTTTATGATCCAACTATTCTATTTTTGAATATATATCCAAAAGAACTGGGAGCAGGGACTTGAACAGATGTTTGTACATCTATGTTCACAGGAGCATTATTCACAACAGTCAAAACAGGAATCAATCCTCGAGTCCATGGTCAGATAACTGGATAATGTGATCTATGCATACAACATAATATTATTCAGCCTTATAAAGGGAGGAAATCCTGACACATGTTATAATATGGATGGACCTAGAGCAGCAGCCCCCAACCTTTTTGGTACCAGGGACTGGTTTCATGGAAGACAATCTTTCCACAGAGAGTGGAGGAGGATGGTTTCAGGATGAACCTGTTTGATGTCAGATTATCAGGCATTAGATCCTCATAAGGAATGTGCAACCTAGATTCCTCCATGCTCAGTTAACAATAGGGTTAGCACTCCTAAGAGAATTTAATGCCCCCACTGATCTGATAGGAGGCAGAGCTCAGGCAGTATTGCTCTCGCTGGGCCTGCTGCTCACCTCCTGCTGTGCGGCTAGGTTCCTAACCACTTACTGGTACTGGTCCGTGGCACGGGGTATGGGTGTGGGGGTGGGGGTTAGGGGGAATGGGAACTCCTAACCCAGGGGACATTATGCTAAGGGAAAGAAGCCAATCACAAAAGGACAAACACCATATGATTACACTTATGTGAGGTACCTAGAGCCGTCAAATTCCCAGAGACAGAAAGTAGAATGGGAGTTGCCAGGGCTTGGAGGGAAGGCAGCAGGGAAAGTTATTGTTTAATGGGCATAGAGTTTCAGTTTGGAAGATGAAAAGAGTTCTGGAGATGGACAGTTGTACAACAAAGTGAATGTATTTAATGCCCCTGAACTGTACACTTAAAAATGGTCAAAATGTTAAATTATATGTTAGATGTATTTTCACCACAATTTTAGAAATTTAAACAAGTAAGACTCTCAATATCCCATACTAAGGTACAAATGACAGATACAGCTTATATCTTATATTCTGATCAAAACAAACAGTACATTTCTTTGAAACATAAAAAACAAATGTTTAGCTGGGCACAGTGGGTCATGCCTGTAATCCCAGCACTTTGGGAGGCTCATGGGGAGGATCGCTTGAGCCCAGGAGTTTGAGAACAGCCTGGGCAACATGGCAAAACCCTGCCTCTAAAAAACATTTAAAAATTAGCTGGACATGGTGGCACATGCCTGCAGTCCCATCTACTTGAGAGGCTGAGGTGGGGGGATTGTTTGAGCCCTGAGTGTTGAGGCTGCAGTGAGCTCAGATCGTACCACTGCACTCTCCAACTTAGGTGACAGAGCGAGTCCCTGTCTCACAAAAAACAACAACAACAACAACAACGACGACGACAAAAACCCCCAAAACAAAAGACAGCAACAAAAACCCACAAATGTTTAAAATGCAAGAAAAAAAGTCCTTTGCTTCTTAGTCCATGACTTTGAAAAGTGACAGACTAGAAGATTATAGTCTCATATCTAAGGCAGCATCCAACAGGATAATTGGGCCCAGTTAAATCACCAGCCAATTTTCATATTGTATCACCAGCGAATGGCATGGAGCCATTTGACTCTTGGTGCCAGGAGGAGACAATCAATGTGGAATTTTCCACAGAATGCTATTTACCATGAGTATTGGCATATACCATTTAACTTTCACATTGCTTGGACCACATGAAAGCTGAAAAATCATTGCCCAAGGTTGGAGGTGCAATTGTCTATGCCTACCCCCAAATTCTTCATTCTGATGAAATCATAAACCTTAGCCATCCTTAGAAAAAGTACATTGGCCTAGGAAGAAAAATATCATTTACCCTGCAGAGAGTCTTTCCCTTTTCAAAATTCCTTCTGATATAGTTTCCTAAAATCTCCAGAAACATCTGCCAAAGAGGTAATGCTCATAACGACAATGATGATGATAATGCAGTTATCCCCAGTCTGAGTGCCATTTCTGTGCCAGGGACAGAGTGTGGCATTTTACATGTATAGAAGGGTTAGTTTCATTGTCCCAATAATCTTTCCAAGCAAATATTTTTCATCTCGCTTTTAAAGATGAAAAAATTCAGTTTCAAAGAAATGAAGTAATGTGTCCAAGGTAAGGTGGCAAACCTAGGATTTAAATCCAGATCTCTCTAACTGCAAAAACTATATTCCCTCCTTCTTTATACTATGCTATCTTTACTAATATTCCTATATCTTGGATGAATACCACCACCTTGCCATGTCTTATGCTTGTCATCGGCTAAGCTAGTGACCAGGCTGGGAGTTGTGGCTCAGAATGGAGGTGCCCTCAGTAAGAGAAATGAGACAGGAATCCAGCATACAGCCTCCCGCCCTGAGCACTTCTTGCAACACTCTAAGCCATCAACAGGGCCTTGTAGCAACAATTGCATCTGTTTATCAAGCAACTGTTGTACCAGGCACTAGAGTGGAACCTTTACATGCTTTATCTCTAAGCCTTATAGCAATTCCAGAAAGCAGGTATGTTATCCTCATTTTATAGATGAGGCTGAGAAAGGTAAATGACATGCAAAACAAAACAGCTAGTCAGTGGCTAACTTTCCTCTTCTTACTGTAATGCCTAATGGCAGTAACCCAGAGCCAGTTTACGGAGAAAAGCAGAGGGTGGTGCGATGATATATTAGGCTATCACCCATGAGAGAGCCAATCTGGAAGAATTAAATATTGGGAGATTGGGTAGGATGATGAGGGCAAAGAGACCCTTGCCATCTTGAATTTTTTAAAGAAATTGCCTAAGTTTTCTAGACCTATGCAAATAAATACCATGTGTTATTGTTCCTGGAATAAACTGCTTTGAATCTATACTTGAATGCACTGAGATTATTGATTCACCTTCTTCCAGTGTATATCATTATGCACACAGCTCTAATTCATTGCATGTGAAACAGCCCCTTGGAGCCCGATTCTCTGGCCATTGGCTTTGGTGAAAGATTCTCCTCAGATCATGTATTTACATTGCAGGTGATATTATAGAAAAGGTTTTGTTAAGAAACTCTCACAGGAGAGTAGAGTAATTTATACAAGATATTTGGACAGCCTCCGTAGCCCCATTGCCCAACCCCTTCCCATTCCTCCCCTTCATTCTTGTTCTGAATGTTAAACTTTTACACACACTGCTCTAATGATCTGATAATGCTTTTGGGTTAATATGTTTTGGCTGTTGAACTCCAGGGCAACGACCTGAGCCTCTTCTATTAATTTGACTATGAGAGGGGTTCAAGATAGAGTAGTTACAATAATCCTTTCCACTGGGGATAAAGGGAAAAGTGCAAGACTAAGAATAGCAGCACACATAAATAAAACACAGTTTCTTCCTATCTGTCAGGAAGACGAGGCAACCACTGGGCTGGCTACTTGCTAACGTGGTGTCCACAACTCCTGCTCAACCCATGCATGGGTCCTTAATAATTAATCCTGGACCCACTCAGCCAGAAAGTGCTTCCTAAATAACCTTTTGTCAATAGTGATTTGAATTAAGACCAAGTTCTAGATGCAATAGTGTTCAATGGATAGGCTTTGTGCTCACCCCTTCTCCGATGAGTGCCTCCCTAGGCAGGACACTAGTGAGACTCCTCTACAAGGAAAGGAATTTTACTTAATTTGTTATGAGATGAGTTGTGCCTCCCACTAATTCATATGTTGAAGTCCTAACCCCCAGTACCTCAGAATGTGATTGTATTTGGAGACAGGGCCTTAAAAAAGTTAATTAAGGTAAAATGAGGTCATATGATTGGGCCCTACCCCAGTACGATTGGTGTCTTTATAAGAAGAGATTAGGACACAGATACACAGAGGAAAGACCATGTGAGGACATGGTGGGAAGACAGCCATTTGCAAGCCAAGGAAGGCCTCAGAAAAAACCAACCCTGCAGGCACCTTGATCTTGGACTTCCAGCCCCTAGAATGGAATGCAATTAATTTCTGTTGTTTAAACCACCCAGTCTGTGCTACTTTGTTATGGCAGCCTAGCAGACTATATATGATTCTACTCATCTGCAAAGAACACTGTTTCAGTAGAGCTTGGGAGGGAGAAAAACTCACTGTTGTTTAGCTTTGCCTGCATGCCAAACACTCACCCATGAGACCTCATTTAATCCACACAACTGCTGGGACATTCGCACTTTCCAACCAGTGAGCTCTCTTTAAGAAGGGCTTCTGTGAACTTACTTTCTCCACAGCTGCAAACTTTAAAGTCAATTGTAGATAAACTATGACTCTCACTTGTCATGGGAATTTGGGGAAACAAGACACTGAAGACTAGGAATTGAGAAGAGAAGTGGGAGATCCAAGTCTAGAAATCTGAGGATCTGGTAAAAGCTACAGAACTTCTCCCTGGGAAAAGACATCCATGGCCGTGAATCCAGAATGCTGACTTCAATTTCAAGGGTTAATACACACTTGGAAACTCACTCACAGACTCTGCAGGATTCATAGACCCCAGCTTATGAACCCTAGAGTAGAGAGTTTCAGCGAAGTCCTAGTAGAGAGGAGATGATGGAGGTGAGGAAAAGGGAGAAGAGAGGAGGAGAGGAAGAAGGAGGGAAGGAGAGGAAAGAGGAGGGGAGAAGGAAGGGAGAATGGAGGAGTGAGGAGAGGAGAATGGAGGAGGAAAGCAAAGAAGAAGGAAGGGAAGAATAAGGGAGAGGGGATCGAGCAGAACAGAAGTGAGGACGGGGACGGGGAAGAGGAGAAAAGAGAGAGAAGATGGAAGGGGGAGAGGAGGAGCAGTAGAAAAGGGAGGAGGGGATGAGAAGGGGCTGGGGTCTGTCCACACTTGTCCGGGCAGGGCTAAAGCCAAGGATAGGGTGTGGTGATTGCAAATCCAAGTCTTGACCTCAGAAAGGTAGTCAGTACTGGGGGACCAGATGTGGGGAAATCTTCGCACATGTTACCTGCAAGCATGCATAATACACATTTAAACATGTCACTGAAATCATGAAAGAGGGAACCTAAGGAATTCCTAGTCCTCATGGAAATTATTAGTACGAAATTCACAGGTACTAAAATAGGTGTAATTGGCACAGTTCCTTAGGTGGGAGGCCTTTCTTGTTGAATTTTAGGGAATGTAAAAACATGGGTAAGGGCTTAGCAAGTCATTTAAAATACTATTTTGTATGAATGTAAACACAGATATGTCATGGCACAGAATGCAAAATTTCATGTAGTCATAATACGTGATCTTGAATAAGGTACTTTAACTCCAATAGTTTCAATTCTCACATTCATAAAAAAATCTAAGAGGAACTAAGAAGTGATGTAACACATGTAAACCCTCAGCATTTAGCAGGTATTTGGCAAATACAAGATCCCTTCCCTTTTTTGTAGGCAGTTAGCCCCCATCTCTCTGTGTTCCCACCACAGTCTCCTGCTCCTCCATCACACAAGCATTTATCATAATTATATGATTTATGTCTGTTTCTTGAATGAAGGAGTATGCTTCCTAAGAGTAGGGACTGTGTCCTGTTCTTTTCTGATTCCCAGGCCTTAGCACCATGTCAGCATACAGTAGGTGTTCATCAAACACTGCAAATGAATCAAACATACCTTTTTTAAACACTCTTGTGATGTCCTGTGACAGCTCTTCCAATGTCATTTAGCACTACTCTCTCTCCTAGAACGAGAGCCCCCTGAAGTCCAAAGCTAGGTCTCAATCGTCTTTTTCTGCTCTGGGTATGCAGTGCCTGTGTAAGGTGTTGTAGGGCCTCCATAAGTATTTGCCTAGTGGATTTTACTTTGATTTGAAATGGAACCAAAGCTAATATTGACTAACCACAGCTGGCAAGAATAATAGAAGAGAGGCCTGAGAGTGCAACATCAGCAGTTACCCAGTCCTGCTGGTTTTGCCAACTCAGACTTGCCTGCGCAGCCTCCATTGATGGCCCCACTCCTGGTGTCAGATCACAGAGCACTCTGGGATCTCTATGCCACTGACGGTTAGAAGAAATGCTTCAGAGGCAGTCACCTGTAGGCCTTAGAGGTTGCTTTTCCACATGTAGCAGGATTTAGATAGAGATGATTCCCATTCTATTTAAATGGTGCCCCTTCTGGGCAGCCTTCTGGAACCTTCAGTCCAAGCAACATGAATCTCTCCCTTCTCTGTGCTCCTACTGCAGCTTGAAAGGAAAAAAAAAATCCTCTAACTTTATTGCCATTACGGGGTACTCCCCTATTTGCCTGTTTTTGTCTTACTTGGTAGACCTCACCACAATGGCATTTTAAAAGATGGTCAGATTTTTTGCTCAGACACAAACTCCCGTGGCTGCCTCTTGCCAGCTACCAGTTAAATTGCCCTGGGCACTGCATTTATGTCTCAAGTCTCAGCTTCCTCATAAGTAAAATGGGCATAAGAAGGCCTGTGTCACATTTGGCAAGAGGCTTAAGTGAGATCACGCATGTAAATGTGTGGCCTTGCACCCTGTAAATGGCAACTCTCTTTCTTTTTCCTCTCTGCCCTCTTGGGAAGGCAGGACCAAGTCTTATTTTTCTTTAAGACCTTCAAGACCTGGCATAGGACCTGGCAAAGGACAGATCCTCAGTACTTACTTTTAGAATAAATGAATAACAGTCAAAAATAATACAACACTATCCCCTACTCCCTCAAGAAGCATCATGAAGACCCTAATACAGACAGCCCATTCAAACAGACATACAGGTTCTGGCCGAATAAATGTGGAAGGAATCACATAAAAATGTACATAGTCAATATGAATAGGTGATGCAAATCAAGAAATGTGTGGTTTTGTTAATGTTGCAAAGCAGTGTTCATTATAATTACAGTTTAAAAAATATTTTCAGCACAGAGTCTGTATCAGTGTCTTGAGCATATTAGAAAAAGTTTTCAAGAATAACCTAGACGATATGATTATTTTCCCTACAGGGATTGTGTGGTGACAGCCTTTTCTGGCCAACAGCTCAAAGCTGCTTGCTTGTGACTCTGTTCCCAGCAAGGTTGTAGGCAGGGGATGTGGCAGAAAATACAGGAGTAGCTCAAGGAGCCTCACAAGTTCCTCTTGGTTCTTCCCCTTCCTCTCCAGCCTCCCAACACCCAGGACCCCTGCCTGAGCAGTGAGAGAGGCCCTGATTGATGCCCATGACAGCAAGCTTTCCCATCAGCCTCACCACCACCAGCACTAACCTCACTATTTTCTTTCAGTATTTGAGGCCTGAAAAGAAGGCTTCATAATGATGGGTGCCATTTCTGGAGCAGCTCACTAAGGTCCCAGCTGTAGAATTTTACTCATCCTCTTCCTCATTTTACAGATTTGGAACCTGGGCCTCAGACAGCTATGACCTGCCCAAGACCTCACAGGTAGTGGGGTGGGCAGGGCAGCCAGAGCTCAGGTCTCAGTGAGGGAATACTGATGCTCTTTCCATGTGAAATGCCGCGTCCCATCAGGATGACTTACCTTTTAGCGGTTTCATGTGGTGGGATCATTTTTGACTTTAGCCTCTTGTATTCTGCTTTTCCCTAGGTCCTACGGCACTGTCTGGTGCATTGGACTGAGAATTAGGAGACAAGCTTGTGGCCCGGCCAGTCATACTCCGACTTGCTGCAACAAGTCACGGTCTCTTTTTGTCCTTCACCTGCTGAGTGATGAGTTGGGCTGGATGGCTTCCGTAGGAAACTCCCCACAGACTGACACATCTGATCCTACAAGTGTCCATCCACATAGCAGGGGCCCTGACATTTACCAAGCAGTGAAGCACAGTGCCAGGGACACAGTGGCCTCACTCATTCTCACAGTAGGTGGGCAGATGGGTTCTTCTCTCCCACCTTGCAGGGAAATGAAATGAAAATGAAGGCTCACAGAGGTCAGGTGATAGTCAACCTGCCCAAGGTCACACAGCTAGAAAATGGCAACTGTGATGGGTTTCAGGAGGGGTATGAAGGATGGGAGTGTTTGGAGGTTGGGGGCAGCCCAGCTGCTGAGACATCCAGACAGGGCCATGGGAGTGGAGAGCAGGGGTAACATGGTTTGGCTGTGTCCCCACCCAAATCTCAGTTTGAATTGTATCTCCCAGAATTCCCACCTGTTGTGGGAGGGACTCAGGGGGAGGTAATTGAATCATGGGGGCCGGTCTTTCCTGTGCTATTTTCATGACAGTGAATAAGCCTCACGAGATCTGATGGGTTTATCAGGGGTTTTTGCTTTTACTTCTTCCTCGTTTTTCTCTTGCTGCCACCATGTTAGAAGCACCTTTTGCCTCCCACCATGATTCCGAGGCCTCCCCAGACATGCGGAACTGTAAGTCCAATTAAACCTCTTCTTGTTCCCAGTTTCAGATGTGTCTTTATCAACAGCATGAAAACGGACTAATATAGTAAATTAGTACAAGTAGAATAGGGCATTGCTGAAAAGATACCTGAAAATGTGGAAGCAACTTTGGAACTGTGTAACAGGCAGAGATTGGAACAGTTTGAAGGGCTCAGAAGAAGACAGGAAAATGTGAGAAAGTTTGGAACCTCATGGACACTTGTTGAATGGCTTTGACAAAAATGCTGATAGTGATATGATCAATAAGGTCCAGGCTGAGGTGGTCTCCAATGGAGATGAAGAACTCCACTGGGAACTGGAGCAAAGGTGACTGTTGTTATGTTTTGGCAAAGACACTGGAATCATTTTGCCCCTGCCCTAGAGATTTGTGGAATTTTGAACTTGAGAGAGATGATTTAGGGTATCTGGTGGAAGAAATATCTAAGCAGCAAAGCATTCAAGAGGTGACTTGGGTACCGTTAAAGGCATTCAGTTTTATAAGGGAAACAGCATAAAAGTTTGGGAAATCTGCAGCCTATGTGATAGAAAAGAGAATTCCATTTTCTGGGGAGAAATTCAAGCCAGGTGCAGAAACTTGCATAAGTAGAAAGGAGCCTAATGTTAATCCCCAAGACGATGGGGAAAATATCTCCGGGCCACGTCAGAGACCTTCACAGCAGCCCCTCGCATCACAGCCCTGGAGGCCCCGGAGGAAAAAGTGGTTTTGTGGGCTGGGCCCAAGATCCCCGTGCTGTGTGCAGCCTAGGGACTTGGTGCCCTGTGTCCCAGCCACTCCAGCCGTGCCTGAAAGGGGCCAACATAGAGTTCAGGCTGTGGCTTCACAGGCTGGAAGCCCCAAGCCTTGGCAGCCCCCACATGGTACACAGAGTCAATAACTGAGGTTTGGGAACCTCTGCCTGGATTTCAGAAGATGTATGGAAATGTCTGGATGCTCAGGCAAAAGTCTGCTGCAGGAGTGGGGCTCTCATGGAGAACCTCTGCTAGGGCAGTACAGAATGGAAATGTGGGGTCAGGGCCCCCACAGAGAGTCCCTACTGGGGTACTGCCTACTGGAGCTGTGAGAAGAGGGGCACCATCCTCCAGACCCCAGAATGGTAGATCCATTGACAGCCTGCACCGTGCACCTGCAAAAGCCGCAGAAATTCAACAACAGCCCATGAAAGCAGCCGGGAGGAAGGCTGTACCCTGCAAAGCCACAGAGGTGGAGCTGCCCAAGACCATGGGAACCCAGCTCTTGCATCAGCGTGACCTAGATGTAAGATCTGGAGTCAAGGGAGATCATTTTGGAGCTTCAAAATTTGACTGCTGCTGGATTTTGGACTTTCATGGGCCCTGTAACCCCTTTGTTTTTGGCCAATTTCTCCCATTTGGAATGGCTGTATTTACCTAATATCTGTACTCTCATTGTATCTAGGAAGTAACTAGCTTGCTTTTGATTTTACAGGCTCATAGGTGGAAGGGACTTGCCTTGTCTCAGATGAGACTTTGGACTGTGGACTTTTGGGGTGATGCTGAAATGAATTAAGACTTTGGGGGACTGTTGGGAAGGCATGATTGGTTTTGAAATGTGAGGACATGAGATTTGGAGGGGCCAGGAGTGGAATGATATGGTTTGGCTGTGTCCCCACACAAATCTCAACTTGAATTGTATCTTCCAGAATTCTCATGTGTTGTGGGAGGGACCCAGCAGAAGGTAATTGAATCACAGTGGCTGGTCTTTCCCGTATTATTCTCACGATAGGGAATAAGCCTCACGAGATCTGATGGGTTTATCAGGGATTTCCACTTTTGCTTCTTCCTCATTTTTCTCTTGCTGCTGCCATGTTAGAAGTGCCTTTCACCTGCCACCATGATTCTGAGGCCTCCCCAGATATGTGGAACTGTAAGTCCAATTAAACCTCTTTTTGTTCCCAGTTTTGATTATGTCTTTATCGGCAGCATGAAAACGGACTAGTACAAGAGGGCATCTTGCAAGCCTGGACTGAGGGGAGATAGCACCAACCTGAGCCCAACAGGCCTGGCCGTGAGTCCAGGCCCTGCTTCTCCTTAGCTGTGTGACACTGGAGAAGTCACCGTGTGTCTCTGAGCCTGTTTCTTCACCTTGGCTCATCTCGTAGGCTTGCTGAGAAGATCAAATGGGAAAACAGGTCTGAAAGCTACTATGGAAGTCCACAGCCTCAGCCTCAGCACTGACTGGTTCTATGTCCCCTTAAGCCTCAGTGTCTCTGTGAAACTGGGGTCCTAACCCAGCCTATCGGGGTGTTGTGGAGAGTAGTGCCCGTGTCTGAAGAGTCAGCCCCGTGCTGGTGCTGTTGATGGTAGCCGTTTGCCATTCCTATCATGGACAAAGTCTGTACAGGTGTGTGTTCAGGTCAGACACTGTTCTCCACATTTCCTGAGGCCATTTCCAGGGGGTGCATTCTCTTCCTAACAGGGCCTCAGTCACACCTGTTCTCAGGCTTGTGGCCCCATCGTGCTGCTCACCAAACAGAACATTCTAGAAGCTGGAAGCCTCATTTTCTCTCCTCTTCCAGGCCTGGAGACTTGTCTCTCAGCTGTGACAGGCCTGAGAGCCCACCTGACCCACATTTCTAGAACTTTCCAACCAGCCTCACTGACAGAGCCTTGTAGCAGTAGCCTCAGTGTGAGGAGGCAACAAGCTGCCTCCCTCAGCAAGGCTTATGGATGTGTGTTCAGCAGATGGTGCCTGGTCATGCCCAGGGGTAAGGGGTTTTCAGCAAAAAGGAACAAGGCTCTGAGTCCTCGATATTCCACGCCAGACTGGGGCCGTTTTCCCCCATGCTTTCATTTTCCCTGAGCCAACTAGAAAGTAGGGCTGGCACTGGTTTCTCTTGGAGGCAAAGGTGTGACTGGAAACAGGCTGGGATGTTCCCACTGACTCACCACAGGTTACTGAGAGCACTTCGTCTTGCTGGAAGGGACCGGGGATTGTTTCTTCAAGTGGTATCATGCCCATTTGAGAGGGGAGAAAACTCAGAATGAGAGGGGAGACAAGGAAGCGAAAGGAGGAATTAAGCTAAACTTCCCAACCCTGGCTGCTCATTAGAATCACCTGGAAGTTTTCTTTAAAAAAGCCCCTGCTTGGGCCCCACCCCAGGTCAGTGGAACCAGAACCAAAAGCTGCTCAGGACCTTTTGCCGGAAAGGTGCCTTGTTTGCAGTTAATCCTACAGCCATGTCATCATGGGAGCATTCGTCCCAGGCTGGATTGATCCAGGTCCATCTAACCCCCAAGTTCACAAGTACCCAGAATTCCAGTTTAACACTCTCCCCACACATCAACAGCAAACTTCCCACCTAATCCTTCCCACTTCCCATCCTCCTGTGATTTCATTTTCCCATTTGGCATTTTATTTTGATGTTCAGGGCATAAAGGGCCAATAGCTTTCCCCAAGCTATTTCTCCTCTGAAGCAGTGAAATAACTTAGCAATTTTGGAGCCATTTAAAATGCATTGTTTTGCTGGGGGACATGGTCAGGGGGAAAACCTGGCTTTCTCTTCTCCTGAACCCTAGCACAGAATGTAGCAGGCTTCCAATCAAGAATTTTTTTTTCAGAGTCTTGTTAGTCATGAAGGTAGAAGCCTTTCTGCACACACTGTGCTCCCGGTGGAAGGAAAGGAGACTCAAACACCTGCAGGCCGTGCAGGCCACTGCTGGAACACAGGCTCAGGGCATAGAGGCCCAGCTTCATACCTGGCCTCTCCCACTCCTCCATGTGTGACCTTAACCTGGGCATCCTCTTTTGTATGACGGCAACACCATCAACCACCTAAAAGGCATTCATCACGATTAGGTAAGAGGCCTAGCACATTGTTTACTCAACAAATAAATAGTAACTATTATTATCAAATGATGAGGATGATAATTATCGTTCAACCACTACCCTAATCTTTAGTTTCTGTGAGGCCAGCCTCCTTGATTAGGCCGCCACTGCGTGAAGAACCACTGAGTGGCGAGGACTGGTCTGGGTTTCCTAACAAAGGCTCTTGTCTTCTCTCTGATGGCCTGGTCTCCCAAATACAATCTATGAGGACCAGGCCACATAAACTAAACAAGTGTCCAAGCTCAGGCACCACCCACAGAAGTTCAGATTCCATTGGCCTGGGGAGGCGCCAGGCCGGGGCTTTCAACATCCGCCAGGTGATTCTAATGAGCAGCCAGCCAGGTTGGGGAGCTCTGCCTGATTCCTCCTTCCCCCTCCTTCCACCACTCTCTCCTTCACAGTCTTTATTTCCTCCCCTCTAAAATGAGAGAGAAGAAGTTATGTAAAGAAACAATTCCCAGCACCACACTTGTGCTCTCAGGAAACTGGTGAGTTGGTGGGAATAGACCCAGCCTGTTTCCAGAGACACCTTGGCCTTCAAGAAAAACAGGTGCCAACCCTGCTTTCTAGCCCTGCTTCCATGCACTTAATTGACAAATACTTATTGGAGACCTACTCTGTGTCAGGCAATGAGCAGGATGCTGGGGATGCAGAGGGAGGACAGTGGCACCGTCCTGCTCTTGGGGAGCTTTCCTTCTGTGTGTGTTGAGTGGGGAGATGATGGCACTTGAAGAAGGAGCATGGGGACTAGGAGAAAGGTTAAAAGAGGGGACTTACCTGGTCTGGGGAAATCAGAGCAGCTCTCTCTGAGGAAGCAACATGAATTGAAACCTAAGGGATGACCAGGAGGTGGCCAGGAGAAGAGGGGATGGAGTCTGGAGGAGTCCCTGATGTTAGACGCTGCAAGTTAGCAGAACTGGAAGATGGCCAGTGTAGGTGGAGCAAAGAGAGGGGGAAGAATGAGTCAGGATGTGAGTAGAGAGGTCAGATGTTCACTATACAAATACTCATGGAGAGGTCAGATGTTCATTATACAAATACTCATGGAGAGGTAGAATAATATGGCCAGGGCAGTTAGGAGCAAGCCCACTGTACCCGGTATGTCTGGATTCAAATCTTGCCTCTCTGTCCTCCTCTCCAAATTGGAGATGATGACAATACTACCTACTTCAAAGGGTTTTTGTTAAGATTAAATTTGCTAATTCATGTAAACCATGTAAAAGAGTGGCTGGAATACAGTAAGCTGTATAAACCTTTGCTGTCATTACTATTATGTGCTAGGCATTCATTGTTTCAGCCTCTTCTTCTACAAGATAAGAATAATAATGTCCCTGACTCAGAATGCTATTGTGAAGATTGAATGAGAAGGCACAGGTAGAATACTTCCATTACCTGATACATGGTAAGCCTGCAATACAAGTTCATTGTCATTATTTATCCTTAATCGTTATGTATGCTGAGTAGAGGATATGGAACTTTTTGGAACAAACTTGCAAGCAATCAAATACCCAGAAATGGGTGGAGCTCTCTCAGGGGATGCCCTTTCATTGCAGGTACGCAGTCTTGGGGCTGGACAGCTCACTTAAGCAGGGTGGCTGGATGTGGTGCCCTTGTAGTCTAAGAATCAACAATTCTACTCATCTGCAATTTCTATTGATTTCCACCCATCTCTAAAATTTTTCAGGAACATGTCCCGGAGGGTTTAGTCCCAGACAGTAATCCTCTGCTGCCTGTTTTCCTGCTGTGGTTGGCAGACATTCAATCCAGACAACTCCTCCTCCACAGCAGCTGACAATGGCTGTAAGGAGTGTGCCACGCAAGGGTGAAAAGTGGTTCCCTGGGGTTGGCACCCAGCATTCTCTGCCTTTGCAGCATACAGGACATCAGTGGCCTCGTCCTACCAACCAAGGTCATGGTGAGGCTGATGTGCAACTTCCCAGGCAGACGCCTTGGAAAAAACTGACTGAGATCCAGCTCAGGACCCGCAGGGTCTCTAGAAGCATCCAGTCACTCTTCTCGCCTTCTCTCCTGGGGTGCCGTTCATTGCTGCCGTCTAAAAATAGCAGTGGTTATTCAGGGAAATGCACCATGCTCTGTCTCTAGGGATGCCAATGCAGGCCTCTTTCAAAAATAGAACCCCAATCAGTTGTGCTTCCTAACTCTCTGCCTCTTCCTCCAGTCTCAGAATCCTTCAGAAGGACCCAGAGGCAGGGCAGCAGTCCGATGCTGGGCATCACATAGTGGGGAGAGCTAGAGCTGGGGCTTCTCGCCCAGGTTTATCTCCTTCTAAATATCTCTACTTTTAAAAGTCCACTTTACCTTACTCCGCAATGAATCTAGTGTCCCCCAGGACATGCCATAGGTTCCTTCATCAGTGCTGGAAGGGACCTCAGAGATTTACTCCCAGAGCAAACTTGGCCCAGGAAAGGCAAGGGTCATCCAAAGTCACGCATTAGAGCAATGCAGGCTGGGCCTTCCAGGCTTACTCCTCATCACTGTGTGGCCATGCCTGGTGCCCTTGAGGGACATGGGCATCCATTAAAACACTAGAGGCAGCTGCTATTTTCATCCCATCTCTCTTTGGCTCAGCTGACACATGGATGCCTTTCAAAGGCATCGTTCTTGACAGAACATTTCAAAGTCAAGGCAGGGGCAGGAGAGGACAAAGCTGTTGCTCCAGGCACAAGCACAGCCTCTGAACCTTTTGCCTGTCACTAGTAGTTTCTGTCCATACTAGGGGATTATTATGCCCTGGAAATACTTCTACCTGGGGCATTACAAGTGACTCATACTCTGGTTGCCTTAATACCCAGAGTCATCCAGGAGAGATGCTTGTCAGACCTTGTTTAATCAGTCCCAGCAGAGAGCATGCTTGAAGGATGAACACTATTATAATTATGCCCCACACAGCTTTCTGACCTTATTGAAAAAGTTCGTGCTGCAGAGGGTCTGCAGGAAGAATCTTTTGTTCCAACTGGTACAGCGTGGCCTATCATTAGGACTCATGAACATTAGTAATTCCAGAAGTAGGACATCACACAACACAGAGAATATGACCTTGGCTGGAAGAAGGCAGTTGGGAAGTTTGGGCTTGGCCTCATGCTATTCCATCATCTTGTGAGTAGGGCTTGAAAATTGCGTTTCTAACAGTAGTGTTTCTAACAGTAGTGTTGACACTGGTGGTCCAGGGACTGCACTTTGAGAACCACAGAAATAGCCACCTGCCTTGCTTTCCTCATGGGATTCTAGTGATGCCTCCTTTGGAAGAGCTGTGGCTAGTCCAGCTCTGCCATATGCCTGCTGTGTAGGACCCTCAGACCCTCACTTATCATCTCTGAGTCTTGGGTTTCCTACTTTTAAATGGAAATAACTCCTACCATGTGTACTTCAGAGTGGCGAGGGTCAAAAGAGAAATAACCAGGCAAAAAAAAAAAATTCTGAAAATCATAAAGATATTCAAATAACACATATTTATTGGGTACCTACCATGAGTCAGAAGCTCTATTAGATGCAGGGGATACTGGCATGAATAAACCAGAATTCCTGCCCTTAAGGAGCCCAGGGGAGAATGGGGAAGAGGATAAATGAACCACTGATATAGTCCTGTGCAGTAACAGAGACTCACAGAAGCATGAAGGAGGGGTGGGGCAAGTGGTTGAAAGCCCTCTGATTTCAACTTTAGGGTGAAGGGAAACCACTGTAGGGTTTTCAGGTAAAGTGACCCAATCTCATTTGTTTTATGGGAAGATCAGTATGGGCTGGGGAATGAGTCATCAAGAGGTGCTAGGCTAGAGGCAGAGAGGCAGGGAGACAGTGGGGAGGCTGCTGCAGTGATCCAAGAGTGAATGAATGGAGATAACTTGATGAATTTGAGAGATATACAGGATAGGATTCACACGGCTTCGTGACTGGCCAGGTGAGCGAGACAAAGAAGGAGGCAGAACCAGGGTGGCACCCAAGTTTCTGGTCCACTGACTAAGATGGGAAGGACTGGGGAAGTGGGTGGGGGAGGAGATGATGTGAGTCTCTTTGGGGCATGATGAGCCTGAGGTGTCTTTGCTGCCTCCTGTAGACACTGGTCACAGCACTGCCATGAACAGGACCTCGTCCCATAAACCACTGCCACTCTGACTGCCAGGTCTTCCCTGCTGTGAGGGACTTTTCCCCTACCACCCTACCCATGCTCTGGCTTTACAGAGCTGCTGTTCTCTGCCTCTTCCACATGCAGCTGTGCCTTTCTCATCCAGAGGCAGCTCCAAAATGAACAACAGTAGCAATCAGCGAGTAATCATCTTTTTTTCCCCCCCTATACAATGTCTGGGTGTGCAGATGATGTTTGTGATTGTTGCAAAAATGATGGCATGAAAAATTTGGCTCCTGCCAAAGAAAGGAAGGAAAAGAAAACCAGTTTAAATAAACTCACATAGTTCAGACCCGATTTGAAGCTTCTTAACCTGGAGCCTGCAAAGGTTCTCTGTCCCTCTGTTCCCTGTGGTGTTTGTTTGGTGGTTGAGTTTGGGGGTGGCTTGTAAGAACCTGCGAGGTTGGGACAGTCCAGTAGTGGCCCCTGGGGACTCTGAGAGTCAAGGTGATGGTGGATCTGCTCTAGCTTCCAGTATGAGTGCTGGACATTCATGAAGAGCAGCGCCCTGAGCTTTTCACTCACACACAGCTTAGCTCCTAGACAACTGAGAGGAGGTGCTCATGGCGGTTCTAGGTGGCTTTACGAGTACCCTAGACAGAAAGACCATGGACTAGAGGAGGCCCATAATGACAAGCTGTCACTGTTACTCTGTTCCCAGGACAGCCAACTGCATCCCACACTGTGCTAAAGGCTTTACCACTGTCTTGGTTTAATTTGTCCTCACAATTGTCCTACAAAGTAGGTATTAATAATCCCATTTTACAGACGAAGAAAATGGAGGGAAAAGTTAATTATGATACTGCAGCTAGTAACAGCAAAACTGGGATTCTAACCCAGGTTGCCTGATTCAAAAGCCCATGATTGAGCTATAATTAAAAAAAGACATATAATAACAAATATTGATGAAGATGTGGAGAAACTGGAACCCTTATACACTGCTGGTGGAAATGTGAAATGCCACAACCTCTGGAAAACATTCTGGAAGTTCCTCAAACAGTTTAACATAGCATATGATCCAGCAATTCAATACCTGGGTATTTGCCCAAGAGAAATGAAAACATATCCACAAGAACATTTGTATACAAGTGTTTATAGCAGCATTATTCATAATAGCATAAAGGTGAAAACAACCCAAATGTCCATCAGCTAAGAAATGGGTAAGTAGAATATGATATGTGCACACAATGGAATATTGTAGTTTTCTCCCTTTATCCACAGAGGATATGTTCCAAGGCCCCCAGTGGATGCCTGAAATTAAGGATAGTACCAAACCCTGTATATACTATGCTTTTTTCTATACATACATACCTACCTATAATAAAGTTTAATTTATAAATTAGGCACAATCAGAGATTAGCAATAATAAATAGAGAAATTATAACAGTATACAGTCAGATATCTGTATCATGGGGGATTGATTCCAGGACCCCCTGCAGGTATCCATATCCAAGAATCTTCAACTCCCTTACATAAAGTGGCATAGTACAGTCTGTAATTGTGGGTTTCTATCTGCAGTTGGTTGAATTCATGGATGCAAAACCTGTATGTCCAAAGGGCTGACTGCACTATAATAAAAGTTATGTGACTATCATCTCTTTCCCAAAATATCTTATTTTGCTGTATTCACAGGAAACTGAAATTGTAGAAAGTGAAAGTACTATATTTGGCGAGAAAAAGGAATGAAGTACTGACACATACTACAACCTAGATAAACCTTGAAAACATGCTAAGTGAAAGAAGCCAGCCACAAAAAAACACATGTTGTATGATTTCATTTATACAATAAAATTTCCAGAATAGACAAATCCACAGGTGCAGAAAATAGATCTGTGGTTCCCTAGACCTGGCCAGAGCAGGTCTAGGTGGTGCAGGGGGTGGAGGCATTAGGTTAGGAAGAAATCTGGAGTGACTGTTAATGGATATGGGTTCTTTTGGGAGAATAATGAAACTTTTCTGAAATGGATTGTGGTGATGGTTTCTTGACTCCGCAAATACTAAAAAGCACTGAATTGTACACTTTAAATGACTGTATGTATATGTCAATTATGTCTAAATAAAGCTGTTATTTTTAAAAAGCAATGGTTAAATATTAAAAAAGAAAAAAATGAAGAAAAAGCAACTATAATCCTTCCAAGTAAAAGCATCTGGAATTATTATTTTTTATTCATTCAACAAATCTTGAGCCCCTACTATGGCCTGGGCACCTATCTCTGGGAGCTGTGACTAGAAGTTTCTAGTCTGGTTGGGGAGATACAATGTGGGTACAGAACCAAGCTTCATGGTAGAAGAAGCCAAGGGAACTGAAACAGTAGGATACCATTTCACACCCACTAGACTGGCAAAAACTAACTTCTGATATTACCACAATGGCAAAAATGCAGAGCCATAGATAGGCTGATATACTGCTTGAGGGAGAATAAATAGGTATAGTTTGGAAGGAAATTTGGCAGTGTTTAGTAGAGCTGCAGATGTGCCTGCCCTGTGTCCTAGCCATCCTATGCACTCCTAGGGTATAGCAGGGAGAGTCTTACACATGTGCACAAGAGGATATCAGCAAGAACCTTCACAGCAACACAGCTCACGCTGGATGACTGGAAACAAACAACCAAGTCCAGCAACAAGTGAAAGGATAAATGAGCTCTATTACAGCCACACAACGGGTTATACACAGTGGTAAGTTCCAACAAAACCCAATATATATCAAGTTTGAAGATATACCAAACAATAGCATCTATTGTTTGAGGATACTGTACATACATATGTAGTAAAAGTACAGAATTGTGTGGGAATGAGCAATACTAAATTCCAGATACTTGTTGCCTCTTAGGAAGGAGAGGAATGAGATTGGGGGGCACACCATTGTCTTCAATTGTGCCTATTATGTTTCTTTTAAAGTTTCTTGCAATATCTTTCTTTTTTTAAATTGAAATTTGTATTGAGATAATTAAGGATTCACACGCAGTTTTAAGAAACAAGAGAGAGGTCCCTTGTACACTCTGCCCAGTTTCCCTAATGGTAACATTTTGCAAAAGTATAAAATACTGTCATAGCCAAGATATGGATATTGATACAGTCTACCAATCATATTCAAATGTCCCATTTTACTGGTACTCATGTGTGTATGGGTTAAGTTCTATACAATTTTACCACTCGCATAGGTTTGTGTGTCCATCACCACAGTCGAGATACAGAACGTCTCCATAGGCAAGGATCCTCATGTGTCCTTTTATCTCCATACCCACCTCCCTTCCACCCCCAGCCCAGGTCCTCAACTCCATCAACCACTTACCTCATTTCTAAAATTTTGTCATTTCAAAAATCAATGAAATCAGACAGTAGTTAAGTTTCTGAGATAGTTTTATTCTCACTCAGCATAATTCCCTGGTGATTCATCCAAACTGTTACACATAAGATAGTTCATTCCTTGTTAGTGCTGAGTAGCATTCCATAGCATGAATGGACCACAGTTCACTGTTCACCTGTTGAAGGACATCTAGGCTAATTCCAGTTTTGGCTATTATAATACTGAGAATGTTTTAATTCTTGGACCGGGTGGTAGGTATACAGATTTTCACTGTATTCTTTATTCTACTTTTTGATACAAGGAACACTTTATAATTGAAATGAAGGAAGAGAGAAAGGAGGCACTACTAATGTTGAACCAACTCCATGCAGCCACCGTGCTGAGAAGAGGGCAGCTCAGAGTACAGAACTCAGGGTGAAATCTAAGGCCAACGCCATGGGCCACTGGCAGGTCTGGTGTTCAGGAACAGGGCCAGGGTGCCTACTTGCTTCAAGGTTTTAGGCCTTATAGGGAGCAATGAAGCCTGTCCAAGTCCTTTAGCCTCTGGGCAAGTGCTTAGGGAACCTCCCCTATGGCAGAGCTCTTTCCCATGCCTGGGTGTCTGGGTGTGCTGCCCTGAAGCGGAAAAATCAAAAAGAAGGCAGAAGAAAAGAGCTCCTAGTCAGGACATCTAGAAATGCCCCTATGTTCCCAGGGGACAGAATGAAATCTGGCATCTCCTGAAGGCCTTGAGAGAGATCTAGAATTGCAGGAAAGTGGCTGCATGAACAGTGCTGGAACAGAGAATGCTTATTGGAAGGAACTGAGAGCTTTCTTCTAATTTGGGGTCAAAGCTATGTGGGGCTTTTGTTGCCAGTGGAAGATAATGAGGCCCTCCTTGATTCTCTGTGACATTCAGGTGCAGGGGACACAGGTGTAGCCCTGGCTTCCTGTGTACTTCTTACACTCTGATATAGTTTGGCTGTGTCCCCACCCAAATCTCAACTTGAATTGTATCTCCCAGAATTCCCACATGTTGTGGCAGGGACCCAGGAGGAGGTAATTGAATCATAGGGGGCCGGTCTTTCCCATGCTATTCTCATGATAGTGAATAAGTCTCACAAGATCTGACGGGTTTATCAGGGATTTCCACTTTTGCTTCTTCCTCATTTTCTCTTGCTGCTGCCATGTAAGAAGGGCCTTCCACCTCCTGCCATGATTCTGAGGCCTCCCCAGCCATGTGGAACTGTAAGTCCAATTAAACCTCTTCTTATTTCCAGTTTCAGGTATGTCTTTATCAGCAGTGTGAAAATGGACTAATACACATTCCTCACCATGTAGCTTTAACCTCCTTTGCCTAAATTCCTGCAAACACCAATTATGAATTTCTTAGTCCTGGGCAGGGCATGGGGCAGTGACAAATTCATGCTATAAACATTTACTGGGGGACTTCCTGGTGCTCAGACATCTCCCTGACCTCAAGAGCTCCCAGTCAGGACATCTAGAAATGCCCCTGTGTGCCCAGAGAATGGTGACATATGCTGGGAAGGCCACAGAGACTATCGGCTGTGGGATAGGGGCAGAAGCAAGGCAATGAGCCTGTGGGGTCGGGGCAGTCTGCCTGCAAGTTCATCTCCAGGGGGACCTGGGAGAATGAGCAGGAGTTTGCCAGGCTCAAAGTATCCAAAGGGCTCCACATGCTGAGAGAAGAGCTTTGTAAATGTGCAAAGGCCAGGAAGCACTGCTATTAAAGCTACAACTACTGCTGCTGTTGCCAAGAATAATAATATCCCAACTAACACGGAGTGAGAGTGTTAACCATGTGCCAGGTGATGTCCCAAGTGCTTTATGTGTATTATTTGACCCTAACAACAACATTATTTTGTTATTACTACTATATCAATTATACACATAAAGTTCCAGAAGCACAGTGTGGCTACGTAACTTGCTTTAGGAGATGGACACAATTTGGAAGTAGAAAAACACAGATTTGAAACCAGAGCCTGAGCTCCCTGCCATCTCTGATGAACTCTTTTGGGAAAGGGGATAATACAGGCGGCTGGGTGTGGTGGCTCACACCTGTAATCCCACCACTTTGAGAGGCCAAGGCAGGTGGATTGCTTGAGCTCAGGAGTTTGAGACCAGCCTGAATAACATGGTGAAACCCCGTCTCTACAGAAAAATACAAAAATTAGCCAGGTATGGTGGCATGCACCTGTAGTCCCAGCTACTCAGGAGGCTGAGGTAGGAGGATCGCTTGAGCCCGGGAAGCAGAGGTTGCAGTGAACAGAGATTGTGTCACTGTACTCCAGCCTGGGTGACACAGCAAGACTCTGTCGCAAAAAAAAAAAAAAAAGTGGGGGATAATTTAGGGCCTCCTATGATACTGTGAAAAGTCTGGGCTTCCTCTGGAGAGCAACGGGAAGCCACTGAAAATCACTAACTAGAGAGAGTCACAAGCCCACCTCTGATAGGAATGCTATTCCAGAGCCTGCTCTCTGTAACTGTACCATATGGCCTTCTAACATGCTTGCCTCTTAACATCCTGAAATTCTTGCTCTAGAATTCCTAGAGCAGAAGTCTCTATCAGGAGTCTCTCAGAGCACGGGGCATCTCAATGGCTAGCAGAGGCTAACAGCAACCAGAATACACATTCCAGTGGGGCAGACAGAACACCATGAAATTAATGATCAATTGCTACATAGTATTAAGCACATCTATGAGTAAGGCCTTTGCCTATTTTAGACAAGTGCTATTTATGACAGAGCAACAAACAGTGACAGATTGCTGAGGCTTGCCTTCTGAAGACCCAATTTTGGAGAATTATTCATCTTGAAAGCACTTCGCTCCACCCTGGTTTCCTCATGTGTAAAATGGGGGTGATAAGAATACCTACTATCACTGGGTTGTTGTAAAGATTAAATGAGCTAATACTACTCAGGCAGATACTGACCATGCTACAAATGGTAGTTCTTGATGTTGTTGTTCTTGTGATTATTTTCAACCCAGTGGGAAGAAGCTTGGCCTCATAGCAGATGACCCTGATCCAATTCCAGACTCCCCCACTTCCTAGCTGTGTGACTTAAAGTCATTGACCCTCTCTGAGGCTCTGTGGCCCCATCTGTGTATCAGAAATAACAATGCTTACCTCACTGGGTATTTGAGAGTGTTAAATGGACTGTGAAATGCCTAGCACAGTGGCTGACACCTAATAGCTACTCAACAAATGTCTGTTCTCACCCCTGGAGTGTTTTCTGCATACTTGGCTTTTCCACTATGGCCAGAATCCAAAGAGGCAAAGGTTTATGTGCTTCTCATTGCTCCTTTCTACCAGGGGAATTTTCACAAAGGCAATGGGAGGTGGAAGATGTCTAAAGACATCCATTTCCCAGCGGGTAAGTCAAGGCAGTACAGCGACAGAGGTCCACAGCCTTGCAAACAGCCCTTGGGCCACTACCTCAATGGCTTTGGATAAACTGACCACCGAGGTGTGCAGCCGCAGATGCAATTAGCAACAGGAAGTGAGTCCAATGATTGGGAGGATTTGGTAATTGAATCCACCAAGGATAATGACACTGACCTTCCTATTTGGAAATAAACCAGCATTTGGCTTGTAAATGGCTCTGCAATCATTCTGACTGCACACCCAGCACTGTGCAGCTTCCCTACTCTGAGGATGCAGGATAGGTAAAGAAGGATTGCATCAAAGGGGTTTTGGAAGAGCAGCAACATCCACAGCAGTGGGTGAGTTCGCTCTGCTAACCCCAACCCGGCCAGCCTTGGGAAAGGGCAGAGTTCCACACTTAGCTTCTGTGGCTGTCTGGTGCTCCTTCCCAAAGCATGGGAGCCCTGGGCCAGAAGGCGTTCCCTCACAGTATTCCTTTTTTAAGCAAATCGGGAACTCTTGAGTTTCCAGCACAATCTGTGGTACCTTTTAAATCTCATCTTAGGTTCACTGCTCCTTCTTCTTCCCTAAGCCTATTCATGTGTTCAGTTAGTCCACCAGGAATAGTAATGAAGCTAACACTGGGTGCTGGAAGACAATGGTGGTATGGGGAGGCCGCGGGCATCCTGAGTGCTCTGAGTGGAGACTGGAGGTGCAATCACAGGGAAGCAGAAGAAGCCTAGGAAGATAGACATGGTCTGGAAAGAAAGAGCTGAAACCAGCATGAGGTTATCAGTGGTCACTGCAGCACTGCTAAGGACCACTCCAACCTCACCAGTCAGTGCATGGCACCCTGCCAGAACCAGCCTCAGCATTTCTCCTTGTGCGGGGAAAGTATGGTATTTCCAAAGGATAAGACAGTCAGGCCTGGCTTCAAACTCCAGCTTTACCAGGTATCAGCTATATGTCCTTCTCTGCATTGCAGTTTGATTACTGGAAATGGGGACATTTCTATCTCTTAGAGCCAAAAATATATAGGTTTTTATAGTGAAGATAAAACATACAATATGCCTAGCATAGATACCAAGCCATAGTAAGAGTTCAGTAAATGTTTATTTAGCCTTACTTAACAGACATAATTGGCACCATATGGGACAATATACTCTTAGCCTCATAAGGTTTGTCTGCTTTACTCAATATTTACATAGGAAGTACGGTGTCCTCTTTAGGATTATTTCTTCAGTCTGACCCTGAGAAAAAATGCACTATCCTAACTCCTTTGACTTCCCAGTTCCCATCGCCAGCCAGGATGAACAGGGCCTGACCATGTAATAATCTCTGTCACCAGTACCTGTATTTAATAGCAACATGGGGTTTACATCTTAATTGTCATGTCTTCCATGAAAAGCAAGCAACATGAAAGCAGGGATTATGGATTGTCTGCTGTGCGCATGGGAACTGTCATGGTAGACTCCAATTGGGCGGACCAAAGGAGCATATTGGTGTCCCTGTTCAATTTTCCAAGAACTGAAACATATGTCTGGAAAGATACAACAGAAACACATCTTTAAAAGAGCAGCAGTACGCAGCAGTAAACACTGAAGGCCAAGCAAACAGTGCCAAGCAAGCGTGGAGTCGTGGGAAAAGTGGTCATGGGCCTTGGAAGAGGCTGATGGGAGTCTGCAGTTTGAATCCCAGCTCTGGCTTTTACTAGCAAGGTATCCTGGGGAGCAGGGAGGGGAGAAAAATCTGCTTATCCATCTGAAAATGGGGAAAACACAGACAACTGCTGCGATGATGACAGGAAGAATGCCTGGCACATAGTGAGTGCTCAATTCGCTGCTGGTTTCTTTCCTCCTCCTTTTTCTCATTTCCCCCTCTCTTCTAGATAACTGGCATTACTTTATTTGCTAATGAATTAGAATTAGTAGTGGATGACTTTTATCTGCCTGTTGGTGACCATAGCCCTCTGTATACATACATTTGTACACCATCAAGAAGTTGCTTATAAAAGCACTTTCAATGGCTTCTTACTTTTTAAACAACAATCACAAAAAGCCCCACCTCCTTCGCCTGGCATCCAAACCTTTCCCCAGTAGGCACTGACCCCAACCTGGAACCCCACCTGCAACCACTCTTCTGCTTAAATGCTCACCCACCAGGGTTCTGGGTGAGGTGGAGAGTGCAGTTCAGCCTTGGGTTTGGAAAGATGGTAAGAAAGGCAATCTGAAGGCGGTCACACCAACTTGACCTTAAAGCACCAAGAAGATTCTGCTAAACAGACTAAGATGGGAAAAGCATTCTAGGCCAAGAGAATACCATGTGCAAAGGCCTAAGATCTCCCTACAGCAGCGAGGCATCATTCCAGGAGAACTCCTGTCCCCTGTCTACTGAGACTGTTCCCACTTCCCGTCTTCTCTTTACTAGATTCACGGTTGACTTCCTCCTCACTCCCCGCCGGACTCGGGAGTATCTCACCTTTTATACCCACAGTTTTCAAAGTGTGCGCCAAGGATCCCTGAGGGTCCCTAAAACCTTTCAGGAAGTCTGTGAGGTCAAAACTATTTATAACAACGCTACAACATCATTTTCCCTTTTCATTCTGGCTTTCTCATGAACTCACGGTGAAGTTTTCCAGGTTGAATGCAGAAGCAGATACCTCTATAAAGCCAAACGTTGAAGGGATTTGCCAAAATGTAAAACAATGCCACTCCATTCATTTCTGTTTCTTTTGGAAAAGTCATTATTCATAAAAATATGTTATTTATGTTAAAGTAAGGGTTTATTATTGTTAATTTAAATAAGTGATAAATAACAATTTTAACATCTTTCAGTATTAATTAATAATATGTCAAATTTTGACAGATATAACCCACATAAATGAAAACCCTTTGGGGTCTTCAATAATGTTGAAGAGTAAAACAGAATGCTGAAATGAGAGAGTTTGAGCACAGGTGCTTTAGGGCATGCTGTGAAGAAGGCAGGAAGGCAGGGGAGGACAAGGTATATAAGTGTTCTTGGGCAGCCTCCTCAGGCAGCAATTTCTGCCCATGACTGGGATCCATTTTGAGTTAATTTTTGTATATGGTGTGAGGAAAGAGTCCAACTTCATGTTTTTGCACGTGGACATTTAGTGCCCCAGCACCGTTTGCTAAACAGATGACTCAGTCTCTCTGTGCCTTGGTAGCCATAACTCTAACGTGAACTTTAAAAGACCACCTTGCAAGGTGTTGTGACATTTAATGAGACAGAGAGAGAAAAACATGATGTGGGTTCCCTGGCATGTAGCAGATGGTCAATGCTTATAACTGAAGAAATGGACCATGGATCTGAAAGTGCTCTGAGGCACGGGCCATCATGATTACCACATGACCAGAGCTGTTCCATCCTTAAAGGTCTTTAGCACCCATTTTCTTGTCACCAAGGCCTGTGCCATCCTCAAGACACTGATTTGCAACCCCTTTCCAGGAACCCCTGTTTCTGAGTGGTCCTGAGAATCTTTTTCTTCTCCTCTTCCCTTTTTTGTCCCTTACTTTCTACCCTAAGTTTTTTATTAAATGTTCTTGGACTTAATTAATTTTAAATTGTTAACCTACTCAAATCCTTTTTGGAAAGGGGGTGGGAAGGCATGACTGAATGAATGAGTCAGTCAACTAAAAGACCACTAATTTGAAGACTGAAAAGTGAAGTGCCTGCAGCTAAAGTGACTCACAGGGGTCATCCCACTGCAGGTGTGAGAGGTGAGGCCGTGTGACGCTAACTCCAGGGCTCTCCACTGTCCCCATTTCCTCCTCCCACCCTGGAAACATCCTTTTAAATCACGTCTCCCTCCTCCACAGTGTTTGCAACACCTCCCGATTTAGTTTTCTCTCTGAATTTCATTAGTGTCCCATTTACCTCCTCCTCCTGATTTCCCAGCCGTTAAGCAGGAGGAGGCTAAGTTGGCAACAAGTCTCCGCCTCCTGACCGAGGGAGACGGGAACTCACAGAGGAGGAAAGGGGCCCCGGGGCTGCAATGCCAGATGCTGTTCTGGTCCACTGGGCTCGAGACAACAGACAGTAACTGGGTCCTATCTGTGTGTCAGGCACTGAGGGCTCAATGAGGAGCTATTCTTGCCCCAGGAAATCTCCAGGCTCATGGGATGAATGGATAACGTCTGTGCCATGTGGTGAAGGGACCTCACCCTCCTGGGCAGGCAGAGTGAGTGCATGAAAAGTGAGCTAGTGGTGGGAGGAGAAGGGCAGTGGGGACATTCCAGGAGGAAGGAACAGTGTATGTGGAGGCTGGATGGCTTGAATAGTAGCATGTAAGCAAGTCACAATATGGAACCTGTTCAATGATTTATTCTTACGCTCCCATTTTGAATCTTTACAAAGTGCCTGCCAGGTGCCAGGCATCTTTCCAGGCAGAAGAACATGGCAGGGGCCAATAAAGTAGGTCCCTGCCCTGTGGAGCTTGTGTTCTAATAGAAGAAGACAGAAAATAGGCAATTAAACTTGTCTAGTAATATACACACCAGGTAGAGACAGACGCTATGGAGAAAGATTTAATCAGAAGAGGGGCCCAGAAAGAACTGGCCTGGGAGGACTGCTCCATCCTGCTAGACTCAGATTCTGCAGCCTAGTATTTTTGCAAAACGTCTTTCCTCCTCCAATTCAGATGAGTTTGATGGGACCAACTACGTGGAAGGCCCCCATGTAGACTCGGATGAGCAGCTGAGTCTCTTGGGCTGGGCGTTGGGGAACCAGGGAGAGAAAGTCCCCGGTGAAAGAGGGGTTGAAGAGGAGGAAGAGGAAACCACACTTCAGGTTTAGATGGGGTGGAGGTCTAGATTCAATGACTTTTAAATTTTAACTTTCATGTCACTATTACAAGTGAGTATGGTGAGGTTGAAGAGTTCAGCTTTTATCTTACTATGCTGAGTGAGCCTTGGTTTTCTTATCTTAAAAAATGGGGTCATAAGAATACCTTATGGGGTTGTGGGACTCAAATGAGATGCATCAATCAACTACTTGGCACAGTGCCTCAGTAAATGTGACCCCACTTTACCTGTCCCTCTAAAGAAAGCAAAAAAAAAATCTTTTTTTTTTTTTTTTTGAGACGGAGTCTCTCTCTGTCTGTCACCCAGGCTGGAGTGCAGTGGCACAATCTTGGCTCACTGCAACTTCTGCCTCCAGAGTTCAAGTGATTTTCCTGCCTCAGCCTCCTGAGTAGCTGGGACTACAGGCACCTGCCACCACGCCTGGCTAATATTTTTTTACTTTTAGTAGAGATGGGGTTTTACCATGTTGGTCAGGCTGGTCTCGAACTCCTGACCTCAAGTGATCTACCCGCCTTGGCCTCCCAAAGTGCTGAGATTACAGGCTTGAGCCACCAAGCCTGGCCAAAAAGCAAAAAATATTAATGGAGCTCCTCAGAGAACCTATGTCTCTATTGCAGAGCATTGATCTCAGTTTGTAGTTATACACTTGTCAGGGTGAGGGAAGAGCCTACCTTTGTTTTTATTCCTTGTGATATCCCCAGAGCTTAACATAGTGCTGCACTCATGGTAAATCCTCCATATGTCTTTGTCGAATAACTACATAAATGATTAATCAGAAGTTACGTAAGGTCCAGACTCCAGCACTTTTTATTTGGAAGACCTTTGACAAGACTATTTCTCTAAGCCTCAATTCCTTTCCTGTAAAATGGAAATCATATCTACTGTGGCAGAGGAAGTTAACGCTCCTAAAATATCCATGTCTTCCCACACCTCCTGGAATCCCAGAAATCAGGCAGGACCACAGGGCTAGTTCTGGCCAATGGGCGGTGTGTCACTTCAGGACCAATGCATTTAAGAGTCAATGTTCAACCTTCCAGTGATTTCCTCCTCTGCTACAGAGACCAAAGTGGCCAATCATCCAGGTCGTACCCCTAAAATATGGCAGAGATTTCATCAGCCTGGTTGCTAAGTCACTAGGTAGAGCAAAGCTTTCCACCAATCTTGGATGGATATGTAGCATGAGAAAGAAATAAACTTTTGCTATGTTAAGCCACTAGGATTCTGGAGTTAATTTATTACTGTAGCATAACTAAGCCTAACAAGACTCATATTTCTATCTTGAAAGATTGCTGGAAGGATAAGAAAAAGTGCTTGGTACCTAGTAGGTTCACAGTAGGCTTTCAATAAAGGCCATACTCCCTCTTCCCTGGATCCTTCCTGTGTCCTCAGCCTCCCTCAATGTGACCAGTTTTCACTTATAATTTCACTCCTCTCTGTACCATGTTCCTTCTCTAGCTTGAAACATCATTCCACTTTTCCCATAGAATCCAGGAGTTTCCTGCTGTTTTTTTCATTGCTTTTCTGCACAGCAATATGAGGAAACGCTTCTAGAGAGCCATCTTAGGCACTAGATCTGGCCTCCAGACCACCTGCCTTCTGGGCAGCCTTCCACTCACCTCCCCGTCTCCCATTCCCCACTGTGCCTCTGATCTCACTCCAGTGCAGCTCAACACATAGCCACCAGACTCGGCCCTGCACCCTGGTCTCCTGTACCCAAGAATGACCTTGATCGGCATTGCTGCCTCTCTGGTCCTAGACTGACATGTGACCTCCTTGCTGCCAGCACCCCCATCACATACCTGCTGGACACCCGATCCTTGCCCACCTTGCCCTCCCACCATGCTGGCTGCCAGCTTGGTTTCCAGCAACCGTTGCCACCTACCAGTCCTACTGCATCTGTTCCCGGAGAAGGCTACCTTTACTCTGGCCAGACCTCCTCTACTTTCTATGCTGCCAAGCCGTAAAAGCCTCCAACCAAAAAACATGCAAATGTTCAGAGTCTGAGATTGCATTTCTCATCAAGGCCACAAATTTGCAGCTAACGACAGAAAATCAGAGCAGACAAGGGGACTGACCTGGCTCCATGTCAGCACGTTCTGAAGAGTCAGCAATGTCCGTGGGCCCTGCAGCCCTCTCTCCAAGGCCATTGGATCCTGGAGGATGGTGCGGGATCTTTTCTGTCGAAGCAGAGAACACAGATCCAACTGAGCGAGGTGGCAAGATGCCCCAATCCTTTCTCACAGACCCTCCGCTCCAGCAGTCATTGCAAACACACTAACTATGGGAAAATGAGGCTTGTTCCTGGTCCCACAGCAATGAAGAGAAGAAAGTGGGGTCCCGGCACCCTGCAAATCCCACACTGATGCTTCCTCTATGCAGCCTTCCTGAGAGGCTCGAATGTACCTTCCTCTGTTCTCCCATCTCATCTTGTGCTATGGGAGTAATGGTCTTGCCTTAAAATAACTGTTTACCCACCTTTCCTTGAGTGAACTGAACCCTGCAGGACAGTGACTGAAGATCTGCCCTTTTTACAACCCAAGCACCCAGCACAGGGCTTGGAGCAAAGTAGGAACTGAATGTTATTTGCACAACGGATTGACTGCACACTGTGATGGGAGTAGACAAGGAATGCAACATGGGGCTAAGGTCTAGGGTTAGTGGCCAGCGGCCCCCATTAACAGTTCTGTCACAGATTCACCAGACAAATAAGTCACTGACCTTCTCTAAATCTTACTCTCTTGCTGCTATGGTTTGAGTGTGTTCCTCAAAAGTGTTGGAACCTAAATTCCTCAATGTGGTAGTGTTGGGAGGTAGGGATTAATGGAGGTGCCTAGATTGTGATGGCTCTGCCTTGATGAATGGATTAATGCCTTCTCATAGCAGTGAGTGAGTTATCTCAATCATGGGTTGTTATAAAGCAAGGCTGGCCCCTCATGCTTGTCTCTTTCACATGTGCTCACTTGCCCTTCCACCTTTTCCCCTGGGATGAAGCAGCAGGAGGCCTTTGCCAGATGCTGGCACCATGCTCTTGGATTTCTCAGCCTCCAGAACTGTGAGCTAAATAAATTTCTTTTCTTTATAAACTACCCAGTCTGTGGCATTCTGTTACAGCTGTAGAAAATGGACTAAAGCACTTGATCTGTGGAATGGGTTGATCTTCCTGTAATATACCACATGGGAGTGTTGGAGTCACCTGGGCAGAGGTCCTTACACAGAAGAGTTCTGGTTCTGGCCCAGCTGCTGATTGCAACCTCTGGCAAATGACTTCCCCTCTCTGAGCCTCAGTTCCCTCATCTGAAAGATGGAAATTCTGAACTGGGAGACATGTGAGGTCCTTTCTGGCCCTAGAATCCTATGACTATAAATTTGATTTTCAGGACTCTCGGACAAAGGAGATACCTGTACAAAATAAAGGTTTTTCCAAATGAAGAAAAGAAATTCTACCCTACTCAAAAGAAGGGTAAAGGGAGGTGCTAAGGTTTTAGGTCATTTGCCTCAGATCATTCCAAGAGAAGGAATAGGAATTTGAATATAGGCCCTCAAAGATTCAAGGTCCCTGTACTTTTCCTGCCCCATACTGCCACATTCACCCATAAAAAATACTATAAAATGCCTTATTATACAAGAGACCTACTAGGCTAAAGAATAAGGCATGAAGGATACACTTAGGCATAGGAGGTTAACCCCCAAAAAGCCATTATTTGAGAAGCTCCCTGAATTCGTTTTTCCCAAATATATCTATGATCCTAGCTTAAAAAACATTGCTGTTTATTATAAGTTGAGGAATTGCTGGCAATTCCCATGAAAAACAAAATCCACTTAATAGTAAAATTTTGTTGTCTTCATCTACATTTACTATGTTTCTTTATGGCAAATTATTTTAAATAAAGAGTAATTCTATTAGGCAGGAACGTTCAGCAGCCTCTGGCCAAGTACAGAGTATCCCGTTGGTACTTTCCAGAGACTGGCTCCTCAACTACCTTCAGGGTAGAATTTTTCTTTTTTTTTGAGATAAGGATTTTGCTCTTGTGGCCCAGGCTGGAGTGCAGTGGCATGATCTCAGCTCACTGCAACCTCCGCCTCCCAGGTTCAAGTGATTCTCCAGCCACAGCCTCCTGAGTAGCTCCAGGCGCCCACCACCACGGCTGGCGAATTTTTGTATTTAGACGGGGTTTCGCCATGTTGGCCAGGCTGGTCTTGGACTCCTGACTTCAGGTGATCCACCTGCCTCA
Organism: Pongo abelii; assembly: GCF_028885655.2. NCBI lineage: Eukaryota > Metazoa > Chordata > Mammalia > Primates > Hominidae > Pongo > Pongo abelii. Next base: position 81,282,215 of record NC_071994.2, read on the forward strand.
GCCTCCCAAAGTGCTGGGTTTACAGGTGTGAGCCACCGTGCCTGGCCAGGGTAGGAAAATTAATGGGCACAAGTAAAGTTAACAAGAGTTTGGGAGTAAACCTAGAAAAATCCTTATAAATCATTATATTCATTAAGATTAAAAATAGGCAGTACACTAAGTAGGATATGACTATTATTTTATGCATTTCAAATAGACAATAATGGCTATTACATCTTTAATTTTTATTACCCTGCCTTGTTCATTAGAAGTTTACCCCCTGCCCGCCCCCCCCCGTCCACACACATACAACCCCACCCCAAGTTCCAAAGACAGCAGGAAATTGGCTTCCTTGGCTACAACAATGGGCAAGGGAAAAGGTACCTTCTCTGGTGTCGGGGCCTCTCCCCAAGTGCCAAATGTCTGGTGGCTTTTAGGACACAGAGCTGTTAGCTTTGTCCCCAAGGGTCCTGCTGGGGTCCTAGTCACGTAAGTGATATGTACATTTGATGCTTGGATGAAACACTCAAATTTCTTTCTCAAGCCCCCTTTTTTTGTGTCTGGGTTATAAAACTCCATCATCTCTCCCTTCGCCTCGTAGCTTCAGGCCAAAGCTTGTGACTTGGCTTCTCACCTGTGCCTTATGGTCCCTCCCCTCTTGAAGAAGCTGCAGAGCTACAGTTTTTACTCCTCTTCTGCCCTCATCCTTGCCAAGGCTTCAGGGAAAACCTCAACTCTTTGTCTTCAATCTTTCAATCTGTTTATTTCCTTTTCAAATCCCATCCCTAAGTTCCCTTTTTTTTCAAAGTACCTCCAGTAGACAAAACAAAGACAGTTAATGAAACTAAAATGCTCATTTGTTGCTGGAAAGGTTTTAAAAGTATTTATATGCTAGCATTCCGTTGAGGGGAAATTGAGTTAGGAAGGGATTATGGCATTATTCATTCATTCACATATTCACTCGTTCATTCATATACTGAGGATTATTGCTGGGTAGAATACAATAATGATTCAGAAGCAAATCCTGCTTTTGGGAAGCTCATAGGCTGGCAAGAAAAACAAGACATAGCCACGGAGAACTATAATGTTTGGCAGTTTTGTAAGAGAGATGCAGACAGAACCTAATAAGTGGACAGAGGATGGAGAGATCGCCATGGCTGACAAATCATTGAAGACTGCCTTGCAGCAGACTTTGTATAAGGTAGGGGACACGGAGACAGGGCAGGTACTCCACATAAGGGAGGAGAGGCATGGGAGGTAAAAGCATGACAAAGAACAAGTGTAGAGCTCAGCTTTCTAGCATGTGTGAGCTGTGCAGAGGGAAGTGGAGGACATCACACCCAGCAAGTGATGTGGGCCTCAACAGGCTGGGGAATGTTGTCATTGTTCAGTGAGTAATAGGGAGCCTCTGAGTGCTGTTGAGCAGAGATGTGACATAACTGGACATCTGCTCTTGGAAGATGAATGTGGCAAGCCTTGCACAATATGAATTGGAAGTGGAGTTGCCTGGGGCAGGGAGCTCCTAATTGTGTGCCAGGCATTGGGTAGGCTATTAGGTTCTTTGATGTTATTTAGCCTTCTAAATAACTGCAGGAGGCAAGCATTATCCTTCCAGACTTGCAGATGAAGAAAGGAGACTCTGGGGAATCTAAGCTGCTTGCTCCAAATCCCCTAGCGAGGAAGCAAGGGAGACAAGATCCAAACCCTGTTCTTTTCCTCTCCGGGCAAGCCATAAAGCAAGCTGTAACCCTGTGCATGACACTGTGTACCTGACACAACCGTCTTTCTTCTCCCAGTGCATCTCCTGCCTGTCCACCGGTATGTGGAGCTTGATCATTTCCTGGGCTGCCTTTCAGGAAAGCCCAGGTGGAATTAAATGCAGAGTGCCTCTGCTTCTGTTGGATTCCCCCAAAGTGACCAGAGATCAAGGAGATAAGATGATGTTAAGTCAGGTTCCAAAACAACAACACTGACTGCAGAAAATTGCAAAGGTAGCAGGAAACCACCCTCCTCTCTGGCAAGGAGTGTTAGTTTTTGTCTTTCCCCTCTCAGCTAAGCCGTGGTACCTGAAGCAGTGGACACAGAAACCCAGGAGAAAATCTTCTGGATACCCAGGAATCTGCTGGGGCCCTGAAGAATGTCAGTGAGAAACTCAGCGTTCCTGTACTCTGGGCTGACCCCTGTTTAGGGAAGGCAGACCAGAGGGCTCCTAATGCACTCAGAACTGTATCATTGCATCTGCAGCCTGCAGGAGATGACCTCCCATCAAGATGCCTGCTATTAAAACTTTGTTTAAGGAAAACAAAAAAGATATCCTCATTCTAAACATGGGACACAGTGATAGGTGTGTTTTATACTTGACAATCAAGGGTTCAGGTTTGCTGAGAGGAAGCCTGGCACAGTGGCAAGAGGTGGAGATTTGGAAGCAGAGTGCGGCTAAATCACAACTCACCCAGTCACCAGCTGTGCAGCGTTGGCCAAACCACTTAGTTTTTTACATTTCTTTATTAATAAATATAAATAAAAATAATGGACTAGAGAGAATAAGTACCTGACCCTTAGTATATACATAATAATGTAGAATAATTTCTTCTAGTCTTAAATGTTCAACATCATGGGCATTGCTTTCTCAGGGAGGTAGCTTTCCTTCTCACAAATTTACCAATTAAAGAAATGAATTTTTAGAGAAAAAATGCTGAAACTACAGGAAGCTATTCTTATCCTTCAGCTAGCTCTTATGACCATTGTCTTATATTATTCATCTTTACAACTTTCTTTTCCACCAGACTGGGAGCTCCTTGAAGACAGTGACCACTATGTCTTCAATTCTCAGCACATAGTTCTGTCTCTTTCTACCTCAGCTACCTTATTTTGAGATCTGTACAAACTACAGAGTCTGTAGTTCTTCTGGGATTTTTATGTTCCCAGCCTGGTTTGAAGAGTGACTTTAAGCAACACCTTTAGGAGCACATCCAATCTTCTGAAAACCATCTCATCATCACGTAAATTATTAGCACAAAATACTTCACCTTGTTACTCTGCTAAGAGCTTTGGTTTCTGATCCAAGCCGATTATATGTGCCAACATTTTCAATAACATCTTAATAATGCCAATCCTCCCAGGCCTCTGGACAGAATCAGACCAGGTGGAGAGATCCAGAGTTCAAAGGCATCCTGAAGGGGCATGGCAGGGGGGAAAGGAACGAAGCACCAAAATTGGATTCAAATCCTGGCTGTGCAGTTGGGACAAGCCAGCATAGTGCCTGGGATCAGGATAAATGCTCAGTAAAGGTTAATACCCTTCTCCTGACTCCTGAGAAAAGTAAAGAAATAAAACTTGTTGCAAATAAACAGGGAGAGAAGATCCACCACATTCCTGAGTCCATTTAGAATATGGATTTTTTTTAAGCCTTTCTAAGGACTGGATGAAGCAGGTTATTTCATTTTAATTACGGCAGCTGCAGCTGCTGCTTGTGGACTCAAAGACCAATTTTCACTTTAAAAAGGAAAAAAAAAAAAAATCCACACCCACACACAAACTTACCGAGAAACTTCACTGCATACACAGAACAGCATCTCCTTCAGAGAGCACGTCAGTGAGGTGGAAAAATCTGGAATGCCCTGCTCTAGACACTCAGAGCCCGGTGGAAATCCCTGTGCGTGCTCACCCCCGCCTCTTCTCCCACCTTGCCTCCTCTCTGTCCTGAACGTCAAAGAGCAGCTCGTGAGCCACACAGCGTAATGGAATGTTTAGCAGTGAGCAGCTGCATATTTTTAGTGCACACAAGGGGAAATAAAGGCAGCAGATGGTTTTATGTAATCTTCCTATGAATTTTGAACTAAGAGTCCTCATTCATGAAGACCTGAAAAGGTTTTGTTGTTTTTTTTCTTTTTTTACATGTCCTCTGTGGGTCAAGCCAACCAGCTCTGGACATGCCCTGGTGAGGCTGTGTGTGTTTGCCTCTGCCAGGGCAGGGAAGCTGGGAGGAGACTGCTTGCCTTCTTCTGGCCTGGTTTCCACTCAGTGTTCTTTCTTGTGGTTCTTTCTCTGTGAACACACAAGTGGTTCTCAATGTTCTCAATGTTCATAATGGAAAACTCAAGGCAAACTCATGAATCCTTCATAGGCGTAGGTGTGCTGTGAAAATCTGAACCTTATGTTCAGTCTTATGTTTGACACGACTGAGGATCTGTGCTATGTCAGGGACATCTGTCAGCGAGAGGGTCAAGGTGAACAGATGGGGCAGATGTACCAGTGTAAGAGAAAAGATAACAGTTCCCACTTATAAGTGAGAGCATGCAGTGTTTGGTTTTCTGTTACTGTGTTAGCTTGCTGAGGATAATGGCTTCCAGCCCCATCTGTGTTCCTGTAAAGGACATTATCTCATTCCTTTTTTATGGCTGCATAGTATTCCATGGTGTATATGTACAACACTTTTTTAAATCCAGTCTATCATTGATGGGCATTTGGGTTGGTTCCGTGTCTTTGCTATTGTGAATAGTGCTGCAATAAACATATGTGTGCATGTATCTTTATAATAGAATGATTTATATTCCTCAGTAATGGGTTTGTTGGGTCAAATGGTATTTCTTGTTCTAGATCCTTGAAGAATTGCCACACTGTCTTTCACAATGGTTGATCCAAGTTACATTCCCACCAACAATGTAAAAGCATTCCTATTTCTCCATAGCCTTGCCAGCATCTGTTGTTCTTGACATTTTAATAACTGCTATCTGACTGGTGTGAGATGGTATCTCATTGGGATTTTGATTTGCATTTCTCTAATGATAGTGATGTTGAGCTTTTTTTATACATTTGCTGGCTGCATAAATGTCTTCTTTTGGGAAGTGTCTGTTCAAGTCCTTTGCCCACTTTTTGATAGGGTTGTTTTTTTCTTGTAAATTTGTTTAAGTTCCTTATAGATTCTGGATATTAGGCCTTTGTCAGATGGGTAGATTGGGAGCTGAACAATAAGAACACATGAACACAGGGAGGGGAACAACATACATTGGGGCCTGTCAGGGGGTTTGGGGAGGGAGAGCATCAGGATAAATAGCTAATGCATGTGGGGATTAATACCTAGGTGATGGGTTGACAGGTGCAGCACACCACCATGGCACACGTCTACCTGTGTAACAAACCTGCACATCCTGCACATGTATCCCGGAACTTAAATAAAATTAAATATAGAAAAAAAATAACGGGCTCTCATCTGAGAAAGATCATGTGTTTAGAGGATATGCAAGAACTGCCTGTAAAAATGGCCTAACAGGAAGCACTGGCAGGGGAGAAAACAGTTCTCAAATAGCCGCAAGTGCTAAAAAGCAGCCTGATGAAGTTTATGGTATCTGTGGAGAATTTTATCAATTTTCTGAAACTTGCTTTTATTTAAGCAATGTCCACCTTTAACCGCTTCAAGCACATCATCAAAAATTCTGGGATTTAAAAGTGCAGGACAAACACAAACTCTAGTTCTCAACCACTGGAGTTGTCCCAGACCTCTGGGCCTCTGCTCTGCTGTGTCCTCGGCCTGCAAAACCTTCCCTCCTTCCGCAGCCACCACACCCTCTTTACTCTATCCTTCAAGAGCCAGTGCAGACACAAACATTTCCATGAAGTCATCTCTGTTGTGCCCAGCAAACCCAACTGTACTCCCATGCCAAAGAGTCACCAAGCTAGCTGATTCCACCACTAAGTCCCAGGGGTGACCTGACCTCTGCCTAGGTCTAGTGCTCTTTGATTTCTTCCTACATATTATACTGTCCGTGCTATTTCTAAAATGCAAATCTGACCCTCCTGTTCCTGGCTCAAAGCCCTTATTGCTTCCCTATTGTCACTGGGGGAGAAGAAATCCAAACTCTCCCCTATAGCAAGCAGTTCTTTTCACTGTCCAGCCTGGCCACCTTTCCAGCCCAGTCCCTGGCCACCTTTCCAGCCCAGTCCCTGGCCATTCTCACCCCAGACCCTGTATGCTCCAGCTAAACTACAGTGTTTTTAACACCCCACTGTCTTCCATGGCTCTTCCCTTGGAGTGGGATGCCCCTGTAGTGCTTGTCCACTAGTTTCCCTGGGCACCCCATCAAATTCTGATGAAGCATCTCCCCTCTCCTGGGAACCCTTTTTCCCACTGCTCCTACCACGTGGGTTGTGACAGTCATAGGTGCTGTGTGTCAATTATTTCTGGCTCTCTACTTTCCAGGTACACGGTGAGAATGTCCACCCTGATAGGGCCATGTCACTAACTGTGGTGTGAGTTGTGAGCAGAAGTGTACCACTTTCAGGTGTTAGATTTAACTGCCAATACAAGACCCTCCAGAGCTCTGTTTCACAGTTGGGATGGCTTGTCAGTTTGGGTCCCTAGGGACTACAATGAGCAGAAACCCCTTTCCTCTCACCATCTCTATTGCCCATAGAAGATGTGGAGTGTAAGACAGGACGAACTCCTTGTTGCTATCAATTCTCTATGATTTAGAGGATGATTTGTACCCAGCATGGACTAGCTGATCTGACAGATTCATGGGTCCCATGACGATTGTCATGGTCTTAAACAATCCTGCCTCACTGGCTGTCATTGATTGGTTCAGGGCTGGGCACCTTAACAAGGCCGAGTTAGTCATCGTTCCAGACCCCGTTTCTTCCCTTGAGGAGAACCAGAACCTGATCAAAGATGAACCAATTAGAATTCTTCCCTGGGATTTCTGAAATCAGTAAGTGAAGAAAGAATGTAGTATCCAGTAGTGCAAATGGTAAGATGCAAAAACTGAGAGCTGTTGGTGGCCATGTGGGTGTTATGGGTTGAATTGTATCCTCAAAAAAGAAAATGTGCTGGAATCCAAATCCCTGGTACTGCAGAGTGGGGCCTTATTTGGAGATAAGGTCTTTATAGAGGCAATCAAGTTAAAATGAGGTCATTAGGGCAGGCCCTAATCTAATATGACTACTGTCTTTATAAAAAGGGGAAAATTGGCCTGGTGGATGGCTCATGCCTGTAATCCCAACACTTTGGGAGGCCGAGGCAGGTGGATCACTTGAGGTCTGGAGTTGGAGACCAGCCTGGCCAACATGGCGAAACCCCGCCTCTACTGAAAATATAAAAATTAGCCGGGCATGGTGGCGCATGCCTGTATTCTCAGCTACTCGGGAGGCTGAGACAGGAGAATCACTTGAACCTGGAAGGCAGAGGATGCAGTGAGCAAAGACTGCGCCACTGCACTCCAGGCTGGGCAACAAGAGCCAGACTCTGTCTAAAAAAGAAAGGGGAGGGGGGAAATTAGGAGACAGAGACAGATATACACACAGGGAAGATGCCAGGTGAAGACGAGATTCATGCTGTCCCAAGCCAAATAACCAGCAGAAACAAAAGGCCGGGACAGATTCTTCCCTGGCACCTTCAGAGGAGCACGGTCCTGCTGACACCTTGATTTCACACTTTAAGCTTCCAGAACTATGAGACAATATGTTTCCAGTGTTTAAGCCACTCAGTTTGTAGCACTTTGTTCCTTCAGCCCTAGGAAATCCACAGTGGGGAAAGCAGGTCTGCAGTGAGAGAAGGAAGCTTACACACCTAAGAAAAGCAGACTGGAGCAGCAGAAAGGGTCAGAAAAAATCTAAACAGAATTAGACTTCCAATCACAATTCTCCTGCATCTCTGCCTTTTCTCTGGCTGGAGGGTTCATCTGCTTCTTGGATTCTTGAGATGGTATTACGTCCTTCTGCTTTTTTTGAGACTGGGTCTCCCATGACTCCCAGACTAGAGTGTGGTGCCATGATCTTAGCTCACTGCAGCCTCTGCCTCCTGGGGCTCAAGCAAGTCTCCCACCTCAGACTCCTGAGTAGCTGGTGTGCACCACCATGCTGGCTACTTTTTTTTGTAATTTTAATAGACATGAGGTCTCTACTAAAGACCAGAGGCGTGCACCACCGTGCTGGCTGTTTTTTTGTAGTTTTAGTAGACATGAGGTCTTGCCACATTGCCCAGGCTGGTCTCGAACTCCTGAGCTCAAGGAATCCACCTGTCTTGGCCTCCCAAAGTGCTAGGATTACAGGTGTGAGCCACCATGCTCAGTCCTTTCTGTTTTGAGTATGATGGTTTGGAGGGATGATGGTTCTGTCACTTCAAGCCAAGAATCCTAATGAACATTTTTATAATATTTAATAATGATCACGATCATCACCTTCAAGTTATGAAAATGAGTAATATGAACAGATCCATGTACTGGTGAATTGACTAGACTGGTAGCTGATGGACAAACAGGCCCACTGCTTCTAAATGCTGTCCAAACATGTCCCCAGAAGACAGAGACAGTGTCCCTCCTGTCTGGCTGCAACAGCCTTCATACATTCACACAGTTTGATCCTCCTGGTGTTTTCTTTAATCCAGTAACAGTCAGAATAAAATCTGAAAAAGATTTTCTTCTGCACAGTTATGCCTTTCTTCCCAATCCAAACACAACTGCATGCCTAGCCCCTTGAAATGCTCCAAAACAAAACAAGAAAGCCCAGCCAAATCCCTCATCGTGTTTTATGTTATTTTCTTGGCTGTACAAACTTAGGAACCCTTTGTTTCTTCTGCTCTGTCCTTGGACTTTTCCTTCCCACATTCGCCTCTGTCCAGAGCTGCTATACCAGCAGCAACGGCTCCCAGCTAGCACAGGGGGAGAGGGGCACTCTGAGGGAAGGCAAGCTGGAACTGATTAACCATCTCAGACTTGAGCTGAAGGCCCCCTGAAGGAATTTACCAGCCTCCTGGAATAACCATCGAACACAGGGCCTCACGGGAAGAATGTGGCTGGACAACGGGGTATGGATTATGGGTTTGGTCTTGCAGAGCAGAAGATCATTGTTCAAGGTACATTTGAGTCTCTGGGACAGCCACCATAGTATGAATGAACAGAATCATTATACTTTGATGATCTGTAAAAGGCAAGATCCTAGCTGTTCTCTGAAGGACTAGGGACAGCGATGATACTCCTGAGCAAGATTTGATGACTACAGTGTTGTAGAGTTCACTGCCCTCTTCCCAAAGTAAAACAGGCTCTTGATTTTTCCTTATTTATTCTATCCAGGAGACCTTATAAAACATGATGGTTTTATCAAGCTGCCAGCTGGCTGATCAGAGAAATTAGAAAAGAGCAGTTTTCTAGAACAGCTGGGGGCCAACTCAGCTTTGAACAAAAGTAGGTGGGTGGGAGTGGGCAGGCTGAATGAACGCTTTGCCAGTCACTTGTCTATTTGCTCCCAGATCCACTCCCCACACTGGCCTGCTCTGCTCTGTTCTGCAGGGAGCTACATTTCTCAGGTTCCCTTGCTGACTGGCTTCTGGGCAGGTTGGGCTAAAGAAAGTCCCTGACAGAAGACTGGAGATGAGCAGACAGCAGCCAGGGTATCTTCACCTCTTACTTTGTCTTCGACAACATCCCTGGCAGTGGCCACATAACCCCCGTGGCTTCAGGTCCTGACAGTCACCCTACAAAATGATTCTAGCTCCTGCTGGATTATCCCAGCTTCTGGGATCTGGAAATATCACCTCCTCTCATTGTCCCTCCAGCCTTGGGGTGGTAGTCGTTGCTGTCATTGGTGATTTCTGGGCTGAAACATGTACTGTTTAGCTTCTTAGCTGTTTTGTCAACTGTTTGACCAATTCTTTACATTAAATTCTCTCAATGGAAAGGTCGAGAGTGGTTTCTTTTTTCCTGCCTAAACTCTGACTGATAAAGGTGCTGAGAAAGACTCTGCAGGCAGGAGTGTCACTCTGTGGCATCCAGAACAGTGAAAGTGCAAAGACTCTCAGTGCTTGGTCTGGGATAAAGAGCCCTTTACAGCACTGACTGCTGCACTGAAACCCAAGAGGGAAGAGTGATAGGTGGGGCCCTTGTGAGACTGGGGAGGCAGCCCTGGAAGGAGAAATGGGGGACACAAAAGCAGGTTTTTGCTTCTTTCCCTTGTAAGTCCAGTCAGCTTGCATGGGACTTTTTTTGCTGTCGGTTGATACACTAATGTGGGAGAGGCCATCAGTAAGTCACTGAATGCCAAGGAGCCTGGCTGTGACACTTCAGAAAGCTTGGTCAGGTTAGGGTGTCTTGAGGCACTGCAGGAAAGCTGGAGTCTAATGAAACTTAGGCAGACCAAGAAAGACACCTGTCAGTAGATTGGTGAAACACTGACATCTTAATGGGATGTGACTTTCTTTAGTCATGTCTGTGTAGCTACCTGCAACTGTAGAGGGTAGCATTGTCCTTCTAAACCCAGTGGGTGGGGAAAGTCATTCTTTATTGAGAGAAGAGGGGGTCAGGAATACAATGAGAAGACATTTTAGTGACTGCTGAGAGACAGGGCATCCTTTGTCAGTGAGAAAGAATTTGGATGTGAAAAAAAGTATCTATAAACAGAGCAACACAGGCTGGGACAGAGAAAGAGACAAGGGCAAAATAAAGCCCACTAGAAATGAAGGGACAAAGACTTGCAAGCTCTCCACGCAGCAGGCCCCTCGGGTGGTGGGCCAGCTTCCCAGCAGAGGTCAGCTTCCCACTGTCAGAACAGGGGACTCTGGAATCCCAGAGTCAGGACACGTTTGCTTTTTGCTTCTGCTCAGGCCCTTGTCACAGGTGGCCTTTTATTGACTGACCCAAGTGTCCCAGACCAATGTCGCCCACAGGAACTGAAAGGACCACCAGGTGCAGAACAGCAGGGCTGTTAATGAACTGCTGCATGCCTCACCTCCCAGGAAACCTCTCTTGGTTCCAGGGAGGAAACCAATGCCGAGACTCCAGTGCAGACTTGGTTGCCACTTCGCCATCCCCACCCACCTTCTCAAACCTCACGTGCCCACCCACGCAGACACACGTGCTTATTTCTACCTTGGTGAAGCTGAACACATTTGTCAGGGGAAAAGCCAAGTTGGAAAACAAAGAGTCCTTTCTAGAGACGAAAAAAAAACAAGAAAATTTGGAGGTTACATATGTTCCCCCACTTCATGTTTTTCTAATTTTAAAAAATGTCTCATGTTTTTTAATAAAAATTTTAAACCAGTTAGAGATTATAGAAAAATTGCGATGATAGCACAGACCTGCCATACCCAACAGCTAGTTTTCCCCATATTAACACCTTACATTAGTATGGTTCATTTGTTATAATGAATGAACCAATACTGAAACATTATTATTAAATGAAGTCCATAATTTATTCAGATTTCTTTTGTTTTTCCCTAATGTCTTTTTCTGCTCCGGAATCCCATGCAGGACACATTACATTTAGTCATCATGTGTCCTCAGGCTCCTTTTGGCTATGACAATTTTTTAGATCTTCCTTGTTTTTGATGACCTTGACCGTTAGTGTGAGTACTGGAAAGGTTTTTGTAGGATGCCCCACTATTGGAATTTGTCTAATGTTCTTCTCATGATAAGACTGGGGTTGTGAACTGGATGAACTGTCCCTTATGTTTTTAACCATTTTTTGGTTGCAAAAGCCATGACTGTACTCCTACTGGGCCCCTGGCCAAAAGCTCAGGGAGCAGCCTTGGTAGGCAGGTTCTGCCGTCCCAGCAGCATCTATGCAGTCTCTGCTAGCTTCCACTCTCAGAAGACCACAAAGCCCTCATAGTCTGGCCACAACCGACTTCTCCAGCATCAAGTCCTGAATTTTCTTTCTATCTTTCACACCAGATTTGCTTGCAGTTTTCCAAATATGCCCATATCCTTTCGTAGCTTCATGTCTATACTTTTGCTGTTTCTTCTGCCAAAAATGCCATTCTTCCCCTTGGCTAACTTAAAACTCCACTCAGAAGTCAGAGCCTAGCACAAAAATCCTCCTCTTAGGAGCCTTCTCTGATCCACCACTTGAAACTTAATTGAACCCTGTCTTCTCTGTGCCAACATTGCACATTCCTGTCCATTCTTAACCACCCTGCTTACCACCCTAGCACCCTTCAGCGTTGGACATTATATGTTCATTAACTTGTTTATTGTTTGTCTCCTCTGCCAGAATAGAAGCTTCATGATATTGGTCTGTTTTGTTTCTTGCTACATTGAAAGGACAGTACTTGACACACAGCAGGCACTCAATTATTAATATTTGCTGAATGAATGAGTGATACTGCTGGAGCATTTCCTACACTTTTTTTTTTAAGAGACAAAGTCTTGCTCTGTCATCCAGGCTGGAGTGTAGTGGTGTGATCACAGCTCACTACAGCCTGCAACTCCTGGGCTCAAGCGATCCTCCTGCCTTAGCCTCCCAAGTTGCTGCAATTACAGGTGCATATCACCATGTTTGGATAATTTTTTTTTTTTTTTTGTAGAGATGGCATCTGGCTATATGTTTCCCAGGATGTTCTACATCCTTTACAGTTATTTGGGCATGCATCTGTTTCGTCAGGTAGACTATGAACTTCTTGAGGAAGGACCAGATATAGATCCTGTTTAATGAGAGAAGGCTTGACAAAGAAGTTGGCATTTTAGCCACACCTTGAAGACCATTTCAGGACACACTGGTCATCCTTAGCCACTGTTCCTTCTTTCAGGACATCACCCCACACTCTCTGGAGGAGTATCTCCATGTGGCTGGAAAAGACATATGGTGTATTATGCAAGGTCTTCTCCAGAAGTTTAGAATCTAAGAGCTTCGAAGCATTGGCAAGGCCCCTGTCTTTCTAGGCTAGACTTCTGACCTTGAACACTGCCCCTGCTCTATTACTGGGTGGTCAGGGCCATCTCCAAGAACTGTCCCCAGTAACTAATTTGATAAGGCAGAAACAGCAGCAGCTCTGAAACCCAAGGAGTGGGCTCTAGCCTCTGCCTGTGACTAGCTTGGGAACCATGGACAACCTCTCTGAGCCTTAGTTCCTTCACCAGATAATGGAAATAATATTAATACTTACAATGCTATTAGAGGCTTGCTGTGAGGACTTACTGAAAAACAAATAGCAAATCACTTTATAAAAGTCAAATGTGACCTAAGGCATTTTTTACTGTCATCAGCAGCAAGTATCCCAGGCCTCATGTTTTCTGAGCCCTGTGACATTTGGCCAATGACAGTGGAGACAGGCAGTGGGCAGGGAGATGAGAGGTATCAGGTAGAGTTTTAAAGGAAAGTTACCGGGCCTTTGGACTAAGATTAAAATCAAGTGTGTAATACACACATACAAGCCAACCACATGTTTATGGTACAATAGCTTTGTCTTCTGGCTGCCTAACAAGAGCCCTCAGGCTGAGGGCTGCACATCCACCTTGGATGTTTCTTTCGGCCCACTGGACTCACTGGGGTTGGGGAAAAGGTATGTATTACCTGGGGAAACCCACTTCCAACCTTGTTTGGGGATTCTGCATGCTGATTCTATAACTTAACAAAAATGGAAATTAATTTTATTTTATAATTCTGCATAACATAAAAGTAAGAAAATAAAGTACAAGGGACATGGAACTGGCAAAATATTTGTAGCATGGAAGATAGAAGAGGGTTAATATTCATTAGATAAAGATGTGGTGCAAATTGATGAGGGAAAAAAATTCAGGACCACAGCAAATAAATTGCAAACAGACATGGCTGGGTTATTCAAGAAGGATGTTAAGTGAATGCACACATGGAAAAAATGTTCAGTTTCTCTAGTAATCAAAGAAATACAAATTAGAGCAAAAACAAAATACCATTACACCTAAATTAGTAATCTCTCTTTTTTTTTTAATTTAAAGGGCTGAGATGATGGGGAAAGGTCACTGTGTGTTGAAGGCAGTCATTGAAGAGTATTTACTTATCACCTATCATGTACCAGCCATGACTTCAGGCATTCTGGATAAAATAATCAGACACGATCCTTAGCAGCAGGGGGCTTACTTCCAGGGCATCTACTTTCTGGCTGTGTGACCTCAGCCAAGTTATTCAACATCTCTGTGCTTCTGATGTCCTTATCTGTCAAATACAGATCATGATACCTACCCTCAGAGCAGTTGTGGCAATTTGTCACAATTATAAATCTTCTTCACCTGCGAATTATTTGATTCACCCAGCTCTGAAGCCTAAGTTAGGCAGGGAACATTAGTCCTGAGTGCAACTGAATGTGAAAATGAATACTCCAAGAGGGGGCCAGGCGTGGTGGCTCATGCCTCATAATCCCAGCACTTTGGGAGGCTGAGGCAGGGAGATCACTTGAGGTCAGGAGTTCAAGACCAGCCTGGCCAACATGGTGAAACCCCGTCTCTACTAAAAATAGAAAAATTAGCCAGGTGTGGTAGCACATGCTTTTAATTCCAGCTACTTGGGAAGCTGAGGCAGGAGAATTGCTTGAACCCAGGAGGTGGAGATTGCAGTGAGACAAGATCATACCACTGTACTCCAGTCTGAGGGACAGGGTGAGACTCTGTCTGGAAAAAAAAAAGAAAAAGCAAACAAAACAAAACAAAACAAACAAAAAAATAAAAACCCCAATACTCCAAGAGGGGAAGTTACTGGTCCAAGGTCATAGAGCCAAGGGTTCCAACCTGGTTCTTCAGGGTTCTGGGTCATGCTTTCTGTGGAGTCAGTAACGTGTAAGGGGCCCTGAAATGAAGCTGGTGAGGACTGTTTCAGATAGTACAGAGGCTAGCAGGACGCATGAAGAAAGGGCAGGTTAAGGCCAAGAGAGCATGCTGGGGCAGAGTCTTCAGGCACAGACACCCCGCATGGGCAGCCCCAGCCTGTGCCCCTCCTTTTCCTTACTTCTGAACCCAACATGCACTGACCCCATCTGCATTCAGCAGTGACCGCGAGTGAGTTTTCCATTTCTTTGACAGATGATTAGAAAAGCTGGAGGTGGCAGCTGGCCCATTTATTATCTGCTCCTACCAGGCACTCCAGGATGATGGGCAGATGTGGTGAGGCAGGAGCTGCTGAGTGCATCCCAAAATAATTTGCCATCCACACACTCAACAGGCACCAGTCCAGTGAATCGTGCTAATATTCAAGACACACTGTGTCCAGAACAGAGGGAGAATATAAAGGAATTTCTCCAAGGGTGATTCCGAACTCTTGTGGGTGAGCAGTGTCTGGGAGAATAAAATTGCTGTTCGGATATATCCTCAGTCAGCCAGAAAAGGAGGTGAATCAGTGATCTGGTTGGAGGTTGGAACCTGGGCAAAAGCTCACCAGGACACCCAAGTGAGTTCAGGAGAGTGGAGTGGTTTAGAGCTCCCTGCCCATGGCACTCCCTTGATTAAAACTGTCCGGGGTGTACCATTGCCAACAGGTGAAATTCCAGATTCACAGCACAAAGCACTTCATGGTTTGGTCTCTGCCTTCCCAGGAACCACCCTTCCCTCTAGGCTTGTTGGGCATTTTTAGCTCCCCACATGGGCAATGCAGGGTCAAGCCTTTGTATATGCACAATTGCCCTGACCCCATGCCAGCCCCTCTAGAAGCCTCTGCTGAGGCTGCCAGACTGAGTCAGACGCCATGCCTTGGGTTTCCCTTCCCAAACAATGTTATTTACTTACATATCTCTCTCCACCACTACAGACTGGTCTATTTCTTATCTAGCTCTGCATCCCAAGTCTAGCATGAACTCTGACACATAGCAAATATGTATATATTCAGTAAACATGTATTGGACAGACGGAAGGTTGGGTGGCTGGTTGAATGGTTAAAGTACACATTTGACAAAGCTCATCTATAACTATACAGAAGATGGGGGCAGAAAGGGAGCTATGAAGACCAGGGAGGAGGCTGCTGCAAAGGTCTAGATTGTGGAAGAGGCAGGGGGATGGGAAGGAGGAGGTGACTTGAGTGAGGATGGTAGATGAACTTGATAAAACCTGGTAAGTGATGGCACAGAAAGGGTGAGAGAGCTGTGCCTGAGGCTGACCCCTGGTTTCCAGATGGAGCAGAATGTGAGGCACTTAGGCAAGACAGGGAGACAGGGACCCAGGTGTTAGTACCTCATATTGGTGGGGCAAGGCGGGGGGGCTGTGAATGGGGAGAGGAGATCGCTAGTTGGGGTTTTATCAGCATAGAAGCAGGCCTGTGGGCCAGTAGAGCCCTGGTACGTATTCCTAGCCCACCTCCAGGTGGCCCTTTGTGAACTTTCAGTGGGCAAACCTTGGTTAAGGTGGCTCAAAAATAGAGTTAACATGATTCCAGCAAATAGAAGGCTCTTCTGACTCAGCCATGGTCTGGATCCTTCCAATGAGCGAAAAGGAAGAGGCCCTTTCAATAGGTTGTACTGAAGGGTGACATCCCTGAACTCACCTCCCACATGGCTGTGTGAGGGGAAGCGTGCAGTTACCTCTGCAGTGTGATGGATCCCAAGGGAGGTTGTTCAATGGAGTGCAAAGAACACAGAGTTTGGACTCAGGCAGACCTGGGTTAAAATATGGGGTTTGCTACTCAACAGCCAAGTAGCCTTGGGCAAGTCCCTTCACTTCTCTGAGACTTGTTTCCATATCTGTAAATTGAGGGCAATAAAACCCACTTTGTACTGTAAACGTTAATTGAAATAAGCTTGCATATGCCTGGCACTTTCTTCCCTTTGACCTTCTTTTCCTCTGAATGCTTCATTCATCGTTTGAACAATGGGGAGAAAATTGCTATAAAGAAGACTGTCAAGTACTTATTGGGTATTTGATATGTGCTGGGCCCCCTGAAAATGAGAGAAAAAGTGAAGGGAAGGTTTGGCCCTCTATGGACCTGAAATGATGAATGATATTGGCATGCATTCCCTGTATAGGCATGTGCATCTTATGTCAGTTCTTACTGGCTAAGAGGCCTCGGGCAATTCACTGCATGGGGCTGAGCTCAATTTCTCCATTAGCTCACAAAGGGCCTGTTAACCTCTGTACCAAGGGCTGCCCTCAGGCTGGGATGAGATCACTTATGGGAAAACATGGTGGGTGGAGGGTGAGGGCAAGGAAATGCTCAGGGAAGGTCCTGTGTGTTCCCTTCTTCCACCTCTGCAGAGTGGCTTTCCTGGGAGTTCTCGGAGGCTCCTTTCTGCTTTCTCATTTAAACACTTAATGGGTTTCACCCTTTTAAGTGACACCTGCTGGAACTGTAATTGTGCAGATAATTGCTACTTAGGAATGGAGGTGGGTTTATTTCCCAGAGCTAGTGCTTCCCTTAGGAAAAGAAACAGTGCACCCATGAATACGTTGCCTGTGTCCTTGGAGTGGGGCCAGCAGTGAGCCTTTTCCCTGGATGCAGGGCACCTGGCCTGCGGGGTCTGGCAAGGTAAGAAGAAAATATCTACTGAAGCACTGAACTTTCCAGAAACCAAATATCTGGCATTGGGCTCAGTGAAGCCACAGGGCCTTGTTAAAATACCAAGAGGGAAGACTAAAAATCCCATCAGAAGTCTCCCTGACTGGCCAGGCGCGGTGACTCACGCCTGTAATCCCAGCACTTTGGGAGGCTGAGGTGGGTGGATCATGAGGTCAGGAGATAGAGACCATCCTGGCTAACATGATGAAACCCCGTCTCTACTAAAAATACAAAAAATTAGCCAGGTGTGGTGGTGTGTGCCTGTAATCCCAGCTACTCGGGAGGCTGAGGCAGGAGAATCCCTTGAACCTGGGAGGCAGAGGTTGCAGTGAGCCAAGATACTGCGCCACTGCACTCCAGCCTGGGTGACAAGGTGAGACTCCGTCTCCAAAAAAAAATGAAGTCTCCCTGACAAGCATTCCAGTTAAATTCTGAGAGACAGGGTGGCCCCCCTGTAGAATACAAAGTGAGAGATGCAGGGTTGAGACCTGGGACGGATGAATCTCCTGCTGCTCTCTTCCCCAGTCATGCAGCCTGACACAGGGGAGGTGCTCAAGATAGGGACCCTAGGACCTTTGTAATAACACTAATGATAATCTTTAGCATTGTTGGCAAGACTCTTATTAATGATTGATCAAATGGAACTCAGGACAGGAAAGTTTGGGAAGGCAGAGAAATGGGAACTAAAAGCTGGACCAGGAGACAAGAAAACAGGCCTTGGTGTCAGCCTCCACATAGCTATAAATACATCAATATATGACTATAAATAGTTATACAAGTGCATAAATGTATTTTGAGTTTTTCCGGTTCAAAAACTGATCACTGGTCTGTGGCTCTATGGAAACGACTCTTTTCCTCATAATGAACACTCCCTCCTCCAGGCCCCCTTGCCCTCCTTTCTTTGAGCTTTCCTAGATTTATCTGAACTCTGGTAAGAACGACGACTTTTTTTTTAAGCTGAACTTGTTTGCTTGTTTAGATGGATTCCTTTGTGCCCTGATGCCTGAAGTTCAAGCTCTTCCTTCTCTGCATTCATACAATGCATACGAGAAAGCCACTGCTGCCCTGTAAGCAATGTGCTCGTCTTCCAAAAGTGTCTGCATTTCTGTTTTGGGGAGACTTGATTCCTGTAGGAAGGATACTCAGGGTCCACGGTCCCTGGCCTACATGGTACTCATTTGGGGAGTGAGAGGCCTCTGATGCTGCCATGAAACCTCCATTACCTGATACTGTATGGAACAAAGGTATATAATCAATAATAACACAGAGTACACGAGTCCCCAGATTTCCACGTCTCAGTCCTGTAGCACAAATTGCAAAGGGAAAATGCACCTCGCTATTTGTGGAAATCCTTTGGAAGCCTGTTTGAGACATTCCTTCTAGTCGAAGTCTCCTAAACGCAATCTAAACTTTCCTTGATGGCTAAGGATCATGCACAGCTATTCTTTTTACTCTGCTCTATTACACTGATGCCCTTTGTGACTACCTTCTGCAGGGTTATTTGCTCCTAAATGAAATGGCCCCAGCATCATTTCATGCTTTTGAAGTTTCTGCGCTCTCTCTTTCTCGCGCTGTGATCTTCTCCCTGACTGTCAGCACTCCAGTATCACTTTGTGCTCCCTTTGTTGTGCTTGTGTCGGATGGTGAGCGAGCCCTCAGAACACAACTCTACAGCAGGACTTGGCTTACTGGACTCTCATTATCTGGCCACATCTGCAGCAGATACCAAATACTGGCTTTCTCAACACCCACTTCAACCTCCTTCCAGTGTGCTTTCTTTTCCACAAGGCTAGACAGCTGGAAACAATATACTGACTCCCTTGCGGCGAGACCCAAGTTCTATGGAGCAAATGCACCCACAGGATTGTAGAGGGCGGATGTTGTTACAGGAGGTGGTGACTACGCTCAGGTGCATTGGATCTTCCCACCCGCACAGTGGTGGAGGTGTTTGTTTATCTGGACAGCTGTGGCATAGGCTCTGCTGTCTAGTTCCTGGAATGTTGAGTCCCAAGGAGTGAGACAAAGGGGATTCCATTAAAGGAGCCCTATGCCACGCCAGGTACTTCTCTGGCAGCCAAGCTTGAGTCCCTGGCATTCCTGAAAGGTTTGCAGGCCACCTAATATCCTGTGTTAAATCCTTTTCTGTTTAAACTAGACAGAATAGATTCTGTTGTCTGAAACTAAGAACCTTGACTGAGCCAACACCCGTCTGCCCCAAAACTGTAAGCTCCTTAAAGAGAAGAGATTTTTTTATGTGTCTTTATCTCCCCTATGCCCCAAACATACTTTGCGCCTTAAAGACCTGTACTAACTGGATGACTGAACTAAGACACGGTGGACAGACAAGCTCCTCCGGAGGCCCCACCCACCACTGCCCTGATGCCCTGCTACAGTTCTGCTAATGCCTGGGAAATCATATCACCTGGCTTATTCAACTCCGGTATAAAGTAAACATAGGGCCTGGCATGGTGGCTCATGCCTATAATTCCAGCACTTTGGGAGGCCAAGGCAGGCGGATAACCTGAGTTCAGGAGTTTGAGACCAGCCTGGCCAACATGGTAAAACCCGTCTGTACTAAAAATACAAACATTAGCTGGGTGTGGTGGCGGGTGCCTGTAATCCCAGCTACTTGGGAGGCTGAGGCAGGAGAATCACTTGAACCCGGGAGGTGGAGGTTGCAGTGAGCCAAGTTCGTACCACTGCACTCCAGCCTGGGCAATAGAGTGAGACTCCGTCTCAAAAAAATAAAAAAATAAAGTAAGCACAAACAAATCAGTTGTGAGTGTGGGTTGAGGATTTCGTATCACAAAAATCTGAAGACTGCAGTGCATGGCCAAACAGAAATGCGTTTTGTCGGCTCAGAGGCTCTTTTTCGTTTCCTGCTTGGCTAGCTCTCTGCTGCATTCCAAATAGCTGAGGGACTTCCAGATAATCAAAGTTCTCTAACCATACACACTGTTAGTAACTCCTTTCAGCCCTCTTCCTGTCCAGATGTACAAAGAGAATAGCAAAGGAAAAAAAGTCCAACACTTCCTCGCTACAGCCACCGAGCTGCTAAATCTCAGCAGTTCTGAATCATCAAACCTTGCATTTCTCATTAACTGCCCCTCATATGTAGCATTTTCAATTAAGCTGGGAGCACTGCTGTACTAATTATGTTATGATATTAGTCCCCGCAGATTAATATGCACTCACGGTTCGGGAATGCTGTCTGAATTGTATTTCTCTATTTACCTGTAAGGAAGCCCTTCCTTGACTTGTCCAGCTGTCCTGGACTTGGGGACTCAGGGGGATGGGACCTGTGAGGGTTAATTTCATGTGTCAAGTTGACAGGGCTAAGGAATGCCCAGATATCTGGTAAAACATTATTTCTGGTTGTGTCTGTGAGGGTATTTCTGGGAGAGATTGGAGACCGCCCTCACCAATGTGTGTGGGCAGCACTCCGATCCCTTGAGGACCTGAATAGAACAAAAAGGCAGAGGGAGGGTGAATTTGCTCTGTGCTTGAGCTGGGAGATCCATCTCCTCCTGCCCTTGGACATGAGAACTCCTGGTTCTCGAGCCTTCCGACTTAAACTGGGACATATTGCACTGGCTCCCATGGTTCTCAAGCCTTAGGGTTTGGGCCAGAACTACACCACTGGCTTTCCTGGGCCTCCTGGAAGGTGGCAGATCATGGGTCTTCCAAGCCCTCATAATTGCCAAACCTTCATAATAAATCTCTCTCTCTCTCTTTCTCTTATTGGTTCTGTTTTTCTAGAGAACCCAGACTAATACAGGACTCAAGAATTAGGTGCAGGCCAGGCACAGTGGCTCATACCTGTAATCTAACACTTTGTGAGGCTGAGGTGGGTAGATCACCATAGGTCAGGAGTTCAAGACCAGCTTGGCCATCATGGTGAAACCCCGTTTCTCCTAAAAATACAAAAATTAGTTAGGTGTGGTGGCACATGCCTGTAATCCCAGCTATTCAGGAGGCTGAGGCATGAGAATCGCTTAAACCTGGAAGGCAGGGGTTGCAGTGAGCCAAAATTGTGCCATTCCACTCCAGCCTCGGTAACAGAACAAGACTCTGTCTCAAACAAACAACAAACACGCAAAAAGAATTACGTGCTCTCAGTTGAGCTCTGTCTGCAGAGACAGCTCTGGTTGCAGAAGGACATGATATCATCAAGTCACAGGTGAAACATCACAGGGCCCTCTAGGTGGGGCCACATTTTATGTTTCCTCTGCATTTCCACAGAGCCTTGTGCTCATCAAATATGCTCAGTTAACACTTTCTCATCAAACCAGTCTTGAAAAGTCCTACTGAAGAAACACGACAGGAAGCAATATGCTTTTTATCAAAAATATGTCTCTCATCCACGAAAAATACAACCAGAAGGAAAAGGAAGTCATATTTGCTGCTGCATATTCTGAGTCAGACACTTCCAAAATACCTTGGCTCATTTAATCTTCCCAAGTATCTTGTGAGGCAGGTGTTACCCTCATTTTATAGATGAGATGATCTGAGGTTCAGGAAGATTAATTGCAGAGTGTGGGACCAACTTAGGGGATGGCAGAGACCTGGATGCATTAACTCAAGGGCCCATGCTCTGTCCAGTGCACCATCATTCATTAACTCTTGGATGATGGTGCATTGATAGGGATGGTGCATCACAGAGAAATATAAGACATATGTGCCTGTGCTCAAGAAGAACAAAAGAAACTAACAGTCATTTGCTACTAATAATCACTAATCATTGACATTCATTTAGCACCTACTATTCCTGGGGCACTCTGCTGAGTGTTCTACATGTTTTGTTCTCATCCTAGCCCTGTGGGCTAAACATCATTACCCCATCCCAGGAGTGAGAAAACTGAGGCTTGGGCACTCAGGTATAAAGATAGGAAAGACCATGCCCAGAGCTAAGGGACGATGTGACTTTGGGTAAGTCACTTCAGAACTCTCCAGGCCTGTTTCCTCCTTCGAGAGGTAAGAACAACAGATTGTTGCAGCAATCAAATGAGCAGACATATGTGACATTATACTGCTGATTATCAAAGCCTTTCCAAATGCAAGGTACTCGTCACAGAAAACTATGGTGGTAAAGTGCTCTAGAGCCAGGCTGCCTGAGTTTCCATCCTGGCTTTGCTATTTAATAGCTGTGTGACCCTGGGTGAGGCACTCTCTGTGACTGGCTTTAGCTTAGTTTCCTCATCCCTCAGGAGGGTGATAACAGCACCTAACTCATAGGGTCATTATGAGGACTGAATGACTGCTGCCCATAGAATTTAATGCACAGCAGTGCCTAGTCAAGAAGCAACAATGGGACTTGTGGATACTCGGCACTTCCATGACATGCACTCTACCCTAACATTGGCTGGGCAACTTATAAGTCCATCCCTTGATTTTAACAGGTCTGAGCAATAATGTGGAAAGGCTACTGATAATCACTGCCAATAAATCAAATCCATCATAGGCCACCTCCTCCAGAAAGCCCACCTGGGCTACGCTGTCTTATTGTGACTACTTCCTTGGCTGAATTTCTATGGAATTTGAAATTCAGAGAAATTAAGTAACTCATCCAAGGTCACACAACTAATAAATGGTAAACTGGTTTACCATTTAGTAACCAGTTTACTAGTAACCATTTACTGGTAAATGGTAAAGCAGGATTTCAGTCCGGCTGTCTGACCCCAATGCTTGTCTGCTATGCAAGCATGGGAATCTTATGTTTTTTGCTACCTGGAAAGTTTCAGCATTAAATCATCTTAGCCTGGGGTCTTTTAAAAATAAATGATTCCATTAAAACCTTTCTCAACAGGCCCTTTGCATATAATTTTTTTCTTTCAAGTTTTTCTACTTTTTTGGGAGTCAGTTTGACTAATTTACATTTTCCCGGAAAATCACCTATCTTGCAGAGATTTTCAGATGTATTAGAGTACCACAGCACCTTGTATTGGTGCAATTTTAAATCACATCAGTTGCTTTATTTCTTTTTTCATATATTCTCTTCATTTTAATATTAGAAGTCTTCCAGCACTGTATTTATTTTGTAGCATACAGAGCAATAAGAAGCACACACACAAAGTAGTTTTAAAATGCTGGCCCCAGTGATGCTGAGTGGCTTGAAAAGAAGGCAGAATGTATCTTTGATAAAGCACTCTTTTTTTTTCAAGGAAAAATACCATGATGAGTTTGTTTGGATATGAAAGGGAAGGCCTCCTGGGTTTAGACAAAGAAGAGTTATATTGTTCTATCTAAGAAAGCAATGAATGAATCTGACAGTAGACTGCTGGAAGAGGGGTTTTGTGTGTGGGAGGGAGAAACCTAAAAGGAGGAAGACAGGGAAGGAGGGCCAGGCAGCAAGGTGGCAAGCAGGGACGGGCTGGCAATGAGACTTGGAGAGAGTGGGAGGGCCTCAGCATCCTGTAGCCTGTGTGTTGGGGCCTGCATGGCTGGCTTTTAACATTAAGAGAATTGGTCACTCTGAAGTTGGAGGGGACCCCAATGAGACCACCAGGCTCACTCCTGAAATCATAGGAGGTGCACATGCCAGCAGAAGGAAGAATGTTTGAGTCTGTCACACTCTAAAGTGAGGCTTGATAGTACTTAAATCACAGAGTCATCATGAGAATTAAACAAGGTAAAGCACTTTAGAGACTTAACATGGTGCCCACTCATTGTAGCCTGTCACTACATGCTGCATGCATTTGTGCAGAGGGACAGAATCACTGATGATGTGTTCACACGTGAGAGAGTGTGTGTGTGTTTGTGTGTGTGTGTGTGTGCGCATGTGTGTGGCGGGGGTAGGGGGAGGTTGGTAGGGTTAAGGAGGGAATGCTCAGCCACCAGCCTTAAGAATCCCCTCAAGCCCAGATAGTCTCAAATCAACCCCCACTTATCCCTGAGCTGGTAAAAAACTAGCAAGGGGGTGGCAGGACCCTGGAGTCTCATATGGAAGGTGGCAGGTGGAATCTGGAACTGAGAAGTAACTCCAGCTAGCTCCTCTGTGACCTGGGATTGTGCAGAGTCTCTTTGGCAGCCCAGCCATAAGGCAACCAGCCCAAATTTCATTTCTGATCCTTGCATTTGGGCCCCATCTCAATTAAGATCAGTTAGAAGTCAATTTCACAGTGGCTGGTTTTTTAAGATCCCTGAAAAATGATAAGCTGGAAACAGGCAATCGCTTTCTTTCAGGAGCAGAGGCCTTCCTCGACAGGGGCTCAGATGCTTTATTTATTTTGATTTGATTTTAATTTGGTAAATAATGTTTATTTAATTTTTTCTCTGATTTCAAAAGCAGTGCATGTTCAGGAGGGAAAAACAGCTGTCATATCCCTTGCCAGGCCTCAGACTAATGGTGATGTTTTTTTCCTTCATTGCCTGTGACGCTTAAATAAATACCCAACACTGATGACCAATAGTTTCCAAATATAGAAAAAAAAAAAAATAAAAAACCAGAAAGGTGGAAAGAAAAGAAGAAAAATCATCCACAATCCTACCACTCAGAGACAGCTACCGTTAACACTTTGTGTGTGTGTTTTTCCTTCCTGTTATTTTTCTGTAATTGTTTTACGTGGCTGAGATCACACTGTGTGTGATTTTACATCTTGCAAAAGACAGGGTATAAAATCACCATAAGCATACCATAAGCATTTCCCCATGTCATTAAAAGCTCTATAAACATCATTTTTAACGGCTACAAAATATTCCACTCTATGAATGAACCATAATTTTCCTAACCAATTCCCTAAAGTGGAGCATTTAGTGGTTTCCAATTTTTCACTCACATAAATAAAGCTGCAGTGAACACCCGTGTGGATTCATTTTTGTCTGCATTTCATATTATTTTCTTAGGACAGATTCCCAAAAGCAGAATTACTGGGTCAAGGCATGCAGACTTTTTTGAGGCTCTTGAGTCTTATTGCCAAACTTTAGTTCCCAAATCTGCCCCTTCCACAGCGTGTGAGGTGTCCCTCCATGCAGGCCTTGATCTGATGCATTTTTAAACTCTGTACCCTGGGGAGGGAGATTGCCACTTGTTCGGGGCCTGGGGGCTGGGAAGGGTTTTCATTCCTCTAGTGCCCCTTGGAAGCTCCAGGAAGGGTTAGTGGATTTCCATCCCCCTTTCTGCTCCCCTCCCCTTGTCTGGGGCTCCCCTTTTGTTCCTGGCTTCAGTGACTTTCATCGGGGCACTGAGGGGGCCTTGTGTGCTCCTTGTCCCCATCACAAATTCATGACACAGTAGGAGGCAGGGAACGGGGAGGAGGTGTCTGTGTTTCAGAGGTCATTTTTAGCACTTTTCAGTCATTTATCAGACTCCAGGTATTCTGTTTTCTCCTTTTGTGAGGCACCACGGTGTGCATGGGCTGTCTTATCATTGTACTTGGACACATCTCGGCACAGTGGATTTTGCGGTCCATTTTGAATGGCACTGGAGCAACTCTCTTTCTGAATTTGTGCTATAAAGTCACTGGATGTGCCCTAATCAGAGGGCAATGCTGAATTTAAACAAACAAACAAAAAATGAAACACTTCAAAGGGGAAATCCTGTGAGCTTTCCAAGAGTAAAACAGAAAATGACAACAAAACGCTGCAGGGGATATTGAATCATGAGAATCAAACAGAAACACAAGAGGAGGGAGGGCTGCAAGAACTCAGCCACTGTCTCCAGGGTGGGCCAGTGTCAGAGGGGGCAGAAGGTCACCCGCTCACCAGGAACAGGCAGGAAGAACGGTGCCGAGAGCCTCCCGTGGAGCCGGGACTGTGGGAGACATTTTCCTAAACCAGGAGAGCAAATATTTCCAATGCACTAATGCAGGGCACTAACCAAGACGCTGAGGCTCAGATAAGTCATGTGCCAGCCAAGAGCAGGCGGCAACTGAGAGGCAGAGCAAGGACTCAACTGAGGACCAGAGGTGGCCCATGTCCCGCGGTGCCTACAGCAGTGTTCCTCAAACTTAATGTGGACCAGATTCAACTGGGAGTCTTGTTAAAATGCAGACTGTGATCCAGCAGGCCTGGGGTGGAGCCTGAGACTCTGCATTTCCAACAAGCTCCCGTAATGCTGATGCTGCCGGTCCCAGGACCGCCCTTTGAGCAAGTCCCACAATCAGCGGTTCTTAAACCTTAGCAAGCAATAGAATCGCCCTGGAGAGCCCCTTAGAACACAAATTGCTGGGTCCCACCCCCAGAGTTTGTGACTCAGAAGGTGTTGGAAGGGCCTGAGAACTTGCATTTTATAAAAGTCCCAGGTGAGGCTAATGCTCCTGGCTCGGGGAAAACGTTCCACGAATCATTGCCCTACTAGACTATGGCTCCGCCGGGGGTGAGCAGGGAGCAGTTCTCGGCCTGCTCCAGTCCTGCTACTTAGGCCTTTCTGTGTTCTGAAGAAGGAGTTAGGGCCTTGTTCTTGAGAGGGTCTGGAAGTGAGATTGTTCTTGTCCTGAGACCCTCATCTTTTGGATGTGGCATTAGGAGGGACAGGGCTGTGTCTGTGTGTGTGTGTCTGTGTGTGTGTGTGTGTGTGTGTGTGTCTATGTGTGTGTGTGTGTCTGTGTGTGTGTGTGTCTGTGTGTGTGTCTGTGTGTGTATGTGTGTGTGTCTGTGTGTATGTGTGTGTGTCTGTGTGTGTGTGTGCCTCTGTGTGTGTGTGTCTGTGTGTGTGTCTGTGTGTGTGTGTCTGTGTGTGTGTGTCTATTGTGTGTGTCTGTGTGTGTGTGTGTGTCTGTGGGTGTCTGTGTGTGTGTCTGTGTGTCTGTGTGTGTGTCTGTGGGTGTCTGTGTGTGTGTCTGTGTGTGTGTCTGTGTGTGTGTCTGTGTGTGTCTGTGTGTGTGTCTGTGTGTGTGTGTGTCTGTGTGTGTGTCTGTGTGTGTCTGTGTGTCTGTGTGTGTGTGTGTCTGTGTGTGTGTGTCTGTGTGTGTGTGTGTCTGTGTGTGTGTCTGTGTGTCTGTGTGTGTGGTGTGTGTGTGTCTGTGTGTGTCTATGTGTGTGTGTCTGTGTGTGTCTCTGTCTGTGTGTGTGTGTGTGTCTGTGTGTGTGTCTATGTGTGTGTGTGTCTGTGTGTGTGTCTATGTGTGTGTGTCTGTGTGTGTGTCTGTGTGTGTGTCTGTGTGTCTGTGTCTGTGTGTGTGTCTGTGTGTGTGTGTGTCTGTGTGTGTGTGTGTCTGTGTGTGGTGTGTGTGTGTGGTGTGTGTGTGTCTATGTGTGTGTGTGTCTGTGTGTGTGTGTCTGTGTGTGTGGTGTGTGTGTGTGTCTGTGTGTGTGTGTCTGTGTGTGTGGTGTGTGTGTCTGTGTGTGTGTCTGTGTGTGTGGTGTGTGTCTGTGTGTGTGGTGTGTGTCTGTGTGTGTGTGTGGTGTGTGTGTGTGTGTGTCTGTGTGTGTGTGTGTGTCTGTGTGTGTGTGTGTGTGTGTGGTGTGACAAGTCTCCAAAGCCCTTTTAATCTCTCTCCAGAACCAGGTGGTGATGGGTGTGGCCAGAGAATTTCGAAGCAGCTTGAGGACTCACCCATAAAAAAGCCGCTTGCAGTACATCAGTTATATTATGTTGTCGAACAGAGCTTCCTGCTTGTTGGGTCTTGGAGTTTAATAAAAAAATATATTATGACTCAGTCCAAACTTACAAAAGTCCTTGGGGAATCTGAAATGAATCATGTTAAGCTCTTGTTATAAAACAAACAGTCATTTCTTTCACAAGCCTGTATCCACAGCAGACTAGCTGTAGAGGTGGGAGAAAGGGAAGGTGGGGAAAAGACTCAGGGCAAGGGGTGAAATTTTTGCCTGGGGTTTTCTTAAACAACCAGAGACCTTCAGGCTGAAGGAAGACACAGCTCAAAGAGGCTGTGTGCGGGGGAAAATGCTTCTTTAATGGTGGGCTCACCCTCTAACAGCAGAAGGTAGCTAAGGAAGTAAGGATTTAGAGGCCACCTCCTTCAGAAAGCCTTCCTTGATTTCTCCAGGAAAAATGGCTCTAAACTTCGCAGCCCTTTATCTTTGTCACTGAGCACAGAAACCCAGCTCTGTACATGCCAACTGTTTATGGCCATGGTGCTCTCCTACTACACTGAATCTTCTGAGCTGACTGGACGCAGGCACACCTTATCTCCTGAGTCGCCATCCTGCATGTGGAGGCCTCTGAGAGGAAGCAGAAGCCCTGCAGCCATTGCAGTGTTTGATTGACTGATTGACTTGACAACGTTTCTCAGTCTCCCTATCTTTCTTCTCATACTAAAGGAAGAAGCTTCATATGTTGTCAGAGCCCAGATTACAGTAACAAAACTTGAACTAGGACATGGATCAGTGTGCAGCTGTCAATATGGCATTAGCCAGCATCAAAATACATTCTTTCATGTAGAGTCCTGGCTGGGTGCCCTCCCTAGAGGGAAAAGTGAGCATATCATCCCTGGCTCCACTACCTACTAACTGGGGGACCTCAGACTGTCACTTTCCTTCTCTGTGCCTTAGTTTCTTCACCTGAAAAGCAGGGATAATAATGGAACCAACATTGTGGCATTTTGAAAAGGTTAAATGAGATGTCACATGAAAAGTACATAGCATATAACCCTTTATAGAAAAAGAAAGGAAGACAGAAAAAGAAAACAATTGGCCGGGAGCAGTGGCTCACGCTTGTAATCCCAGCACTTTGGGAGGCTGGGGTGGGCAGATCACCTGAGGTCAGGAGTTCGAGACCAGCCTGGCCAACGTGGTGAAACCCTGTCTCTACTAAAAATACAAAAATTAGCCAGCCATGGTGGCGGGCACCTGTAATCCCAGCTACTTGGGAGGTTGAGACAGGAGAATTGCTTGAACCAGGGAAGTGGAGTTTGCAGTGAGCCGAGATTGTGCGCCACTGCACTCCAGCCTGAGTGACAGAGAGAGACTTTGTCTCAAAAAAAAAAAAAAAAAAAAAGAAAGAAAGAAAAGGAAAGCACAACAGGAGATCCTAAATCTAAAAGACAGAGTGAGTGAGAGAGAAAAAGAGAGAGAGAGAAAGACAAACAGTGCAAGTGGTAATGTCCTCATATAATTTCAGGCTGAAATTCCAGGATATATGCACTGAAAGGGTAAATGAGGGGGCCAGGAGCGTGGCCTCCATTTATGGAGTGCTCAATAAGTGTTAGCTGTTATTAAGACCCTATTCTGTGCTAGATATATGCTAAGCACATAAATGTCATTTCACGCCATCTTTATAAAATCTTGGGATATGATTTATTTCTCAGATTTTATAGGTGAGGAAACTGGGGCCTCCCTAGACCAGACTGGCAGAGTTGTTTCCCTACAGCATAAGTTAATGAAAAGACAAGTCAGCAAACTTTGGAAAATAATTTGGCACTATCTAGTAAAGCTAGAGATACCAGGCCTATGAACCTGTAATTCCTCTCTGAGGTATATACCCAACAGATCAGCATTCTCAAAAGACTTGTACGAAAATGTCCATAGCACCATCATTTGTAACAGTCAAACACTGGAAATAACCCAAACCCCTCTCAACAGTAGAATCGATAACTTCTGGATACCTGGATGATGGGGTATCAAAAAGGAACACACTGGAACTATCCACAATTTGGATGAGTCTTAAAAAGATGACCTTGAGCAAAGAGGGTCAGATACAGAGAGATATGTATTGGATGTTTCTATTTGTATGAAAAATGAAAACAGGCAAAACAGCTGGATTGTCTGGATACATATACTTAGATGCCAAACAATAAAGGAAAGGAATGATGAGGTTCTCCATGACATGAGGGTGTTGCTACGAGGTGGAGGTGAGGGAAGAGGGAGAGGGTTGTTTCTTGGAAGGAGCCCAAGAAAGCTTTGGGAATATTACCGGTGTTCTATTTTTGCCCTGAGTAGTAGTAACATGATGTTCACATTGCAATTATTTGTTGGACAGTACATGTATGTGTTGTGCCCTTTTCTGGATGAATATTGTATTTCACAAAAAAAATTCACCCCTCCCCACCCCGAAAACAAAACCAAAACGATAAGGCTTCTCTTCTAGAGGGAACTCCTGAATATCCCCAGAGTCTAAAGCTGAGACAATTAAGAACAGGACAGATAGAATTCAGTATATAAGAAGAATGTGCTGGCCAGGTGTGGTGGCTTATGCCTGTAATCCCAGCAGTTTGGGAGGCTAAGGTGGGCAGATTACCTGAGGTCAGGAGATTGAGACCAGCTTGGCCAACATGGTGAAACCCCATCTCTACTAAAAATACAAAAATTAGCTGGGCATGGTGGCAAGTGCCTGTGATCCCAGCCACTCAGGAGGCTGAGGCAGGAGAATCGCTTGAATCTGGGAGGCGGAGGTTGCAGTGAGCCGAGATCGCACCACTGCATTCCAGCCTGCACAAAAGAGTGAGACTCTGTCTCAAAAAAAGAAAAGAAAAAAAATAAAGAAGAAGAACGTCCTGATTCCAAGCCTTGTGCAATGACCTGGAGGTGGGGCCTTCCCTTTCCGACTGCAGAAAGGGTCTTCATCCACAGCCACTGCTTATTGAGGACCCAGCAGTTCCAGACCCCGGGTTAGGAGTTTACCTTCATTATCCCTATTCCTCACAACAGCACTGCAATGCAACCATTAATAATTTATTCTACAGCAACAGAAATATGTGAACATCCTCAAGGGCTCCCAGCCAGGAAGTGATGGAACTGGCATTTTACCCATGTCTGTCCCAGGACAGTGCTGCTAGTGACTACATGCTTTCCTTCTATATTAGACTTACCTTCTGCAGTAAGGTTTCTTAAAACCAAAAGACAACTCAGTTGAAGGGATTTTCTGGACTTCCAAAGCATTTGAGCATTGCCTTAGAGTTATATGTTCTTTCCTCTACTGTTTTTACAGGAGAAGGAGAAACCGAGGGAAACCGAGGTAAAGGGCAATACACATAGAGTAGCCCGTGCCTGTGGCCAGATCTTTGTAGAAGGGCATGGAATCCCTGTCTACCCTGATGGCTTGTCCTCTGGTCCCTTATAAACACGCAGGGCTGGCCATCCATCTGGTGGAAGGTAGAAGAGCCAAAGATGATGTGGCTCATTGGGAGCTTTGTGGTGGCCTGCCTTAATGTCCCCATGTGTCCTCAGCTCCTCTGAGGCTCAGGCCCCTCATAATGAAGAGACTGCGACTACCTTCAGAAGTAGGTGAGATACCTGTGCAAAGCTCCCCACAAGGTACCTGGTACAGGCAGGGCATGGGATACATAAAGACTGGCTGACAGAGTGTTCACTTAGTGGCCTACATGATTCAGGAGTTAGGAAAGAGGTCCTGCAAACCTCTCCTTCCTGAAGGTTCACACAGTTCTGGGCATTAGAGCGAGTGAACCCCTTCCTTGTTGGCTAGGGACCACAGTATTACAGAATTCCCATTGGTGCCAGAGAGCAACATTTTGCTGGCCACACAGAGTAAATGTATGGAGAATCTTTCATAAGTGTCCTCCACACTTTGGGGAAAGTCTATTTTGGGCATCTCAACTGTATCTATAATTTCATCCCTAAAGTCATTTTGCACATCTTCCCAAGGATTCAAAAATAAAACTCCGTCCCATAAAGGCAGTAAAAGGATTTTCAGGGGGAAAAAGTCTTCAAATACTATTTTTAAAAAGCCACACACACCTTTCTGCCTTTTCCTACTGCATCTTCACAAGAGACCTTTGAGTTATGAAGTGCACTTAACACCATTAATTGCCATGGAAACTACAGCATCTTCTGCTCAATATGGTCAACTTTTTCTGCAGAGATTTTTTTTTTCCCCTAGCAGAGACTTTGAATAATGGGCTGTTTTCGTTCCATTTAAGGGAAGACAAAGCTTCCCTCCCCACCCATTCCTTGTGATGTGTTACTTCCTCTGGCCACATTAGTGACAGCAGACACTGGTTACCAGGTTTCTAGAAAGCCAGGAAAGAGGAAGAGGAAGAGAGGAAGAAGAATATTTTCTGAATTTCAACTTTCCGATGACGCTACCTGTGGGATCCAGGTGTTTGCACCTGATCTTCAGCAATAATTTGGTCTTCAATTTTTATTTAGCATCATTGACACAACCCTAGTAGCATGCAGTAACAATTATTAATAATTCTTATTTGTTTGAGTGCTTACAATAAAAAACAATAGCTTCTATCTAGTATTTACTACCTACAGGGACTATTCTAAGTGCACTGTATGTGTTAACTTATTAAATCCTCACATAAACTATACAGATATTCATCATTCCCGTTCTGCAGGTGCGGGAACTGAGGCACAGAGATATTTAACCTACCTACCCAGGGGCACAGAGCTAGTAAGCACAAAAGCTGAGATTTGAACATAGGTCCCTGTAATTCCAAATCTAGCCCATGCATTTTCCATCATGCTTCTAGTCTATCTTTTAGAAGGTATGACAGCATAACCTCTCACCAGCAAGTAAATCATTAACGAATAGATTGAATCATAAATATTTATTGGGCCTCTGCTATGTGCCGGGGACAGTGCTGGGTTCTATTTCAAATTCATTTACCTAGCAAACTCAGCCATCTGAAACTCTTCTGAGAAACAGGAATTATGCCAAAAAGCCTCTCAGCAACCCAAAGGTATCACCATATTCACACGCTGTATTTATGTGAGAAATACTACACCAACTCCTTTACTTTCTCTCTACACAATGTTAATAAGCTTGTCATTTAAAACCAGACACTTGGGTTTGAATTCCAGATCTGTCGCTCCCTAGCTATGTGGCCTTGGGATTTATCTAACAACTCCCAGCTGGTTTCCCCATATTTAAAATAGGAGCAATCTCAGGAAGTTTTGAAGATTAAGTCAGAAGATGTACGTAAGGTGACTATTCCAGTAACTGGCACCAAATAGGAGCTGAATAGGCAGTTTCTATGAGCAGTAGTGGTGGCGTTACTCATTTATTACATGAACTCTTATTGTCCATCAGTAATTCCCAGCACACTGCCTATTTGTGCCCTGCACTAATTTTCTTTTCTTTTCCTTTTTTAGATGGAGTCTTGCTCTGTTGCCCAGGCTGGAGTGCAATGGCGTGATCTCAGCTCACTGCAACCTCTGTCTCCCCTGTTCAAGCAATTCTCCTGCCTCAGCCCCTTGAGTAGCTGGGATTACAGGCGCGCACCACCATGCCTGGCTGATTTTTGTATTTTTAGTAGACACAGGGTTTCACCATGTTGGCCAGGCTGGTCTCAAACTTCTGGTCTCAAGTGATCTGCCTGCCTCAGCCTCCCAAAGTGCTGGGATTACAGGCGTGAGCCACCACGCCTGGCCGACACTAATTTTCTTCTAACAGAGTGCCTAGAAAGTCAATTGTGAGGCTAAATTAGATAATCCACATATAAGGCAAAGCAGGATGCCAGGCTCAGGTCAGGCATAGGTAGGAAGTGGCAGAGCTAGAATGTGAACACACATCTTGTGACTTTGAATCTTGCACCTGGGAATGATTAGACTGAAGACATTTGTCCCAAATGGGGAAGAAAGCCACACATTCTCAATCACTGAAGGCCAACCCCACTGTTCTATGCACCTTTAAAAAAATATTTCAAAAGTTCTGCTGTAACTTTTGCTGTTCTAATTGAGGATGCCTGGTTTCCAGCCCTTAAAAAAAGGAGCAATCCTAGCAAATATTGCCATCTATCAACCCAACATTAGACACAATTCAATGTCTTAATGGCATTTGTAATCATTATGCCATGCTTCTAATTAAAAATTAATAATTGAAATTCTGATTATCACAGATGTCCATGGAAGGCAAATTTAGACAGCAACTTGCTAGGCGAAACTTAAACTTTCAATTGCTTTTTAAATCAAATAGGTGTCTGGCTATACAATTACTTAACAAACATGCATTTCTTTGTGCTATATCCTTGAAAGAGGTTTAAAATGAAAGGATCCACTAGTGGTTCTTCAAGAAGCTATAAGTGTTGAACTTCTGGTTCTGGCAACACAGTAGACTGGTTTTATGGATCTCTCTTCCCACCAAAGCCATATAGAAATGTGGGGAAAAAAGCAATTAAGAAACATTTAACCAAAGCTTTAAGTGAAAGAGCTGAAGACATAGTAGGCCAGACATATATGAGACACAGGCATACATCTTAATAGCTAGAGGCTAGAGTTTTAACATCCATGTGGGGTAAAAAGATGTAGCCCTGGGCCATGTGAAGCAGAGTTGAAACTAAGCTCTGACACCCTGCATAAGGTCTGGACCTTGGAAGGGTTTCCGCCCTCCATGTATGAGATGTTTGCCCATCCAGCTGCATAAGAAACCAAGAAGCTTCCTTCTGCTCAGGGCTTTGGATAGAAAAATAAATAGCCTATGATGCATAAAAACTCAAACCTGCACCACATGCAAGCATGAAGTTCAAATTTATATCACCTATGGGTTGCTAAAATCCTAAACCAAGAAATTAATGTAAAAACTGGCCTAGGACAAGTAGGACCTCTAAGTTGCTTCCTCAAATCAGGCACAAAATAGCTCTTTAGACTCTGTAGGGTCACTTTTATCACCTTGAATGCAGGGAAATCCCACTGGAAAAATAAAACAAAACAATATCACAAAATACATCACCTGAAAATGAGCTTACAAAACAATTAGAAATCACCCAAGAAAATACTGTACCAGCAGGGCAACCAGAAGGTTTGACACCCTTGACATACTAAAATACTCTGATAGATTATACGTGTATTTAAATTACTAAAAAGATAAAGGAATAAAAATCATGTTAAAAGAATAAAACTATGAGCAAATTTAAGAAAGCTTGAAAAATAAGCAAATAAAACTTGAAAAAATGAAAAAAAACATTGTCACTAAAATTAAAATTCAGAAGCTGAATGAAACAGCAGATTAAGTTACAGCTAAAGAGATATTTAGTAAAATAAAAAATAGGCTTGAGGAAATTTCCCATAATGCAGCACAGGGAAATAGATGGAAAATATGACTGATCTGTCAAAACAAAAGAGGGCAAATCAGAAGATCTAACATACAACTAATGGAAATTCCAAAAGGAGAAAATGATGGAGAGAAAACAAAACTATGGAATAAAAAGGGCAAAGAAAAAATTGTAAAAGCTCTCTGAGTGTTAGTTTTCTTTTGCTTTCTGAAGGTGGCCAGTCTTTGGAAGGCTGAAGAATTATGAAGTAAACAGAATCTGTGGATTGAAAGCAGCACAAGATTTAACAGTCATCCATGGGGAAAAGGATGCTGTGAAGCAGTTAGTTTTTTTCTTTCTTTCTTTCTTTTTTTTTTGAGAGTGAGTCTTGCTCTGTCGTCCAGGCTGGAGTGCAGTGGCGCCATCTTGGCTCACTGCAAGCTTCGCCTCCCGCGTTCGCGCCATTCTCCTGCTTCAGCCTTCCGAGTAGCCGGGATTACAGGCGCCCGCCACCACACCCGGATAATTTTTCTTTTTTTGTTAAGTAGAGACGGGGTTTCACTATGTTGATCAGGCTGGCCTCGAACTCCTGACCTCGTGATCCGCCCGCCTCGGCCTCCCAAAGTGCTGGGATTACAGGCGTGAGCCACCACGCCCGGCTGAAGCAGTTCTACTCTCTAGTTTGTTGGCCAGAAAACTAGGGCAACTACTGGGTACTGTGAACTGTCTATAGTGGAAGATTGAATCATTGCTCCTAATTCTTCACCCTTCTCCTCATGCCCTTTGCCCTTTGCCCTTTGCCCTGGACTTTTCAGTACTTTCTACTACAGGTGGAGTGCATTTCCCTACCCACTAGGGAGCTTGACCTCTCTTCCTTCTGCTGCCCTGAAAAGAATGTGCCCCAGCTCTCCTGTGGGTCCAAGGAGGATGAGAGACTCGTGGAGCAGACCCGGATCCACCTGCTGATTGGAGTTAAACCCCCCAGAGCCCAGTTTAGATCAGCTGACCCCAGCTCACTCCCAGACGGACGAGTAAGAGTCAATGATTGTTTTAAGCTACTGAATTTTCAAGTGTCTTGTTAATGCAGCATGATTGTGACAATACAGTTGCTTAATACATATATTATATCAACAGATTTTAGAATTCTGAGATAGACATTGTTACCTCCATTTTACGGTGAAGAAAAGACAAAGTCTCCAAGAAGGAATGCAACTTACCCAGTGTCACACGAGAGTAAACTCAAGAACTAAGGCTTATTCTGTCTGTGAAGCCCCAACTTTTAACTTCTATACCAAATTGCTTCTCAGCAAATGCTTGTTGGATTAATGGATGAACAGACAAAGGAATAACAGCCCATCCACTGGGGCCAAAAACATAAACTGCACTCACTCAAACTCACACTCAGGGCCTGACCACCGTAAGGCCTGAGCAAACTCATCAATGTTCCCAAAGAGGCTATTTATTTTCCTTTTATGAGGTGTGTGCTGCACAAAGAGCTTGCCGGGAAAACAAATCCCCTTCATGCCAGGAAACAAACAAACACTGCACTGGAGTGGAAAATAATCGCAGCCTGTCAGACTCCTTGGCATGCTGATGATCTTCATGGTCCAGCAGATGGTGTCAAGGATGTGACCTCCGGAGGCTCACAATAGGCAGTCGAGGAAGCCCTCATCTAAATGGATGACACAGAGTCCCACAGCTGATCCGCGTCTTAGTGCCTGGTACTTTAGCAGCTGCTGGGGAACTGTCTGATTGGTACAGCTTCTCCTCTGAACCGATGGGATCCTAAATAATTAATCGCCCTGTTTTATGTGGGGTGGGAATGGGCAGACCATCCAAGAGGCTACAGAGGTTTCCCTGTTTAAGTAAGAGAGGATGAAGACGTTTAGACCTTCATCCCTCCCCTTTTGATTCAGAATCTCAAAATAAACTGAAATAAAATCGATGATGAACTGCTTTTGGTTTCATAAAAGTACTTTAAAACTTATCTCCAATCCAGTACAAAAAAATAGACAAAGAATATGAATATTCTATTTACAGAAGAACAAATACAAACAGCTAGTAAACATAT
The DNA here is from genome assembly GCF_028885655.2 of Pongo abelii. NCBI lineage: Eukaryota > Metazoa > Chordata > Mammalia > Primates > Hominidae > Pongo > Pongo abelii. The sequence continues at coordinate 81,319,310 of NC_071994.2, forward strand.
GAAAAGGCACTTGGTCACAATGATAATTAAAGAAATGCAGATCAAAACAACAATGAAATTACATTCTTTTCCCTATCAGGTTGGTGAAAATGAAAAAGCTTGATAATTTTCCAGTGTTTACCCACAGGGAAGGGGCATCCTCATATGCTGTCGATGGGGGTGTCCACTGGTGAAACTATTTGGTAGGTCAATTTGGCAATCAATACCTATCAAAATTTAAAACTTTTTGGCTCATTTATTCTATTATTAGAAATTTACTCTCCACTTACACCCATCCCCCAAAACATGCCAAGATAGGCATATGTCATAGCAAAAAACTAGAAAAACCTAAGTGTCTTTGAGCGGAGACTGAGGTAAACGATGTATGGCACATTCAACAATGGAAAAATATGCAGCAGTTAACAAGAGTAATTAGTTTTGTAAGGACTGATAGTGAAACACCTCCTAGGTATGTTGTCAAAGGGAAAACCCAAGAACAGAGGATAAATGAGCTCTTTGGTATAAATAAAATATGAGTCTACACTTTCTTTTATGGAAGAATAGCAGAAAACTCTTTTGCTGTGGCCACCCTTGGAGAGAGGCAGCTAAGGAGCTGAGACAATTCATACATTCTTTTCTGTCTTTCCAGACTCTATACTTTCTGATCATGCACATCCAATTTTTTAAAGTTAACAGGAGTTACTGGGGCAGTGAGATTAAAGGCCATTTTGTTTTCCTTACCCTTGCACATATCAAAAATCATTTATATTAAGTGCTGCAACTGAATATAATACTAAGTGTTAATATTATATAATGTGTTCAATGCCACGCTGGTGAGGTGAGAGTGGAGGAGAGTCACATACATAAGCAGCTGGTGTACAGGAAAGGATCTGGAAGGAAAGATAGTGTCAATCACCCCAGTGGGTTTCTTTGACAAGCTTGAGTTGTTCTTCCCTGGGAATAATCAGAAAAATAAGAAACTGGGGCTTGGGAGGTGGAAGGAGACAGTGGAGGT